>NC_142759.1:35738395-36047056 GCF_054948205.1 Urtica dioica subsp. dioica | reverse complement strand
GAACAAACTCTTCGTAGTTTGCTTAAAACGATATATTCGCAATCTTAGGGTCAAAGGACTATTGACCTCAGTATGATTGTTAGAAGAATCTATGATGTCTGGTTATGAGGCATTGAGAGTTAGGAACTCTATAGTTCTTCTAGGTATCTTCCGAAGGTACTGAATTGACCAGTGCACTTCTAGAGACAAGATAAGAACAAACCATTTAACCTCTTATGTCTCGAAGTCACTATGTATGAATTGCATCATGCTTACCTTAATCCTGAAATGAGACATGCCATTTCACACCTTAGTATTCTCATTTGAGAAAGTCAAAGTTCGGACTCACTATGTGATTCCGAACAAGGCCTATTGGTGAAGTACTAAGTTGTGAGTCTGTCATGAGTAACTTTGTGACGTTCTCATAGATATGGAATTCATGTACAAGATTGCTGAAATGCAATGTATGTCACCTCATGCTTTGTTCCTTGGAGTGTGAATAAATGAACTGGCCAGTGTCCAAATTGAGTCCTGACTCTTTTGGATGAAACAATGTGACTTGTTAGCTCCTCGTCAATACATTGTTTCTAACTTATTCACAAGCGACAAAAGAGTTGAGGAAATAACAGCTAGAAGGGTAAAATGGTAATTTAGTAAATCCCGACTAGCTGATGACATTCATGAAGGGTAAACATAGATAATATTCAGTGGATCCGCTCATCATAATTAGGTCGAATTCTTGAGTAGAAAATAAATTCATTTGAACCGAGAGATTTTCAGTGTCAGCTCTTTAGTGGAGTCAGTTGGCATTAAGCTAAACTTGGAAAAGGTTTGTGAACTTTTGAGTCCAAGTGTTTAGCTAAAGCTTTGTTCATTTGGGTCCATGAGGTCACTGTCACGAATCACATCGATAGGAATAGTTAAACTGGAAGCTAAGCCAAAACAAGAACGAAAATAGTTAAAAGGGTATTTTTGTCTTTTGAGACATAAGGATGAAATGGATGTCAATAAATTTTGACAAGTTCATTTGATGACTTAATGTCACTCGGCCATAATATGATTAATTGGGCCTTGTGAATTAATTTCATTTCATAAGAATTTTATTGAAAACTCTTAATGGGCCTTTTTTCATGTTCTCATGAATAAATGAAGAAGCTTCTAGAAGCTCCTTCTAGAAGTGAAATGGGCGCCCATAATACCCAAGGAAAGAGAGTTTGTTTTGTGCATAAATGTATTTAGATACTTGCCAAAAGAAAAAGAGGAAACAAATTTCCCACATATGCAATGGGAAATTCGGCCAAGTGAGAAAAGGGAAAGCCAAGGAACAAAAAAGGAAACAAATCCTTGCCTCTAGGAGGCAGCCTTGGGCGCCCAACAAGGAATGGGAAATGAAGGATTTTTGCTCATGAATAAGTGATATTCTATAGAAGAGGAAACTACCTTATTGAAGGTGAGACCTCTCCTATAAATAGGAGCCCCATTTCCTCACAATTCATTCATCCAAGTTTAAGAGATTTGAGAGACTCTCTCTCTAGAACTTGGCCGAAAATCCTCTCTCTCTCTCTCTAGTTTATTTTCGATTATTTCTTGTCTTGGCACCTAGGTCCTCACTCGACCTAGTGTTTAGCTCTGCGACTTCGAGACTCGTTCTCAAGTCGTAGTGTTTAAAAGTGCCCACTCACTGATTCCTTCTTTTCGAGTGATTTAGTGATAGAAACTTTCGTGGTTGCTCGAGGTGCCGAGGAAAGAAAGAGAGACGTGCTGCGAGGGGAGACGAGCGTTGCAACTTTCCAAAAGCTTCTACAAGGTTCAAGCTTCAAGAAAGGTTAGTAACTTTAATAGCTCATATTAGTTTTTATTTACATGTACATGCTCTTGTCTAGGTTAGTAAAAACTAGTTTTACTTAAAAAGAAAATTTTTAAAATTCCGCCGCTTAACGAAGCGTTAAACTTTTTCTTAAACCCTAGATCGATTCCAACAAATGGTATCAGAGCTATGGTCAAAGGAATGCATGTGCATGTTTTTTAAATTATGAGCTTGAAAATCGTTTTCGAAAGTTTACTAATTTTGTGACAAGTTAGAATTCTAATCTTAGATTTTTTTTTAATTTATTGCTCTTGTCTCTAAATTAAAAACCATGTTGATTTTCTATGAGTTTGGGATGATGTTAAAACACATTAGAATCAGTTCTAAAAGTTTTTAATTTTTTATATTGAAAAACGTGTTTTAAAGGTTTGAGAATTTTCGAGTAAAATTTTGTGACTAGTTTTGTTATCTTGCTAGTTTCTTATTTTTACTTGAATCGTTTTATGCTTGTTGTTATTTTTTTTATGCCTTGTTATTACTTTGCTAATAAAACACAAATAAAAGCTTTAAACAACCTCATAAAACGTTCCGTTACACTCGATTCTTTTTCGCACCTAAAAGGACAAAGCTTTAATTTATTTCTTTTTCTTCGAGCTGGAATGTAAACCCGCATTAAAAGCGGCATAACTCTCTGCTCAGAAATCGAAATTTAATGATTCTTGAATCAAATTAAAGCTCTGTCTGTCCTCTGTCCAATGCCACCGGTTTCGGCTCAAAAGGACATCGGAGCCGCCAGTTATGGCGATTTTACTCAGAGGTGCGCGGCTGTCTGAAACTCCAGTTTTTTTAGAAATCCGGATTTTCAAACCCCACTACCATGAGTTATAGAACTCTAATGAGAAAACTTTCTTGAGCAAAAATGTTTTTCATATGATTATAAACATGATGTGTAAAGATTAAAAGTTTTGTTTTTTGAAAGATTAATTGAAATTGAATTTTTACAAAACTAGTTTGAATTTTGAAAAACCGTTTTCACTTTCAAACTTGAAAATATTTTGTCATCCAAATCAAATAAATTTTCAAAATGTTTTCAAAACTATATCTATATCACATATGTTCAAAATCTATATGCTCTTGAAATTTTGAGTGGGAGGTCTCTTTGTAGACAAAACCGAAAAATAAAAAGATGTGTAATCTCAAACTTTCAAGTGTTCGAGTGAGTTGAAGTTCACACTTCCCTCACGCACTTTCCCGAAATAGAAAATAGGAAAAGATCGAGTATGTCCCTTGTGCCTTTATGCACTAATACTGCTCTGAACATGTCGATCTAGGATTCTCTTCTAGTTGTCCGCTCCGTCGCTCTCTAACTGGGAAATCTGTTTCCGAACTTAAAAGAGTCGATGAACCAACTCCAAAAACTAAGTGGGAGGGTTATACTCGTTGTTTGTAACCCGCGATCCCCAACACTAGTGAAAGATGCAATAACGTGGGACTAAGAGCCGCTCTTGCGACCCTCACTTAAATGTGAGTACTCCAAGGCGTTATTGCTTCGATCATTGCTCAATGAGCTACGTCCGAGAGTGATGCAATGATGGCAAGGCCTCCCCTTGGGGGATTGTTTTTCAAAGCTGATCTTTTGGACTAAGTGGTTGGTTGCACACTTAGGCTCAATCCCTAGTATCCTTCCTTAAGGCTCTGCGAAAGGATATGAGTGATCAAACCAATTTACAAGGTGGCTAGTCGAAATGATGTACTGACATCTTGGCTTAGCATTAATGATGTGTCATTTACTTATAAAAGGAGATTTTTTGCGGCCTTCTCTTGAGGGAGTAAATTATCGTTTGGTTTATAACACCTTTGGGTTTTACAAAAGTCTTAATAAAACTTAAATCCTAAACCAAAGACTAATCATAAACTTGTTTCAACTGTTATAGGCAATATGTCTCTCAACCCTCTCTCAACAATTCTTTCCTCGAATAAACTCGAAGGCGACAATTACGTCGACTGGAAACGTAACCTCGACATAGTCCTTACTGTCGACAAGCACAAATGGGTTCTCACCACCCCCTGTCCTCAAACGAATGATGATTCGACGCAAGAGGAGAAAGACGTCCTGGCGGCCTGGCTTCGATCCGATGAGATTGCGAGATGCTATATTTTGGCATCGATGAACAATGTGTTGCAACAACAACATCGTGATTTCGAAACTGCCACCGATATGCTCTACAATCTCCATGAGATGTTTGGAGGGCAAGGACGTCAAGCTAGGCAACAAGCGGTCCGACAATTCATGAACTGTCGTATGAAGGCTGGAACTCCCGTTAGAGATCATATGATGCTGATCATTAGCTATCTCAACGAGATGGAGATTCTTGGATCTGAGATTGATGGGGAGACCAAAATAGATATGATCTTGGAAACTCTCCCCGAAACCTTTGATACCTTCAAATTGAACTATTCCATGAACAAGCTGGAGTACACTGTTACCGAGTTCATGAAGGAACTTCAAACCGCTGAGGCACTCACTAAGAAAAAGAGGGCTCAAGGAGAAGTACATGCTACTGCCTCCACCTCTGGATCTAAGAAGAGACCTCGCAACGCCGAGAAAAAGAACCAACCTAAGGTTCAAACGAAGAAGAAGGCGCCAAAGGCTCCGAAGGTGGACAAGTCTAAAGACAAGTGCCACCACTGCAACGAGCCTGGTCACTGGCGTAGGAACTGTCCCGCCTACCTCAAAACCAAAGCTAAAGGTATTGTACTTGTTACTGAAGCCTGTTTAGTAGCTGATAATGTATCATCGTGGATTATTGACTCCGCTGCTACTAACCATATTTGCTGCTCCTTGACTGGTTTTAGGAAAAGCAAAAGCTTAGAGGATGGCGACTTCTGCTTCAAGTGGGGTGATGAGAGCGTGGTGTCTGCGAAGGCTGTGGGATCCGTGACGCTATCTTTTGAAGATCGAACTTTAAATTTGAATAATGTTTATTATGTTCCTTCCTTTGGGAAAAACCTAGTATCTGTTGCTCAACTTTTCGAGCAAGATTATTATTTAAAGTTTATAAAGAATGGAATTCGTATTTCTTTTTCTAATTCTTTCGTCACTGATGCATGTATGAAGAATGGTCTTTTTTACATCTATCCCACTCAACCTTCTCTCTTAGACACCGAAATAGATAACGATCTAATTAGGGAGCCAAAGAGGATCAAACTTTCTGAATCCTCCGATCTAACAAAATCAACATACCTCTGGCACTTAAGACTTGGTCATATCAGTCTAGATAGGATTAAGAGACTTGTGAGGGATGGTCCACTCCAAGCCTCTGCAATAGGTTCACTACCTACTTGTGAATCCTGCATAGAAGGAAAAATGACTAAGCGACCTTTCTCCGATAAGGGTCGAAGAGCCACTGAGTTGCTGGAACTAATACATTCTGATGTATGTGGTCCACTCAACCAACAGGCACGTGGAGGATACGAATACTTCGTTACCTTCACTGATGATTACTCAAGATATGGGTTTGTCTATTTGCTTAAACACAAATCCGAGACCTTTAACGTATTTAAGGTCTTTAGGGCTTTAGTGGAAAAGCAAACTGGCAAAGTGATCAAAACCCTTCGATCTGATCGAGGTGGTGAGTATATGTCTGGAGAGTTCGATGACTTTCTTAAAGAAGAAGGTATCGCTTCTCAGCTTACCGCGCCTGGCACACCTCAACAAAACGGAGTGTCAGAGAGAAGAAACCGAACTCTTATGGAGATGGTTAGATCAATGATGAGTTACTCATCACTCCCGCTTTCCTTTTGGGGATATGCCCTCGAAACAGCCGCTTATATTCTGAACCAAGTTCCGTCCAAAACGGTTCCTGGTACTCCTTATGAACGATGGACTGGCCGTAAAGTGAATCTTGGCCGCATCCGAATTTGGGGTTGCCCTGCACACGTGCTAAGGCAAAAGACTAGCAAGTTGGCTAGTAGGTCAGAATTGTGCATGTTTGTAGGATATCCGAAGGAAACCAAAGGTTTTACTTTCTATAGTCCCGAGGACGATAAGACTTTCGTTAGCACGAATGCTCGTTTCCTCGAGGAGGACTTTATGAAGGATGCGAAACCTAGAAGCAAAATTGTGCTTGAAGAAAAGTTGGGTGAGGAAGCTTCTACCTCATCTGTAAGAACTGTTCTTACCCCAACTGAAACACAACCTAACTCATCAGAATCTCGTCAAGTAGTACTTCGACGTAGTGGGAGGGCTACTCAAAAGCCTGACAGGTACATGTCTTATGGAGACTCTCTTGTAGCCGTCTCTGACATGGATGATCCTGTTTCCTATAGCCAAGCAATGGCTTGTTCTGAATCAAACCTTTGGCTTGACGCCATGAAAGTTGAGATGCACTCGATGTATGTCAACAAAGTCTGGAAACTTGTAGACCTTCCTGAAGGGATTAAACCCGTAGGGTGTAAGTGGATATACAAGAAGAAAAGGGGTCCTGATGGGAACGTTGAGACGTTCAAAGCACGACTTGTGGCGAAGGGTTATACCCAACAAGAAGGGATTGACTATGAAGAAACCTTCTCGCCAGTCGCGATGCTTAAATCCATCCGCATACTCCTATCCATAGCTGCAGCTCTCGACTATGAGATCTGGCAAATGGATGTCAAGACAGCCTTTCTGAATGGCAATCTTGACGAGCGCATTTACATGGCTCAACCAGACGGTTTCGTGGATAAAGGTCAAGAGACCAAGGTTTGTGAGTTGCTTAAATCCATTTATGGACTAAAGCAAGCATCTAGGTCATGGAACATTAGATTCGATGAAACTGTAAAGAGCTTCGGCTTTGAACAGTCAATAGATGAGCCTTGTGTTTACAAGTTAATACACGAAGGCAAAGTTGTGTTTCTGGTACTATATGTCGATGATATACTACTCATTGGTAATGACGTGGGTAAGTTATCTGAGGTTAAGGTCTGGCTAGCAAAGCAATTCGATATGAAGGATCTAGGAGAAGCCGCATACATTCTGGGAATCCAAATCTTTCGAGATAGGAAAAACCGGACCCTGTCGCTCTCTCAAGCATCTTATATTGATAAGGTGATGGATCGCTTCTCGATGCAAGACTGCAAGAGGGGTCAAACACCCTTTAGGCATGGAGTTTCACTCTCTAAGGACCAGTCTCCCAAGACTGCACATGAGATTGAAGACATGAGGAAAATTCCTTACGCCTCTGCCGTAGGAAGCCTCATGTATGCTATGCTTTGCACCCGACCTGATATATGTTTCGCCGTTGGCGTAGTTAGTCGTTTCCAATCCAACCCTGGACCCGAGCACTGGATTGCTGTTAAGCATGTTCTTAAGTATCTTCGAAGAACTAGGAACTTGATGCTTACATACTCAGGTACTGACCTGACTATGACGGGATATACCGATTCCGATTTTCAAGCGGATAAGGATTCCAGGAAATCCACTTCGGGATCTGTGTTCATCCTTAATGGTGGAGCTGTTGTGTGGAGAAGTATTAAGCAATCTTGCATTGCTGACTCCACAATGGAAGCAGAATATGTGGCTGCTTGTGAAGCATCCAAAGAGGCTGTATGGCTTAGAAAGTTCCTTAAGTATTTGGAAGTTGTTCCAAACGTCGACGAGCCCATGACCCTTTATTGTGATAATAGTGGGGCTGTCGCTAACTCAAAGGAACCTAGAAGCCATAAGCGCTCTAAGCATATTGAGAGGAAATACCATTTGATTCGAGAGATCGTGCAGCGCGGAGACGTGGAAGTGAAGAAGATCTCAACGGTGGACAACCTCGCAGATCCATTCACCAAGGCCCTAGCGAACAAGGTCTTCGACCAACATCGTGAGGGATTAGGCATGAAGGACTACACACACCTTCTTTGAGTCAAGTGGGAGTTTGTTGTCAATAGTGCCCACAAGAAGAGTTGTAGTCTTTATTTTGAACATTTGATGTAATAAAGTCTCATGAAGACTCTTGCTTGTAATTGCCTATTCATTCATTAATAAAGTTGAAACGTTCATTCAATCTTCCTTGTCTGAAGCTTTATGATAAAAACCATAGTCTTTTAGTCCATAAACAAACTTAACAACTTACGAAGAGACAAATGTAGATTTGCATGAACAAACTCTTCGTAGTTTGCTTAAAACGATATATTCGCAATCTTAGGGTCAAAGGACTATTGACCTCAGTATGATTGTTAGAAGAATCTATGATGTCTGGTTATGAGGCATTGAGAGTTAGGAACTCTATAGTTCTTCTAGGTATCTTCCGAAGGTACTGAATTGACCAGTGCACTTCTAGAGACAAGATAAGAACAAACCATTTAACCTCTTATGTCTCGAAGTCACTATGTATGAATTGCATCATGCTTACCTTAATCCTGAAATGAGACATGCCATTTCACACCTTAGTATTCTCATTTGAGAAAGTCAAAGTTCGGACTCACTATGTGATTCCGAACAAGGCCTATTGGTGAAGTACTAAGTTGTGAGTCTGTCATGAGTAACTTTGTGACGTTCTCATAGATATGGAATTCATGTACAAGATTGCTGAAATGCAATGTATGTCACCTCATGCTTTGTTCCTTGGAGTGTGAATAAATGAACTGGCCAGTGTCCAAATTGAGTCCTGACTCTTTTGGATGAAACAATGTGACTTGTTAGCTCCTCGTCAATACATTGTTTCTAACTTATTCACAAGCGACAAAGGAGTTGAGGAAATAACAGCTAGAAGGGTAAAATGGTAATTTAGTAAATCCCGACTAGCTGATGACATTCATGAAGGGTAAACATAGATAATATTCAGTGGATCCGCTCATCATAATTAGGTCGAATTCTTGAGTAGAAAATAAATTCATTTGAACCGAGAGATTTTCAGTGTCAGCTCTTTAGTGGAGTCAGTTGGCATTAAGCTAAACTTGGAAAAGGTTTGTGAACTTTTGAGTCCAAGTGTTTAGCTAAAGCTTTGTTCATTTGGGTCCATGAGGTCACTGTCACGAATCACATCGATAGGAATAGTTAAACTGGAAGCTAAGCCAAAACAAGAACGAAAATAGTTAAAAGGGTATTTTTGTCTTTTGAGACATAAGGATGAAATGGATGTCAATAAATTTTGACAAGTTCATTTGATGACTTAATGTCACTCGGCCATAATATGATTAATTGGGCCTTGTGAATTAATTTCATTTCATAAGAATTTTATTGAAAACTCTTAATGGGCCTTTTTTCATGTTCTCATGAATAAATGAAGAAGCTTCTAGAAGCTCCTTCTAGAAGTGAAATGGGCGCCCATAATACCCAAGGAAAGAGAGTTTGTTTTGTGCATAAATGTATTTAGATACTTGCCAAAAGAAAAAGAGGAAACAAATTTCCCACATATGCAATGGGAAATTCGGCCAAGTGAGAAAAGGGAAAGCCAAGGAACAAAAAAGGAAACAAATCCTTGCCTCTAGGAGGCAGCCTTGGGCGCCCAACAAGGAATGGGAAATGAAGGATTTTTGCTCATGAATAAGTGATATTCTATAGAAGAGGAAACTACCTTATTGAAGGTGAGACCTCTCCTATAAATAGGAGCCCCATTTCCTCACAATTCATTCATCCAAGTTTAAGAGATTTGAGAGACTCTCTCTCTAGAACTTGGCCGAAAATCCTCTCTCTCTCTCTCTAGTTTATTTTCGATTATTTCTTGTCTTGGCACCTAGGTCCTCACTCGACCTAGTGTTTAGCTCTGCGACTTCGAGACTCGTTCTCAAGTCGTAGTGTTTAAAAGTGCCCACTCACTGATTCCTTCTTTTCGAGTGATTTAGTGATAGAAACTTTCGTGGTTGCTCGAGGTGCCGAGGAAAGAAAGAGAGACGTGCTGCGAGGGGAGACGAGCGTTGCAACTTTCCAAAAGCTTCTACAAGGTTCAAGCTTCAAGAAAGGTTAGTAACTTTAATAGCTCATATTAGTTTTTATTTACATGTACATGCTCTTGTCTAGGTTAGTAAAAACTAGTTTTACTTAAAAAGAAAATTTTTAAAATTCCGCCGCTTAACGAAGCGTTAAACTTTTTCTTAAACCCTAGATCGATTCCAACAATATTCTGCTTCCATTGTGGAGTCAGCAATGCAAGATTGCTTAATACTTCTCCACACAACAGCTCCACCATTAAGGATGAACACAGATCCCGAAGTGGATTTCCTGGAATCCTTATCCGCTTGAAAATCGGAGTCGGTATATCCCGTCATAGTCAGGTCAGTACCTGAGTATGTAAGCATCAAGTTCCTAGTTCTTCGAAGATACTTAAGAACATGCTTAACAGCAATCCAGTGCTCGGGTCCAGGGTTAGATTGGAAACGGCTAACTACGCCAACGGCGAAACAGATGTCAGGTCTAGTGCAAAGCATAGTATACATAAGGCTTCCTACGGCAGAGGCGTAAGGAATTTTCCTCATGTCTTCAATCTCTTGTGCAGTCTTGGGAGACTGGTCCTTAGAGAGTGAAACTCCATACCTAAAGGGTGTTTGACCCCTCTTGCAGTCTTGCATCGAGAAGCGATCCATCACCTTATCAATATAAGATGCTTGAGAGAGCGACAGGGTCCGGTTTTTCCTATCTCGAAAGATTTGGATCCCCAGAATGTACGCGGCTTCTCCTAGATCCTTCATATCGAATTGCTTTGCTAGCCAGACCTTAACCTCAGATAACATACCCATGTCATTACCAACGAGTAGTATATCATCGACATATAGTACCAGAAACACAACTTTACCTTCGTGTATTAACTTGTAAACACAAGGCTCATCTATTGACTGTTCAAAGCCGAAGCTCTTTACAGTTTCATCGAATCTAATATTCCATGACCTAGATGCTTGCTTTAGTCCATAAATGGATTTAAGCAACTCACAAACCTTGGTCTCTTGACCTTTATCCACGAAACCGTCTGGTTGAGCCATGTAAATGCGCTCGTCAAGATTGCCATTCAGAAAGGCTGTCTTGACATCCATTTGCCAGATCTCATAGTCGAGAGCTGCAGCTATGGATAGGAGTATGCGGATGGATTTAAGCATCGCGACTGGCGAGAAGGTTTCTTCATAGTCAATCCCATCTTGTTGGGTATAACCCTTCGCCACAAGTCGTGCTTTGAACGTCTCAACGTTCCCATCAGGACCCCTTTTCTTCTTGTATATCCACTTACACCCTACGGGTTTAATCCCTTCAGGAAGGTCTACAAGTTTCCAGACTTTGTTGACATACATCGAGTGCATTTCAACTTTCATGGCGTCAAGCCAAAGGTTTGATTCAGAACAAGCCATCGCTTGGCTATAGGAAACAGGGTCATCCATGTCGGAGACGGCTACAAGAGAGTCTCCATAAGACATGTACCTGTCAGGCTTTTGAGTAGCCCTCCCACTACGTCTAAGTACTACTTGACGAGATTCTGATGAGTTAGGTTGTGTTTCAGTTGGGGTAAGAACAGTTCTTACAGATGAGGTAGAAGCTTCCTCACCCAACTTTTCTTCAAGCACAATTTTGCTTCTAGGTTTCGCATCCATCATAAAGTCCTCCTCAAGGAAACGAGCATTCGTGCTAACGAAAGTCTTATCGTCCTCGGGACTATAGAAAGTAAAACCTTTGGTTTCCATCGGATATCCTACAAACAGGCACAATTCTGACCTACTAGCCAACTTGCTAGTCTTTTGCCTCAGCACGTGTGCAGGGCAACCCCAAATTCGGATGTGGCCCAAACTTACTTTACGGCCAGTCCATCTTTCATAAGGAGTACCAGGAACCGTTTTAGACGGAACTTGGTTCAGAATGTAAGCGGCTGTTTCGAGGGCATATCCCCAAAAGGAAAGCGGGAGTGATGAGTAACTCATCATCGATCTAACCATCTCCATAAGAGTTCGGTTTCTTCTCTCTGACACTCCGTTTTGTTGAGGTGTGCCAGGTGCGGTAAGCTGAGAAGCGATACCTTCTTCTTTAAGAAAGTCATCGAACTCTCCAGACATATACTCACCACCTCGATCAGATCGAAGGGTTTTGATCACTATGCCAGTTTGCTTTTCCACTAAAGCCCTAAAGACCTTAAATACGTTAAAGGTCTCGGATTTGTGTTTGAGCAAATAGACAAACCCATATCGTGAGTAATCATCAGTGAAGGTAACGAAGTATTCGTATCCTCCACGTGCCTGTTGGCTGAGCGGACCACATACATCAGAATGTATTAGTTCCAGCAACTCAGTGGCTCTTCGACCTTTATCAGAGAAAGGTCGCTTAGTCATTTTTCCTTCTATGCAGGATTCACAAGTAGGTAATGAACCTATTGCAGAGGCTTGGAGTGGACCATCCCTCACAAGTCTCTTAATCCTTTCTAGACTGATATGACCAAGTCTTAAGTGCCATAGGTGTGTTGATTTTGTTAGATCGGAGGATTCAGAAAGTTTGATCCTCTTTGGCTCCCTAATTAGATCATTATCTATTTCGGTGTCTAAAAGAGAAGGTTGAGTGGGATAGATGTAGAAAAGAGCATTCTTCATACATGCATCAGTGACAAAAGAATTATCAGGAAACGAAATACGAATTCCATTCTTAATGAACTTTAAACAATAATCTTGCTCACGAAGACGAGCAACGGATATTAAGTTCTTCCCAAAGGTAGGAACAAAATAAACATTATTCAAGTTTAAAGTGCGGTCTTCAAACGACAGCGTCACGGATCCCACAGCCTTCGCGGACACCAGGCTCCCATCACCCCATTTGAAACAGAACTCGCCTTCCTCTAAGCTTTTGGTTTTCTTGAAACCATTCAAGGAACAACAAATATGGTTAGTAGCAGCGGAGTCAAGAATCCACGTTGATACATTATCAGCTACTAAGCATGCTTCGGTAACTAGTACAATACTATGTTCCTTTTCTTTGAGATAGGCAGGACAGTTCTTTTTATCGGCTTTGTGAGGTCTCTTCTTTGTTCCAGAGGCGGAGGCTTTTTGCTCAGTAGCATGTGCCTCTGCTTGATTCCTCTTTCTCTTAGTGAGACCTACAGCAGTGTGAAGTTCCTTCATAAGCTTGGTAACAGTGTACTCTAGCTTGTTTATGGAGTAGTTCATCTTGGAGGTATCAAGAGATGCGGGGAGAGTTTCTAAGATCATATCTATGATTTTCTTCCCATCAATCTCAGATCCTAGGATTTCTATTTTATTCAGAAAACTAATGATCAGTATCATGAAGTCTCCAATAGGAGTCCTAGCCTGCATATGACAGTTCATAAACTGTCGGACTGCTTGTAGCCTTGTTTGACGCCTTTGCCCTCCAAACATCTCAAGGAGATTGTAGAGCATGTCAGCGGCAGTCTCGAAGTCACGATGTTGCTCTTTCAGCATACTGTTCATAGATGCCAAGATATAGCACCTCACAATCTCATCAGATCGAAGCCACGCCGCTAAGGCGTCATTGTCCTCTTGAGTTGAATCATCATTCGTCAGAGGAGGACACGGGGTGGTGAGTACCCATTTGTGCTTGTTAACGGTAGGTATTATGTCGAGGTTACGTTTCGAATCTACATAGTTTTCGTTTTCGAGTTTGTTCGAGGAAAGAATGAAAGAGAGAGAGTTGGGAGACATATTGCCTATAAAAGTTGAAACAAGTTTATGATTTGTCTTTGGTTTAGGATTTAAGTTTCATTAAGACTTTTGTAAAATCCAAAGGTGTTATGAACGAAATGACACTTTACTCCTTCGAGGGAAGGCCGCAACGAGTCTCCTTTCATAAGTAAATGACTCATCATTAATGCATAGCCAAGATGTCAATACATCAATTTTGACTAGCCACCTTGTAAATTGGTTTGATCACTCACATCCTTTCGCAGGGCCTCGAGGGAGGATTACTAGGGATTGAGTCTAAGTGTGTAACCAACCACTTAGTCCAAAAGATTGACTTTGAAAAACAATCCGCCGAGGGGAGGTCTTGTCATCATCGTCTCACTCTCGAACGTAGCTCATTGAGCAATGATCAGAGCAAAGCGCCCTTGAGTACTCTCATTTAAGAGAGGGCCACGAGGGTGACTCTTAGTCCGGCGACACTTGCACTTTTCATTAGTGTTGGGGATCGTGGGTTACAAACAACAAGTATAACCCTCCCACTTAGTTTTTGGAGTTGGTTCATCGACTCTTTTAAGTTCGGAAACAAATTTCCTAGTTAGAGAGCGACAGAGCGGACAACTAGAAGAGAATCCTAGATCGACATGTTCAGAGCAGTATTAGTGCATAAAGGCACAAGGGACATACTCGATCTTTTCCTATTTTCTATTTCGGGAAAGTGCGTGAGGGAAGTGTGAACTTCAACTCACTCGAACACTTGAAAGTTTGAGATTACACATCCTTTTATTTTTCGGCTTGTCTACAAGGAGACCTCCCACTCAAATTTTCAAGAGCATATAGATTTTGAACATATGTGATATAGATATAGTTTTGAAAACATTTTGAAAATTTATTTGATTTGGATGACAAAATATTTTTCAAGTTTGAAAGTGAAAACGGTTTTTCAAAATTCAAACTAGTTTTGTAAAAATTCAATTTCAATTAATCTTTCAAAAATCAAAACTTTTAATCTTACACATCATGTTTATAATCATATGAAAAACATTTTTGCTCAAGAAAGTTTTCTCATTAGAGTTCTATAACTCATGGTAGTGGGGTTTGAAAATCCGGATTTCTAAAAAACTGGAGTTTCAGACAGCCGCGCACCTCGGAGTAAAATCGCCATATCTGGCGGCTCCGATGTGCTTTTCAGCCGAAACCGGTGGCATTGGACAGAGGACAGACAGAGATTTAATTTGATTCAAGAATCATTAAATTTCAATTTCTGAGCAGAGAGTTATGCCACTTTTAATGCGGGTTTACTCCAGCTCGAAGGAAAAGAAATAAATTAAAACTTGGTCCTACTTAGGTGCGAAAAAGAATCAAGTGTAACGGAACGTTTTAAGATGTTGTTTAAAGCTTTTATTTGTGTTTTATTAGCAAGGTAATAACAAGGCATAAAAGAAATAACAACAAGCATAAAACGATTCAAGTAAAAATAAGAAACTAGCAAGGTAACAAAACTAGTCACAAAATTTTACTCGAAATTTCTCAAACCTTTAAAACACGTTTTTCAATATAAAAAATTAAAAACTTTTAGAACTGATTCTAATGTGTTTTAACATCATCCCAAACTCATAGAAAATCAACATGGTTTTTAATTTAAAGGCATGAGCAATAAATTAAAAAAAAATCTAAGATTACAATTCTAACTTGTCACAAAATTAGTAAACTTTCGAAAACGATTTTCAAGCTCATAATTTAAAAACATGCACATGCATTCCTTTGACCATAGCTCTGATACCATTTGTTGGAATCGATCTAGGGTTTGAGAAAATAATTAACGCTTCGGTAAGCGGCGGAATTTTAAAAATTTTCTTTTATAAGTAAAACAGTTTTTACTAACCTAGACAAGAGCAAGTACATGTAATTAAAACCAATATGAGCTAGAAGTTTACTAACCTTTCTTGAAGCTTGAACTTTGAAGAAGCTTGTGGAAAGTTTGCAACGCTCGTCTCCCCTCGCAGCACGTCTCTCTTTCTTTCCTCGGCACCTCGAGCAACCACGAAAGTTTCTATCACTAAATCACTCGAAAAGAAGGAATCAGTGAGTGGGCACTTTTAAACACTACGACTTAAGAACGAGTCTCGAAGTCGCAGAGCTAAACACTAGGTCGAGTGAGGACCTAGGTGCCAAGACAAGAAAAATCGAAAATATAAACTAGAGAGAGAGAGAGGAAGGGGCGGCCAAGTCTAGAGAGAGAAGCTCTCAATCTCTAAAACTTTGCATGAATGAAAAGTGTGGAATGAGGCTCCTATTTATAGGAGAGGTCTCACCTTCAATAAGGTAGTTTCCTCTTCTATAGAATATCACATATTCATGAGCCAATTTCCCTTTTCCTTCAAAGAGGTGCACGTCCAAGACAAAACAAGTTAGTCCTTGGATTTGTTTCCTCTTTTGTTTGCTTCTCTCTTGACCACATTTGGGCGCCCACCATGTTTCCTCTTAGGGGAAATTTGTTTCCTCTTTTTCTTTTGGCAAGTATCTTGATACATTTATGCACAAAATATTCTCTCTTCCTATGGGTATTATGGGCGCCTATCACCTTCTAGAAGGGGCTTCTAGAAGCTTTTCCATTTTGTTCATGACAACATGAAAAAGGCCCATTAAGAATTTTCAATAAAATTCTTATGAAATGAAATTAATCCACAAGGCCCAATTAATCATATTATGGCCGAGTGACATTAAGTCATCAAATGAACTTGTCAAAAAATTTATTGACATTCATTTCATCCTTTGTCTCAAAAGACAAAAATACCCTTTCGACAATTTTCGTTCTTGTTTTGACTTAGCTTCCAGTTTAACTATTCCTATCGATGTGATTCGTGACAGTGACCTCATGGACCCAAATGAACAAAGCTTTAGCTAAACACTTGGACTCAAAAGTTCACAAACCTTTTCCAAGTTTAGCTTAATGCCAACTGACTCCACTAAAGAGCTGACACTGAAAATCTCTCGGTTCAAATGAATTTATTTTCTACTCAAGAATTCACCTAATTATAATGAGCGGATCCACTGAATATTATCTATGCTACCCTTCATGAATGTCATCAGCTAGTCGGGATTTACTAAATTACCATTTTACCCTTCTAGCTGTTATTTCCTCAACTCCTTTGTCGCTTGTGAATAAGTTAGAAACAATGTATTGACGAGGAGCTAACAAGTCACATTGTTTCATCCAAAAGAGTCAGGACTCAATTTGGACACTGGCCAGTTCATTTATTCACACTCCAAGGAACAAAGCATGAGGTGACATACATTGCATTTCAGCAATCTTGTACATGAATTCCATATCTATGAGAACTTCACAAAGTTACTCATGACAGACTCACAACTTAGTACCTCACCAATAGGCCTTGTTCGGAATCACATAGTGAGTCCGAAATTTGACTTTCTCAAATGAGAATACTAAGGTGTGAAATGGCATGTCTCATTTCAGGATTAAGGTAAGCATGATGCAATTCATACATAGTGACTTCGAGACATAAGAGGTTAAATGGTTTGTTCTTATATTGTCTCTAGAAGTGCACTGGTCAATTCAGTACCTTCGGAAGATACCTAGAAGAACTATAGAGTCCCCAACTCTCAATGCCTCATAACCAGACATCATAGATTCTTCTAACAATCATACTGAGATCAATAGTCCTTTGACCCTAAGATTGCGAATATATCGTTTTAAGTAAACTACGAAGAGTTTGTTCATGCAAATCTACATTTGTCTCTTCGTAAGTTGTTAAGTTTGTTTATGGACTAAAAGACTATGGTTTTATCATAAAGCTTCAAACAAAGAAAGAATGAATGAACGTTTCAACTTTATTAATAATGAATGAGCAATTACAAGCAAGAGTCTTCGTAAGACTATATGACATCAAATGTACATAAATGGACACTACTACTCTTCTTGTGGGCATCATTGACAACATAAACTCAATTATGCAATTTTCTTTTTCCAAAGAAGGCCAAGTGCCATGACAACCTGTAACGACCCCCTTTTTGCAATAAAGAGCTATCCTATACATGACAACACACACTATTGTATACCTCCAACACGAGAGTTTCTTGGTCTTCGTCTCACAAACGCAAGAAACTCGGGGGGCTAACAGGGATCAATGCCCAATCAACTAAACAACTCAAAAAGAAAAAAAAAACAAAATAAAAATAGAAGCATAACAAAGTCTCAAGGGGCCGATGGTTAGGACGGAGGTCCCAGAGAGAGGCGGTCTACACACTTCTCCATGAGTTGAGTTCACTCCTCGAGTCGAGTATCGAGTCCACGAGTCGACAAGCCACTCCTCGTGCCGACTCTACATTACTCCTCGAGTTGAGTTCACTCCTCGAGTTGAGTTTCGAGTCCACGAGTCGATCGACAACTCCTCGTGCCGACTATACATTTCTCCTCGAGTTGAGTTCACTCCTCGAGTCGAGTACCGAGTCCACGAGTCGACAAGCTACTCCTCGTGCCGACACTACGTTTCTCCTCGAGTTGAGTTCACTCCTCGAGTTGAGTTTCGAGTCCACGAGTCGATCGACAACTCCTCGTGCCGACTCTACATTTCTCCTCCAGTTGAGTTCACTCCTCGAGTCGAGTACCGAGTCCACGAGTCGACAAGCCACTCCTCATGTCGACTCTACATTTCTCCTCGAGTTGTGTTCACTCCTCGAGTCGAGTACCGAGTCCATGAGTCGACAAGCTACTCCTCGTGCCGACTCTACATTACTCGTCGAGTTGAGTTTCGAGTCCACGAGTCGATCGACAACTCCTCGTGCCGACTCTTCATTTCTCCTCGAGTTGAGTTCACTCCTCGAGTCGAGTACCGAGTCCACGAGTCGACAAGCTACTCCTCGTGCCGACTCTACATTACTCCTCGAGTTGAGTTCACTCCTCGAGTCGAGTTTCGAGTCCACGAGTCGATCGACAACTCCTCGTGCCGACTCTTCATTTCTCCTCGAGTTGAGTTCACTCCTCGAGTCGAGTACCGAGTCCACGAGTCGACAAGCTACTCCTTGTGCCGACTCTACATTACTCCTCGAGTTGAGTTCACTCCTCGAGTCGAGTTTCGAGTCCACGAGTCGATCGACAACTCCTCGTGCCGACTCTTCATTTCTCCTCGAGTTGAGTTCACTCCTCGAGTCGAGTACCGAGTCCACCAGTCGACAAGCTACTCCTCGTGCCGACTCTACGTTTCTCCTCGAGTTGAGTTCACTCCTCGAGTTGAGTTTCGAGTCCACGAGTCGATCGACAAATCCTCGTGCCGACTCTACATTTCTCCTCGATTTGAGTTCACTCCTCGAGTCGAGTACCGAGTCCACGAGTCGAATAGCTACTCCTCGTGTCGACTCTACGTTTCTCCTCGAGTTGAGTTCACTCCTCGAGTCGAGTACCGAGTCCACGAGTCGACAAGCTACTCCTCGTGCCGACTCTACGTTTCTCCTCGAGTTGAGTTCACTCCTCGAGTCGTGTACGGAGTCCACGAGTCGACAAGCTACTCCTCGTGCCGACTCTACATGTCACCTCGAGTTGAGTCCAATCCTCGAGTGAAGTACCGAATCCGCGAGTCGACTAGTTACTCCTCGTGTCGACTCTACATGTCTCCTCGGGTCGAGTTCAATCCTCGAGTCGAGTACCGAGTAAGAATTGGCCACCTGAGTACCCAAACGCGAAACGCGCACCAGGGCACCGCACTCACAAAGGCACAAGGCTCGACCAAAGAGACCCAACCCAGAAATGTGACCAGCGCACTAAGGTGCCACACTCGCCGGGGGATCAAGTCTGCACCAAACCTTGCCTGTCACGTGACGCACGCGCCCAATGGTGCCATGTTCATGAGATGGTATGGCCACACAAATGTGAAACCGCGTTCGCCGCCCAGCTCGTAAGCCGAAAGGCAACGAGTTACAAATGGGTTTCAAAGGCTTGCGTCCGCCGGACGTATCTGGTCTAGCCAGCGTCCACGAGAAACCCGGCCACACAAATGTGGCACCGCGCTCGCCGCCCAGCTCGTGAGCCGAAAGGCAGCGAGTTTCAAATGGGTTTCAAAGGCTTGCGTCCGCCGGACGTATCTGGTCTAGCCAGCGTCCACGGGAAACCCGGCCACACAAATGTGGCACCGCGCTCGCCGCCCAGCTCGTGAGCCGAAAGGCAGTGAGTTACAAATGGGTTTCAAAGGCTTGCGTCCGCCGGATGTATCTGGTCTAGCCAGCGTCCACGGGAAACCTGGCCACACAAATGTGGCACCGCGCTCGCCGCCTAGCTCGTGAGCCGAAAGGCAGCCAGTTACAAATGGGTTTCAAAGGCTTGCGTCCGCCGGACGTATCTGGTCTAGCCAGCGTCCACGGGAAACCCGGCCAGACAAATGTGGCACCGCGCTCTCTGCCTAGCTGGTGAGCCGAAAGGCAGCGAGTTACAAATGGGTTTCAAAGGCTTGTGTCCGCCGGACGTATCTGGTCTAGCCAGCGTCCACGGGAAACCCGGCCACACAAATGTGGCATCGCGCTCGCCGCCCAGCTCGTGAACCGAAAGGCAGCGAGTCACAAATGGGTTTCAAAGGCTTGCGTCCGTCGGACGTACCTGGTCCAGCCAGCGTCCACGGGAAACCTGGCGACACAAATGTGACATCACGCTCGCCGCCCAGCTCGTGCGCCGATAGGCAGCGAGTCACATATGGGTTTCAAAGGCCTGCGCCCGCCGGACGTAACTGGTCTAGCCAGCGTCGACGAAAAACTCGATCACACAAATGTGACATCGAGGCCCCCCGAGGCCCGAGCCGTGCAAATCGATCACGCCTTCATTGGTAGGTCGAGAAAATAAGCCACACACAACAAAGCCGTGCAAATCGATTACGCCTTCACTGGTAAGTCAAGAAAATAAGCGACGCACCTGTGAGACGTGCAAATCGATTACGCCCTCGTCAACAGATCGAGAAAATAAGACGCGCATCGACAAAACCGTGCGAATCAATTATGATAGTATATCGAGAACATAAGACACATAACACAGAAGCCGTCCCACGCAGTGCACAAAAGCCATCCCTCGCGCCGCACCAAAGCCGTCCCTCATGACGCACAAAAGCCATCCCTCGCGACGCACCAACGCCATCCCTCACGATGCATCAAAAGCCCTTCTACGGTGCGACCACAAACTCGAGAGTGTTCGTCCCAAGTCCGCGCATCTATTGAGTTTCCACTCGACCCACGCTCGACCGGAAACTCGGGGGGCTAATGTTGTCGGCCCGTTCCGGGTCGACAGCGCCCGCGGGCGCCCGCGGGGTCCCATGACCGAGAGGCCAAAGATCGGTCCACCAAGGCTCGGCCTCCACTCGGCCTCATGAGCTCAACCTCCGCTCGGCCTCATGAGCTCAACCTCCACTCGGCCTCATGAGCTCGACCTCCACTCGGCCTCATGAGCTCAACCTCAACTCGGCCTCATGAGCTCGACCGCCACTCGGCCTCATGAGCTCGACCTCCACTCGGCCTCATGAGCTCGACCTCCACTCGGCCTCATGAGCTCGACCTCCACTCGGCCTCATGAGCTCGACCTCCACTCGGCCTCATGAGCTCGACCTCAGCTAGGCCTCATGAGCTCGACCTCCACTATGTTATCGGCCCGACCCTGATCACGACCGATCAAAGGCAAAACAGCGATCAGACGCATCTCGGCGGCTTGCGCCGGCCATTGACCGGCCCATGGGCCAGCTTGGCCAATGGCCGGCCCAATAGCCTCGGCCAAAGGCCGAGCTTCGCTATCCTCGGCCATCCACCCGATAGCCTTGGCCAAAGGCCGATCTTGGCTATCCTCGGCCATCGGCCCGATAGCCTCGGCCAAAGGCTATCCTCGGCCATCGGCCCGCTATCCTCAGCCATCGGCCCGAGAGCCTCGGCCAAAGGCCGAGCTCGGCTATCCTCGGCCATCGGCCCGATAGCCTCGGCCAAAGGCCGAGCTCGGCTATCCTCGGCCATCGGTCCGATAGCCTCGGCTATCCTCGGCCATCGGCCCGATAACCTCGGCTATCCTCGGCCATCGGCCCGATAGCCTCGGCTATCCTTGGCCATCGGCCCAATAGCCTCGGCCAAAGGCCGAGCTCGGCTATCCTCGGCCATCAACCCGATAGCCTCGGCCAAAGGCCGAGCTTGGCTATCCTCGGCCATTGGCCCAATAGCCTCGGCCAAAGGCCGATGTTATCGCTGTTTTTCGGACAACTATTTAGGAATTAAAGATGGTTAGACCCAAGGCCGGACCAAGTGGTCTCGTCTTGACTCAAGCGTGTTGGGCTTGGTATCCCAAGCCGTCCCTTAGCTGTAGGTGGTGTCTATCTCGTCCAAGCACCTGAAAAGGAAGAAAGAACAGGTGTGCATTACAAAGGGGAAACATAGGGGGTGCCTCTATTTACCTCTCCGACGCTCAACATTAGTAAGATTGAGGTGGATAAAGAGGGTTTAGGTGTTTAGAGGCCGAGACTTGAGAGAAACGAGCGAGGTATGAGTTCGACAGCGTTTCAATACCCAAGAATGGATTACCTCGACCGGGGTGGGGAACCCCGGTATTTATACGCGACCAAAGGGGCTTTCGGGGCATGCCCTTGGCCAAGGGACGCCTCTGAGGCGGCCATGGAGGCAGGGGACGCCTCTGAGGCGGCCATGGAGGCAGGGGACGCCTCTGAGGCGGCCATGGAGGCGAGGGACGCCTCTGAGGCGGCCATGGAGGCGAGGGATGCCTCTGAGGCGGCCATGGAGGTGAGGGATACCTCTGAGGCGGCCATGGAGGCGAAGGACGCCTCTGAGGCGGCCATGGAGGCGACGGACGCCTCGGAGACGTGGAGGCCGAGCTGAGGTCGAGCTGAGGCCGAGGCCGAGCTCATGAGGCCGAGGTCGAGCTCATGAGGATGAGGCCGAGCTGAGGCCGAGGCCGAGGTCGAGCTCATGAGGCCGAGGCCGAGCTGAGGCCGAGGCCGAGCTCATGAGGCCGAGGCCGAGCTCATGAGGCCGAGGTCGAGCTCATGAGGCCGAGGTCGAGCTGAGGCCGAGGTCTAGCTCATGAGGCCGAGATCGAGCTGAGGCCGAGGCCGAGGTCGAGCTGAGGCCGAGGCTTAGCTCATGAGGCTGAGGCCGAGCTCATGAGGCCGAGGTCGAGCTCATGAGGCCGGTCTTTGGCCCCTCGGCCATGGGACCCCGCCGGCGCCCGCGGGCGCCGTCGACTCGGAACGGACCGACAACATTAGCCCCCCGAGTTTGCGGTCGAGCGAAGGTCGAGTGGAAACTCAATGCTTACGCCGGCGTGTGGATGCGGGACGAACGCTCTCGGGTTTGCGAGCGTGCCGCAAAAGGGCTTTTAATGCACTGCGAGGGAAAGCCTCTGTGCGTCGCGAGGGACGGCCTTTGTGCATCGTGAGCGATGGCTTTGATGCGTCGCGTGGGATGGCTTTTGTTCCGGGTTTATCGTGCGTGGCTTATTTTCTCGACCTACCAATGAAGGCGTGATCGATTTGCACGGCCTTACTGTGCGTGGCTTATTTTCTCGACCTACCAATGAAGGCGTGATCGATTAGCACGACTTTATTGTGCGTGGCTTATTTTCTCGACCTACCAATGAAGGCGTGATCGATTAGCACGTCTTGGGCCTCGGGGGGCCTCAGTGTCACATTTGTGTGACCGGGTTTTCCATGGACGCTGGCTAGACAAGATACTTCCGGCGGACGCAAGCCTTTGAAACCCATTTGAAACTCGCTGCCTTTCGGCTCACGAGCTGGGCGGCGAGCGCGGTGCCACATTTGTGTGGCCGGGTTTCCCGTGGACGCTGGCTAGACCAGATACGTCCGGCGGACGCAAGCCTTTGAAACCCATTTGAAACTCGCTGCCTTTCGGCTCACGAGCTGGGCGGCGAGCGCGGTGCCACATTTGTGTGGCCAGGTTACCGGTGGATGCTGGCTAGACCAGATACGTCCAGCGGATGCAAGCCTTTGAAACCCATTTGAAACTCGCTGCCTTTCGTCTCACGAGCTGGGCGGCGAGCGCGGTGCGACATTTGTGTGGCCAGGTTTCCCCTGGACGCTGGCTAGACCAGATACGTCCGACGGACGCAAGCCTTTGAAACCCATTTGAAACTCGCTGCCTTTCGACTCACGAGCTGGGCGGCGAGCGCGGTGCCACATTTGTTGTTGATGGTGGTTGTCAAGTGTGGAGTCTAATCTAAGGTATTTGGAAAAAGTCCCACATCAGTGAGGAATAGTGACTTTACATTCCCTTAGTGTATATAAAAGGGTTTCATTTATTGTACTCCACTGTACCCTAAAAGTCAAACACTTGTACTTGTAACCTTTCCCAATTGGGTTTATAGTATTGCAGCGACAAAAGTGGAGGTAGCTTTCCTTTGAAAGTGAACCACTATAAATCTTGTGTCCCTTCTTTTACTTTTTCGTTTTTCCTTGTTTCGAGAGAGAATTTGACAGAGTTAACCCAACTCGGTTGGGCGAACTGACGAACTGAAATCCAAAGACGTTTGGACGAAGTGCGAACTCATTCCAGGTCGATCTGACGAAGTGACGAGCTCGACTGTCGAAGAGACGAGCTCGACTGAAGCTGAGAAGAGCTCGACTGGCGAATTGACTAGCTGGACTGGACGAGTGACGAGGTCATATTCCTAACAACTGGTATCAGAGCTTCTAGGTTTGCAGTTTCTTGTTGAAACGAAGTGCTACCTGTGGATAAGCGAAGTAGAAAAGCGATGGGAAGTGAAGAAGGCACAGTGCATGGGATTGGGAAGTTTGACGGGTCGGACTATGCATTCTGGAGAATGCAGATCGAGGATTATCTGTACGGGAAAAAGCTTCATCAACCGCTGAGCGAGAAACCAGAAAAGATGGACGAGGCAGAATGGAATCTCCTCGACAGGCAGGTTGTGGGAGTTATTCGACTGACTCTGTCGAAGAACGTGGCTCACAACGTGGCGAAGGAGAAGACCACGGCGGGAATGATGAAGGTCCTAACGGACATGTACGAGAAACCCTCGGCGAATAACAAGGTGTTTTTGATGAAGAGGCTCTTCCACTTGAAGATGGGTGAAGGAGCCGGGGTAGCCACTCATGTGAACGAGTTCAACACGATCGTCAACCAACTGTCATCGGTTAAGATAGAGTTCGACGACGAAGTGCGAGCCCTCATTCTGCTCGCGTCCTTGCCGAATAGCTGGGAGCCCATGAGGGCCGCAGTCAGCAACTCGGTTGGAAGTGCGAACTTGAACTTCAACGACGTACGAGATCGCATCCTCACCGAAGAGGTGCGACGAATTGATTCTGGCGAGGCCTCGACGAGTTCGGCCTTGAATGTGGAGAACAGGGGAAGAAACCACAACCGGAGTCAGAACCGAGGGAAGGACAGGTCGAAGTCACGGAGCGGGCGAGGTCAGTCGAGGTCGGGGCGACCTATTACATGCTGGAATTGTGGCGAGTCCGGCCACATCAGGAAGTACTACAAGAAGCCCGCCAAGGAGAAAGGCGGTACCCACGCTGTCACTGAAGAGTTCGCAGATGCGCTACTGCTAACTGTGGACAACTCGATCGACTCTTGGATGCTCGACTCAGGAGCGTCCTTCCACACCACGCCCAACAATGACATTCTGGAGAACTATGTCGCTGGAAATCACGGGGAAGGTCTATGTAGCTGATGGCGAGGCTCTAGACATTGCCGGTGTAGGCGACGTCAGATTGAAGATGAGCAACGGGCAAGTCTGGAAGATCAACAAGGTCAGACACGTGCCGAAGCTGATGAGGAACCTTATCTTGATGGGTCAGCTCGACGATGAAGGCTACACCACGACGTTCGGGAATAACTCGTGGAAGGTCTCGAAGGAAGCTATGGTGGTAGCTCGCGGACAGAAGACATGCACACTCTACATGACGTCGAGCTGCAGAGACATGGTGGCCGTCGTCGACAACACGGCGAAGACCGAGCTGTGGCACCGCAGGCTCGGGCACATGAGCGAGAAGGGAATGAAGATGCTGGTGAAAGACGGCATGATCCCGGAGCTGAAGACGGTGGAACATCACCAATGCGAGAGCTGCATCCTCGGGAAGCAGAAGCGAGTTAGCTTCTCGAATGCGAGCAGAGAGTTGAAGGCAGAGAAGCTCGAGCTGGTACATACCGACGTATGGGGACCAGCTCCAGTTCCTTCACCTGGAGGATCTCGCTACTACGTGACGTTCATAGACGATTCCACAAGAAAGGTGTGGGTTTATTTTCTCAAGAATAAATCTGACGTGTTCGCTACCTTCAAAACGTGGAAGGCGATGGTCGAGCTGGAGACGAGCTCGAAAGTGAAGTGCTTGAAGTCCGACAACGGAGGGGAGTACGTCAACTCCGACTTCAAGCAGTATTGTGCCGAGAACGGGATCAAGATGATGAGAACGATCCCGGGGACTCCCCAACAGAACGGAGTAGCGGAACGAATGAATCGCACGCTAAATGAACGAGCTCGGAGTATGCGACTTCACTCCGGCCTGCCCAAGACGTTTTGGGCCGATGCAATCAACACGGCGGCCTTCTTGATAAATCGAGGACCAAGCGTTCCTTTGGATTTCAAAATTCCTGAAGAAGAATGGAATGGGAAGAAGGTAAACCTTTCGTATTTGAAAGTGTTTGGTTGTTTATCGTATGTTCATATTGATGAATCTGTTCGAAGTAAGCTCGACCCGAAATCTAAAAAGTGTTATTTCATTGGTTATGGTGACACTGAGCTCGGCTATCGTTTCTGGGATGCCCACGCGAGAAAGATAGTCCGAAGCAGGAATGTTGTCTTCAACGAGCAGACGATGTACGGGGACGAGCTGAAGGGGAGCTCGACCAAGAAAGCTCCTGAGGGCAAGAAGTCAATGATCGACCTAAAAGACTTCTCGATGACCGAGCTGGAAGAAGACACCTCGATGACCGAGGCGAGCTCAGGCTGAGCTGATGGCAATCATGAGATCGAAGAAGGCACCTCGATGACCGAGGCGAGCTCAGGCCGAGCTGATGGTGATCACGAGAGATCAGGCCAAGCTGATGACGGTCACGAGACTGAAGAAGCTGATGATAACATCGAGCTCGAGGTGAATCAGCGGACTCCGATCACCGAGCTGCGGAGATCGACAAGAATAAGAAAACCGTACACAAGTTTTCTCCGTCTCTCAACTACATCCTCCTTACCGATAGAGGAGAGCCGGAGTGCTATGAAGAGGCTATGGAGGTCGACACCTCGACCAAGTGGGAGCTCGCCATGAAGGACGAGATGGATTCACTGATCACAAATCACACTTGGGAGCTGGCGAAGTTACCAGCTGGGAAGAAAGCACTGCACAACAAGTGGGTGTACCGGATAAAGGAGGAGAGCAATGGAAGCCAACGGTTCAAGGCGAGGCTGGTGGTGAAAGGTTTCCAGCAGAGAGAGGGAATCGATTTCACAGAAATCTTCTCTCCGATCGTCAAGCTCGTGACAATCAGAACCGTGCTGGGGTTGGTTGCCAAGGAAAATCTGCATCTACAGCAGATGGATGTGAAGACGGCGTTCCTTCACGGCGATCTCGACGAAGAGATCTACATGAGGCAGCCCGAAGGCTTCGAGGTGAAAGGAAGAGAGGAGCTCATGTGCAAGCTCCAGAAGAGTCTCTACGGGCTGAAACAAGCCCCACGGCAGTGGTACAAGAAGTTCGACAACTTCATGAAGCGAGCTGAGTTCGGCAGGTGTGAGGCCGACCACTGCTGCTACTTCAAGAGACTTGAAGACTCCTACGTAATTCTTCTGCTCTACGTCGATGACATGCTGATCGTAGGTGCCGACCTACACGAGATCGACGAGTTGAAGAAGAAATTGTCCGAAGAGTTCGCAATGAACGATCTAGGAGCCGCGAAGCAGATTCTCGGGATGAGGATCAAGAGGACGAAAGAGAGCATCGAGCTCTCACAGGAGGAGTACGTGAAGAAAGTGCTCCAACGCTTCAACATGGAGGATGCGAGGTCGGTCAGCTCGCCGCTGGCTAGCCACTTCAAATTGTCCAAGCAACAGTCGCCAGTGACAACGGACGAGCTGGCGTACATGGACAAGATCCCTTATGCTTCGGCCATCGGAAGCTTGATGTACGCAATGGTGTGCACGAGGCCGGATATTGCTCATGCAGTGGGAGTTGTGAGCAGGTTCATGAGTAACCCGGGGTGAGAGCACTGGGAGGCGGTGAAGTGGATCCTCCGATATCTAAGAGGCAGCTCGACCTCGGCGCTGGTATTCAGGAAGTCCGAACTAGGACTCCAAGGTTACGTCGATGCTGATAATGGGGGCGACATCGACAGCAGAAAGAGCACGTCCGGTTACGTTTACACGTTCGGAGGGACGGCTATCAGTTAGGTGTCGAGGTTGCAGAAGATCGTCGCCTTGTCGAGCTGCGAGGCGGAGTACGTGGCCATCACCGAGGCCACAAAGGAGATGATATGGCTACAGACTTTTCTGGGCGAGCTGGGTCAAGACCATGAAGGGAGTGTGTTGTACAGTGACAGCCAGAGCGCCATTCAGTTGGCAAAGAATCCAGTGTATCATGCGAGGACCAAGCATATACAGCTGAGATACCACTTCATTAGGTCGGCTTTAGAAGATGGTATATTGGTCCTTGAGAAGATCGCCGGGAGTCAGAATCCCGCCGACATGTTTACGAAGTCTGTGCCGTATGACAAACTGAGGTTGTGCTCGACCTCAGTTGGACTCCTCGTCTGATGAGTAGAGTCGCCGCTGCGAGATGGAGACGCGTGATGAGATTAGTCTCCAAGTGGGAGATTGTTGATGGTGGTTGTCAAGTGTGGAGTCTAATCTAAGGTATTTGGAAAAAGTCCCACATCAGTGAGGAATAGTGACTTTACATTCCCTTAGTGTATATAAAAGGGTTTCATTTATTGTACTCCACTGTACCCTAAAAGTCAAACACTTGTACTTGTAACCTTTCCCAATTGGGTTTATAGTATTGCAGCGGCAAAAGTGGACGTAGCTTTCCTTTGAAAGTGAACCACTATAAATCTTGTATCCCTTCTTTTACTTTTTCGTTTTTCCTTGTTTCGAGAGAGATTTTGACAGAGTTAACCCAACTCGGTTGGGCGAACTGACGAACTGAAATCCAAAGACGTTTGTACGAAGTGCGAACACATTCCAGGTCGATCTGACGAAGTGACGAGCTCGACTGGCAAAGAGACGAGCTCGACTGAAGCTGAGAAGAGCTCGACTGGCGAATTGACTAGCTCGACTGGACGAGTGACGAGGTCAAATTCCTAACATTTGTGTGGCCAGGTTTCCCGTGGACGCTGGCTAGACCAGATACGTCCGGCGGACGCAAGCCTTTGAAACCCATTTGAAACTCGCTGCCTTTCGGCTCACGAGATGGGCGGCGAGCGTGGTGCCACATTTGTGTGGCCGTTCCACCTCACGAGCGGGGCACCCTTGGGTGCGCGTGTCGTGTGATAGGCGGGGTTAGGTGTAGACTTGATCCCCCGGCGAGTGTGGCACCTTAGTGCACTGGTCGCGTTTTCGGGTTGAGTCTCTTGGGTTGAGTCTTGTGCCCTTGTGAATGCGACGCCATGACGCGCGCGTCACGCCTGGGGACTCAATTGGCTCATTCTTTCTCTCACGAGAGCGTCGTGGAGCGAATTTTGGTTTACCGTTTAGGGGCGATCTTTTTTGCTTGTGTGAGAGCATTTAGATGTATCATTGAATCTTGTGAGTCTATCGTTGACTGGTGACTCAGGAAGTCGTAGATTTTTTACACGAGGACTTTCGAGTTGATTCGTGGGTTTTGGGACTCAACTTGAGGAATAGACTCGACTCGAGGAGTTACAAGTAAGGTCGACTCGAGGGCCAGTAAGGTGTAGAGCTGGCATGGAGACTTATCAGTCGGCTCGTGGACTCGGTACTTGACTAGAGGAGCGAACTAAACTCGAGGAGTCATGCAGAGTCGCCACGAGGAGTAGTTAGTCGACTCGTGGAATCGGTATTCGACTCGAGGAGCGAACTCAACTCGAGGAGCGAGCTCAACTCAAGGAGTCATGTGGAGTCGGCACGAGGAGTAGTTAGTCGACTCATGGACTCGATATTCGACTCGAGGAACGAACTCAACTCGAGGAGCGATCTCAACTCGAGGAGCGAGCTCAACTCGAGGAGTCATGTGGAGTCAGCACAAGTAGTAACTAGTCGACTCGTGGACTCGGTACTCGACTCGAGGAGCGAACTCAACTCGAGGAGCGATCTCAACTCGAGGAGGGAGCTCAACTCGAGGAGTCATGTGGAGTCGGCACAAGGAGTAACTAGTCGACTCGTGGACTCGGTACTCGACTAGAGGAGCGAACTCAACTCGAGGAGTCATGCAGAGTCGGCACGAGGGGTAGTTAGTCGACTCGTGGACTCGGTATTCGACTCGAGGAGCGATCTCAACTCGAGGAGCGAGCTCAACTCGAGGAGTCATGTGGAGTCGGCACAAGGAGTAACTAGTCGACTCGTGGACTCGGTACTCGACTAGAGGAGCGAACTCAACTCGAGGAGTCATGCAGAGTCGGCACGAGGGGTAGTTAGTCGACTCGTGAACTCGGTATTCGACTCGAGGAGCGAACTCAACTCGAGGAGCAATCTCAACTCGAGGAGCGAGCTCAACTCGAGGAGTCATGTGGAGTCGGCACGAAGAGTAGTTAGTCGACTCGTGGACTCGGTACTCGACTCGAGGAGTGAACTCAACTCGAGGAGAAATATAGAGTCGGCACGAGGAGTAGCTAGTCGACTCGTTGACTCGATACTCGACTTGAGTAGTGAACTCAACTCGAGGAGAAATGTGTTGTCCGTCTCTCTCTGGGACCTCCGGCCTAACCATTGGCCCCTTGAGACTTTGTTATAACTATATTTTTTTGTTTTTGTGTTGTTTTGAGTATTGCTCCCTAGTAGCCCCCCGAGTTTCTTGCCTTTGTGAGACGAAGACCAAGAAACTCTCGTGTTGGAGGTGTACAATAGAGTGTGTTGGCATGTGTAGAATAATCCTTTATGGGTGGAACTTGACCTTCTTTGGAAAAGGAAAATTACATAATTGAAATGAAGCGATTACAAAGTCGAGTGAGTCCGGTCATGAGTTTATGGGTGGAAGCTGCGACAGCCACGGCTTGCTAGCGTACGCGACAAATTCCTTGAAGTCCCCACTTTGAATTAGGCAATCAATTTGCTTCCTAAGCTGGTAGCATCCTGTCGTTGCGTGCCCGTGGTCTCAATGATATCCGCATTGTTTGCTCCTGTCCCTCGTCGCGGGGTCCGTCTTTAACGGGGCCGGCGAGCCTAGCTTCTCCCTGTGTAAGCTCAGGATCCGGTCGGGTGTCGCGTTGAATGGGACGAAGGATTTCTTCGGGGCCGGAGAAGGATGGTCATTAGGGACTCGACCATTTCTACGCCTCTTCCTTCGCGAGTCGAGACCGGTGGCCGATGCCATGAGTGTGGCGGCGCGTTTCTTGTTGGATGCGCGGTCGGCAACGTTGGGTGGTTGATGTCCCAAGACGACTTCTCTCTCGATCCCGCGTTGGGCATTGAGTTTTTTTCTCAAGTCGCTCCCATGAGATTCCCTCCGGGAATTGAGGCGATCTCTCAAGTCTCCGGTGGCCGTCCCTATCACTTTAGGCGAGGGGACATCATTCGAGTAACGTCCTCGATGGACGCCACGGCCATTGACGTCGTCACCTCCCCGGGGGTTTTGGACGCGGATAGTGAGCTTGGAGCGTCCCTTTCGGGACCTAGAGGTCGAGCGTTCCCGAGTATTACTCGACACTTGACGCCTTGGCGTGGTCGCCCGAGGGTGTCCCCTCGAGGGCGCGTGTGTGTGCTCAGTAGAAAGTTGACGTCTAGACGCGGTCGCTCGAGGGTGTCCCCTTGGAAGCGTGCGTGTGCGTCCCCTTTCGTGAAAAGCGTGATGGAGGTCGGTCTCGTTGGTTCCCGACTCCGCCACGTAATCGGGGTCCTTCGTCGGGTCTCGGGGCTGGCTCTCATTATCATGAAATTGCCCTTCGAGACGGTGAGCGGAGCTTTGGAGGTCGTGCCTCGAGCTAGTCGCTCGGGCGCCCACGGGGGTGGCCGGGAAACGACTCATCTCTCGAGAGTCGTAGAAGTAGCGAAAATGTGGAATGGAAGGGAGAGCGCGCTAAGGTCAGCGGTCCCCTCCTTCTAGCGCCAATATGTTGTCGCTCTTTTTCGGACAACTATTTAGGAATCAAAGACGGTTAGACCCAAGGCCGGACCAAGTGGTCTCGTCTTGACTCGAGCGTGTCGGGCTTGGTATCCCAAGCCGTCCCTTAGCTGTAGGTGGTGTCTATCTCGTCCAAGCACCTGAAAAGGAAGAAAGAACAGGTGTGAACTACAAAGGGGAAACAGAGGGGGTGCCTCTGTTTACCTCTCCGACGCTTAACATTAGTAGGATTGAGGTGGATAAAGAGGGTTTAGGTGTTTAGAGGCCGAGACTTGAGAGAAACGAGCGAGGTATGATTTCGGCAGCGTTTCAGTACCCAAGAATGGATTACCTCGACCGAGGGGGGAACCCCGGTATTTATAGGCGACCAAAGGGGCTTTGGGGGCATACCCTTGGCCGAGGGACGCCTCTGAGGCAGCCATGGAGGCAGGGGACGCCTCTGAGGTGGCCATGGAGGCGTGGGACGCCTCTGAGGCGGCCATGGAGGCGAGGGACGCCTCTGAGCCGGCCATGGAGGCGAGGGATGCCTCTGAGGCGGCCATGGAGGCGAAGGACGCCTCTGAGGCGGCCATGGAGACGAGGGACGCCTCTGAGACGTGGAGGCCGAGTTGAGGTCGAGCTGAGGCCGAGGCCGAGGTCGAGCTCATGAGGCCGAGGCCGAGCTCATGAGGCCGAGGCCGAGCTCATGAGGCCGAGGTCGAGCTCATGAGGCTGAGGTCGAGCTGAGGCCGAAGCCGAGCTCATGAGGCCGAGGTCGAGCTCATGAGGCCAAGGCCGAGCTGAGGCCGAGGCCGAGCTCATGAGGCCGAGGCCGAGCTCATGAGGCCGAGGTCGAGCTCATGAGGCTGAGGTCGAGCTCATGAAGCCGAGGTCGAGCTGAGGCCGAGGTCGAGCTCATGAGGCCGAGGTCGAGCTGAGGCCGAGGTCGAGCTCATGAGGCCGAGGTCGAGCTGAGGCCGAGGTCGAGCTCATGAGGCCGAGGTCGAGCTGAGGACGAGGCCGAGGTCGAGCTGAGGCCGAGGTCGAGCTCATGAGGTCGAGATGAGGCCGAGGCCGAGCTCATGAGGCCGAGGTCGAGCTCATGAGGCCGGTCTTTGGCCCCTCGGCCATGGGACCCCGCGGGCGCCGTCGACCCGGAACGGACCGACAACAGCCGAGCTCGGCTATCCTCGGCCTAGGGGTTGCTCATAACACCCCTTGGTCGCCTATAAATACCGGGGTCCCTCCCCTAGTCCACGTAATCCGAATTTGAGTACTGAAACGCTGCCGAACTCGTACCTCGCTCGTTTCTCTCAAGTCTCGGCCTCTAAACACCCTCAATATCCACCTCAATCCTACTAATGTTGAGCATCGGAGAGGTAAACAGAGGCACCCCCTCTGTTTTCCCTTCATAGTTCACCTGTTCTTTCTTTCCTTTTAGGTGCTTGGACGAGATAGACACTACCGACAACTAAGGGACGACTTGGGATACCAAGTCCGACACGCTAAAGCCCGAACGCGACCACTTGGTCCGGCCTTGGGTCGAAACGTTTAGGGTTCTAAATAGTGGTCCGAAAAACAGCAACAACAAGAGAGAAAGATACAGACCTGAGCGAGAGGCGGTCGAGATAGGTCGAGAACACCAGCGACCGTAGGTGTTTCTGATATTCAGTCCGGTGCTGATCCCGGCGGCGGTGACGATGGGGCTGGCGGCGGCGCGTTTGGGGTGACCGGAGTTTCGTCGCTGTCGTGGGTTTTGAACTATTTCACGAGCGGAGTGGTGCCGGACACGTTCAAACACGCGAAGCGCCAGGCTCAGGATGCGGCGGCGTTCACCGGAGGGAAGGTCAAGAGGTGGGGAGGATGCAGATGAGCCAGAGGCCGTAGGCGTCGTTGACAGGGTGGAGGATTCGGTAATGGTTGTCAATGGATTGAAAATATTACTCGACAGAGTGAGTAAAGAGGGCGTCCGTGGAAAACGTGGAGAACGTGAGTATTTGGAGAATTGGAGAAGAAGGGTTATACTCAGATTTAGGGATTTTTAATATGCTTAGAATATAGAATGAGAAAAAACTGCCATATTTTTTACAGCGTTTTCGCATAAACGGTGTGAAACAAAAACTAAATAAATACAATTAAATTAAATTCTGAAACTTACACGTGTCAAGTTATAATTGTAAACTAACTTTTCACAGCGTTTGTATATAAACATTGTCAAAAATTTTTTTTTCAAACCGCATCTTCTCCACATGGCTTCTTGTAATTCGAGGGAATAAAATGAAAGCGCTTATATATAAGCGATGTCTTATGTTTTCCACAGTGTTTCTCTTCACAAGCCACGTGTCTTCTTACGATTCGACAATTAAAAAAAATGATGTTTTGAGGGCGTTTTTTTGCCAAACGCCGTGAAAACATGTGCTGTGAAAAGCACGATTTCTAGTAGTGAAAGCAAATAAATAAAATGGGGGAAGCGCTGGCTATTGGTAGTACTGTCTCAATTGTTCCGCATTCCACATGCGACGGATCGGTGTCTCGTCCGTGTATTTGATGTAGTATGTCTCGTCATGTATGATTTGGCAGTTTTTGTGGGGTCCCTCCCTTTTTGGAATGAGGACGTCGGCACCTTGCACTTGGGTTTCATGCAGGAGTCTTCGTCGACTTTGCGGAGGACCTTGGTCGACTCGACGCTGTCTCTTATTTTGGAGATTGTGTTAACCGTCTTTCTAGCGGTTTTTCAATCGATTCCTTGGATGTAGCATATTCTGGCTTGGGATTGATCTCCAGCCATGATGCCGATTCCAACCTTGGTAGGGAACTTCACGAGTAGGTGCTATGTAGAAGTAATAGCCCTTAGTCAGTTCAACGTGGGTCGCCCAATGATGATATTATATGGCGACTCCTAATCAACCACTAGTAATGGGACCATGTGAACAACTTCAATGCCTCCGGAAGTTCCGAAGGCGACTGGTAGATTGATGATGCCTTCGATTATGACTCTCTCCCCAGTGAACCCGAATAGAGGTGTTTGGGTTGGAGTTGGGCGTAGCCCCCCGAGCTTCATGCGCTCTAAGGTGGACTTGAAAACTATGTCGGCAGCACTGCCGTTGTCGATGAGAACTCTTTTCACCAAGTTATTAGCCACTTGGGCTTTGAGCACTATCGCGTCATTGTGCGGATGCACAACTCGCTTGGATTCTTCATTGGTGAAGTACATCGTCTCGTGAGGCACGGACAGAGGTTCTTCATAGGTGAGGTTGACGTGCATAGCAGCGTCTTCTTGAGCTACGGCCCTTAGGAATTTTTTCCGTTGTCGTGCTGAATCTCCATCTTGTGGGCCACCCAGTATGGTGGTTACAACGTGGAGCTGTGGATTGGCATCGGCAGTAGCCATGGTTCGGTCGGCAGAAGCGGCTATTCCTCCTCCCTTGCCAGACTGTGGTCTGTTTGTGGTGGGACCCACAACACTGATCATGCACGACACGAACTCTTTCAACTCACCCCGTTGGATCAATGCCTCGATCTGCCTTTTAAGACTATAACATTCGGAGGTCAAGTGACCGTATTCCTGATGGAACTCGCAATATTTAGATCGATCGCAAGTCGCGGGATCTTTACTCATTGGAGCCGGGGGAGTGAATTTGTCATGTGCCAAAGCTAGGATTTGATCCGTTGTCGTGTTCAATGGCGTGAACGACGAGTAGCCCTTAAAGTCTCCCATAAGTCACGACTTTTGGGGAATCAGAGGTCGGCTATTAGAAGTCCGACCCCCTCTGTTTCGTCTTTTACGGGAGTTGCCTTGCTCGTTGCTAGGCTAATCTCGGTGGTGAGGGCTTTGATTATTGCCCTTACGGCCATCGAGGTAATCTTCTACTCCCATGAAGGTCTTGGCTCGAGTCATTAACTCAGCCATGGTAGAAGGGACACGGCCGACGATGGACTTAAGGAAGTCACTTGTGCGCAAGCCTTCAATGATGGCAGTGATTGCGTCTTTGTCGTCAAAGCGGTCGACCTTATTCGATTCTTCAGTGAATCGGGCGAGGTATCGTCTAAGAGACTCGCCATTCTCTTGCCTGATTGACCACAGGTACATCTTGGTCTTCTTTTGGACCATATATGTTGTTGTCGCACGAAAATGAACAACGATTAAATACCTCGGGCGGTTCGATCCAAGGCCAGACCAAGTGATCGCGCCCGGGCCAAAAATGGGAGCTCGTATACCGAGCTGCACCCTCCAGACCCTGAGGTGTGTTTTGGGGGGTGTGACCGTGCCAAAGGTTGGCTGCCTACGTACCCTTTAGTCGGGATCAGGTCAGAACGTAGTTCAATTTGTGTGGGGAGGCTATCTTGGGCTCGGAGGCTTTGTGAATCCAAGGCTTTAGAGGGGGACCCGGCTCGTAGCTTCTGGTGAAGACTTTAGAGGGGTCGCGTGCTCGTAGCTCGGAGTTCTAGCTCAAGGGCCAAGAAGCTGGAGAGCAGTGTGTACTGCAGAAGGTCGGGTTGCAGAAGAGGAGCACGCTCCCTCTCGTGGAGGGGGGTCCTTGTTTCTAAGCCGAGGGAAGATGAGTGCGCGCTCTTGGAATGTCACAAGAGCACGAGAGAATTCTTCAGAGAAGAGAAGTATTGTTCTTGAAAATGTATCAATTTAATTGTCCTTTTTTCCTCCCCTAGGGGGGGGTATTTATAGTATTTGAGGGGAGGCCTTGGCCGGCCCCTTGAGGCCCACCGGGTGGCCGGGGGCGAGGCGCGCGAAGCCTCACGCCCAAGAGGGCGCAGGGCGCGCGGGACATGTCGCCTGGATGGGCACGGGGCGTGCCAGGCGCGGGACTTGGCCGGGCGCGGCGTGCCCGGCCGAGGTGGCAAGAACGCTCAGCCGAGGTGGCAAGGACGCTCGGCCGAGGTGGCCGAGGTGGCAAAGACGCTTGGCCGAGGTGGTCGAGGGGGCAAAGACGCTCGGTCGAGGTGGCCGAGGTGGCAAAGACGCTAGGCCGAGGTGGCCAAGCTGACGAAGACGCTCGGCTGAGGTGACCGAGCTGGCGAAGGCGCTCGACCGAGGTGGCCGAGTTGGCGAAGACGCTCGGCCGAGGTGGCCGAGCTGGCGAAGACGCTCGGCCGGGGCGGCCGAGCTGGCGAAGGTGCTCGACCAAGGTGGCCGAGGTGGCAGGGACACCCGGCTGAGGCAGCAGGGGCGCTCGGCCGGGGCGCGCGCAGGCCGGGAGGCCGGGGTGCGCGGGTGTGTGTGTGCGGGCCGGGAGGTCGGGGCGCAGGAGTGCGGGCGCGGGCCGGGAGGCCGGGGCGCAGGGTACGCGCGAGCCAGGCGCGATAGGGCGCGCTGAGGCCCATTGGGCCAGGGGCCTCAGGGCCGGGGACACAGGTGCGCGCGCGCCGGCCGTGGGTACGTCGGGGTGCTCGGGCCTGGTGGGCCGGGGCCCGTTGGGCTTCCGGCCGTCAAAGCCCGGCCGGCCTTGAATCGTTTTTGAATTTTCGGTGTCCCAAAAACGACCGGTAACATTAGCCCCCCAAGTTTATGGCTTACGGGACGTAAGTCGTGAACTTTAGAAAAGAAAAGGGCGTTGAGGTGATTTCACCTTCGATCACGCGTGACCGCACGCACGCATATCTTTTGTGGCCGGACCCCTGGGGGCCGGACCGGGCCGATCGGGCAGCAAGACCCGCGCGCGGCCTGGCGCTGGGGAAATGGCGCGCGCGCGAGGCCAGCCCTCGAGTCCGCGGAGGCTTCGGGCTACACTTATGCCCGATCGTTGGAGAGGACTCGTAAGTACGGAGTAGGTGCCTCTGTCGCCCCCGTCGGCTTAGACTGCAAGGGAATCGATGCTGCGAGCACGCTCACTTCCCGAGTCTTCACCACGCTTCGGGACGGGTATGCGGCCGTGACGATCGGGAGTCTTGTCTACGGGTTGCGTCTCCCGTTTCCCACGATCGTCCAGCAGATCCTGACCCGACTAGGGGTCCATGCATGTCAGATGAGCCCGGCGTTCTATCGCTTGTTGGCTACATGTTTCATGGAGTGGCACTGCCAGACGCAGCGTGCCATGACCGTGGACGACTTCCGTAACCTGGTCGTCGTCTTCCCGGCGCCGGGGCAGCCGGGATTTCATATGGCCCGTGCTCGGGGCAATGTGAGGCTGGTCGAAGATTGTGACCCGCCTAGCCGCCGGGCGTGGGTGTGGGTCACCTCGAACACTTTTGGCGAGGCGCCCCTTCGCTTCGGTCGTCTGGCCGAATTTCCAGCGGACGAGGGGGCATCGGAGCTCCCCTTTGTGAGAGAAATATCGGGGATGTCGGAAGCCCGCAAGGCTGGCGAGCGGTTCCGTTCCCCCGAGTTGATGACGCTCACTGGGTGGTTCCCGCCCTTTGCTCCGGGCACCGAGGAGGCGCTCCGGGCGAGCAGGCCCCCGAGTCCCGTGGTTCAGCCAGCCGCTCCTGCTTCTCGAGGTAACTTTTACGGTTTTGTAAAAATTTTCTGTTCGGCAAAACTTGACTTTCATTACTTTGCCTTACGTAGCTGCGAAGAGGTGAGCTAGGAGGTTGGCTCTCGCTTCTCGGGACCTCGAGTCGATGGCGGAGATTCGCTCTAGGGTCGCTGACCGCAAGGCGAAGGGAGAGCACGTCGAGACCGCCGGTCTAGTCGAACCGGAGTCTCGGGCTTCTTTAAAGAGGGTTTCGACATCGGCACCTCCCGACGAGCGTTCCGAATACAAGAGGGCGAACTCGGCGGTGGAGCTGGAGGCGATAGAGGCTCGAGGGGATTGTTTCCGCCACCTCGAGGGATCCCCATTATCCTGGTAGAAGGGCGTGGTGTCGAAGGGCGACATCGCTTTCTTCCAGGCGGGTGTTACCGACGCTCAGAGGGTCAGTACTTCTGTTTGTTTCATTATAAGCGTGGGTTTTAGTTTTAACCCTTGCTTCTTTGTCGTCGCAGGCGTATGTGAGGGCCGTGCGAAGCGACAGGATTTTGCACGACTTCATCCGGCGCTTAGGGGCATCTCAGGAGGAGCTCGCCCGGATGAAGGCTAGGTTGGCTCAGGTCGAGCGAGGTTCGCACCCGGGGGCGGAGACCGAGACGCTTCGAGACCAGCTTCGAGAGGCCAAGGTGGAACTCCAGATCGCACAAGGCCAGCGCGACGGAGCCCACCTGTCAGTGGCCAAGATGGCGGGCGAGCTCACCGAAGAACGGCGAACTTGCGAGGTGGTGACCCGATCAGCGGAGATTTTTCGCATTGAGGTTACCAACCTGCGGAGGCAACTGGACGCTCGATCCGATGCCTTGGAGACGTCGCACCGCCAGCTTACCTCGAGCGAAGCGGTGCGTGTTCGGGCGGAGCGCGAGCGCGACTCTCTGGCGGAGGAAAACGCTCGACTCTTGTCCCAGCTTGCCGAAGCGGAGCGGAGAGCGTCCGACTTGCAGGATGACTACGACATAGGTACCGAGGAAGCCCGTCGTGCCGGAGCGGTGAAATGTCGAGACGCGACCGCGGCCGAGAACGAGGCCCGGGGGGTCACTTTTGACTTCTTCGACACCTTGTTCCCTCTGTTGGACGAGGGTGCTCCTTGAGCCGAGTGGCTTTCTTTTACAGCGCGCATGTTTAGCGCTTTGCTTTCTCTTCCTATTTCTAGGATTTTATTTATTTTTCACGCACTTTTTGTTCAGCACGTGTTTAGAGCCGTGGCTCTTTTTATTTATGAGATATTTTCGTTGCTTTCATGTTGAATGCTATCTCATTTTCCGAGCAATTTTTACTCGCATGTGCCTTCTTTGTGGGCTATCGTGGCCCAGTGACTTCGCTTCGTGCCTTTCGGCGATCGAAGAGGTCGTACCGGGTAGTCCCCGGGGGCTTTGCATTCGTGCCATTGGCGACTGGACGAGTAAGTCGCGCCGGGTTGGGCCGGCGTCTTTTGGAGCCCGTGCTTTTAAGCGACCGAGCTCGCCGGGTTAGGCCGGCGTCTTCGAGCTCGTGCTGTTTGAGCGACCGAGCTCGCCGGGTTAGGCCGGCGTCTTCGAGCTCGCGCTGTTTGAGCGATCGAGCTCGTCGGGTTAGGCCGGCGTCTTCGAGCTCGCGCTGTTTGAGCGACCGAGCTCGCCGGGTTAGGCCGGCGTCTTTGGGTTCGTGCCCTGAAGCAAGCGAACGCGCTTTGCGTCAGGTTTAGGCCGACATCTTTTTAGTGTTCGCGCCCTGGAGCGTCGGAACGTAGGTGCGCCGGGTTATGCCGGCGTCTTTTTAGTGTTCGCACCATTGAGCGTCGGAACATAGGTGCGCCTCGTTAGGCCGGCGTCTTTTTTGGTGTTCGCGCCCTTGAGCGTCGGAACGTAGGTGCGCCGGGTTAGGCCGGCGTCCTTTTAGTGTTCGCGCCATTGAGCGTCGGAACATAGGTACGCCGGGTTAGGCCGGCATCTTTTTTGGAGTTCGCGCCCTTGAGCGTCGGAACGTAGGGGCGCCGGGTTAGGCCGGCGTCTTTTTAGTGTTCGCGCCATTGGGCGTCGGAACATAGGTGCGCCGGGTTAGGCCGGCGTCTTTTTTGGTGTTCGCGCCCTTGAGCGTCGGAACGTAGGTGCGCCGGGTTAGGCCGGCATCTTTTTAGTGTTCACGCCATTGGGCATCGGAACATAGGTGCGCCGGGTTAGGCCTGCGTCTTTTTTGGAGCCCGTGCTTTTAAGCGACCGAGCTCGCCGGGTTATGCCGGCGTCTTTGAGCTCGCACTATTTGAGCGACTGAGCTCGCCGGGTTAGGCCGGCGTCTTCGAGCTCGCGCTGCTTGAGTGACCGAGCTCGCCGGGTTAGGCCGGCGTCTTCGAGCTCACGCTGTTTGAGCGACCGAGCTCGCCGGGTTAGGCCGGCGTCTTCGAGCTCGCGCTGTTTGAGCGACCGAGCTCGCCGGGTTAGGCCGGCGTCTTTGGTTTCGTGCCCTGAAGCAAGCGAACGCGCATTGCGTCGGGTTTAGGACGACGTCTTTTTTGGGCCCGCTCACCCTGGAGTGAGCGAACGCGGGTGCGTCGGGTTAGGCCGACGTCTTTTGGGCTCGCTCACCCTGGGGTGAGCGAACGCGGTTGCGCCGGGTTAGGCCTGCGTCTTTTACTCAAACCACATGCGCCGGGTTAGGCCGGCGTCTTTTGGTGTTCGTGCCTTGAGGCTAGCGAACCTTAGTTTGGCTGAAATTTGGCCTTTTTCGGGTTTGAGGCAGCGCCTTTACGCGACTTACATGAGTCTCGGAAGACGTCTTTCACATGCGCCTTTACGCGTCTTACGGCACGCCGGGAAGGCCGACGTTTTACTCGAACACGTATGCACGAAGGGCCGTCAGGGTCCAAGCTTCCTAAGTCTGTATCCCCGTGGGGGACTTAGGCCTTGTGCGTCGGGTTAGGCCGACGTCTTTTGGGCCCGCTCACCCTGGAGTGAGCGAACGGGGGTGCGTCGGGTTAGGCCGACGTCTTTTTGGGCCCGCTTGCCCTGGAGCAAGCGGACGTGGGTTGCGCCGGGTTAGGCCGACGTCTTTTCTCGGACCCATAAGTCTGATGGGCCATCGGGGGCCCGAGCTTCTTAAGCCTTTGTCTCCCATGAGTGGGGGGCTTAAGGTTTTTTTTCTTTTTTTTTTTGAAGAGCCGGCACGAGGAGTATCAGTCGACTCGTAGACTCGGAGCTTGACTCGAAGAGCGAGCTCGACTCGAGGAGGCGTAGATTCGGTGTGGGGAGTACCAGTCGGCTTGACGGACTCGGAGCTCGTCTCGAGGAGCGACCTCGACTCGAGGAGCGAACTGGACTTAAGGAGCGAGCTCGACTTGAGGAACGAGCTCGACTCAAGGAGCGAGCTCGACTTGAGGAGCGAAATGGGCTCGAGGAGCGAATTGGACTCAAGGAGCGAGCTCGACTTGAGGAGCGAACTGGGTTCAAGGAGCGAGCTCGACTCGAGGAGCGAACTTGAGCTCGACTCAAGGAGCGAGCTCGACTTGAGGAGCGAACTGGACTGAAGGAGCGAGCTCGACTTGAGGAGCGAACTTGAGCTCGACTCAAGAAGCGAGCTCGACTTGAGGAGCGAACTGGGCTTGAGGAGCGAGCACGACTTGAGGGGCGAGCTCGACTCGAAGAGCGAACTTGAGCTCGACTCAAGGAGCGAGCTCGACTTGAGGAGCGAAATGGGCTCGAGGAGTGGGCTCGACTTGAGGAGCGAGCTCGACTCGAGGAGCGAACTTGAACTCGACTCAAGGAGCGAGCTCGACTTGAGGAGCGAACTGGGCTCGAGGAGCGAGCTCGACTTGAGGGGCGAGCTCGACTCGAAGAGCGAACTTGAGCTCGACTCAAGGAGCGAGCTCGACTTGAGGAGCGAGTTTGACTTGAGGAGCGAGCTCGACTTGAGGAGCGAGCTCGACTCGAAGAGCGAACTTGAGCTCGACTCAAGGAGCGAGCTCGACTTGAGGAGCGAACTGGGCTCGAGGAGTGGGCTCGACTTGAGGAGCGAGCTTGACTCGAGGAGCGAACTTGAGCTCGTCTCAAGGAGCGGGCTCGACTTGAGGAGCGAGCTTGACTCGAGGAGCGAACTTGAGCTTGACTCAAGGAGCGAGCTCGACTTGAGGAGCGAACTGGGCTCGAGTAGCGAACTTGAGCTCGACTCAAGGAGCGAGCTCGACTTGAGGAGCGAACTGGGCTCGAGGAGCGAGTTCGACTTGAGGAGCGAGCTTGACTCGAGGAGCGAACTTGAGCTCGACTCAAGGAGCGAGCTCGACTTGAGGAGCGAGGTCGACTTGAGGAGCGAGCTCGACTCGAAGAGCGAACTTGACCTCGACTCAAGGAGCGAGCTCGACTTGAGGAGCGAACTGGGCTCGAGGAGTGGGCTCGACTTGAGCAGCGAGCTTGACTCAAGGAGCGAACTTGAGCTCGACTCAAGGAGCGAGCTCGACTTAAGGAGCGAGTTCGACTTGAGGAGCGAGCTCGACTTGAGGAGCGAACTTGGCTCGAGGAGCGAGCTCGACTCGATGCCGGCCTTGTTGAGCTTGCTCTGGTGAGCGACCGAGCTCGCCGAGTTAGGTCGACCTAAGCCTCATCCCGGAAGTGGGGAGCTTAAGGTTTTTACCTCTTTTTTTTTTTGCCGTGAATTCTTGTATGTCGCAGGACCCCTTAGCCCCCCCAAGTTTTTAGTTTACAGGCCGTGCCATGATGACTAATTTTTTTTTTTAAGTGGGTAAAAAAGACCGCAAACTTTATTTTTTATTGATTTTTGCTAACGGGGAACATCCTTGAACAGTGGCACATAGGCCTTTATTGAAAAAGGGAAATCAGAGCAATAATGAGGGGACTTGATCACTGGTGGTACTGCCTCAAGTGTTCGGCGTTCCACGGGTGCCGGATTGGAGTTCCGTCCGTGTGTTCGATGTAGTAGGACCTGTCGTGTATGACTTGTCGGACTCTATACGGTCCTTCCCAATTTGGGCCTATGACTCCGGCGCCTTGCACTTGGGTGTTCTGGAACACGCGTCTGAGTACAAGGCTGCCGACGGCGAAGATCCGCCTTTTGACTTTGGCGTTGTAGTATCTCTCGACCTTTCGCTTTTGTGCAGCAAGTCTGGTGAGAGCCTCGGATCTTTTCTTGTCGATTAGATCCAGTTCGAGGCGCATGGCTTCATCATTTTCTTTTTCGTCGAAAGTGTCAACCCGATAGGTGGGGACTTCCATTTCAACGGGGACCACCGCCTCCACCCCAAAAGCTAGGGAGAAGGGGGTCTCTCCGGTGGCGTTTCGAACGGTCGTTCGATAGGCCCATAGGATGAAAGGCAGTTCTTCAGCCCAGGCACCTTTTTTGGCTTCGAGCTTTTTCTTGAGGTTGCTCTTAATCGTCTTGTTGACGGCTTCCACTTGGCCATTAGCCTATGGATGTCGCGGTGATGAGAATGTCTTGCTTATTCCTAGTTGGGCGCAGATCTCTCTAACCCTCGCGTTGTTGAACTGCGCGCCGTTATCGGTCACGATTGACGCGGGGATGCCGTGGCGGCATATTATGGACTTCCAGATGAAGTTCGTAGTGTTGGCCTCGGTGATCCTGGCCAGAGGCTCGGCTTCGACCCACTTGGTGAAGTAGTCGATAGCGACGATGGCGTATTCATATTGCCTCGGGGCTTTGGGAAGCTTGCCGATAATGTCTACGCCCCATTTTGCGAAGGGGCGTGGAACAACGATGCTATTTAGGGGAGATGGCGGCTGTCGTGGAACGTTGGAGAAACGTTGACACTTGTCGCACTTTCTCGCCCAGTCGTAGGCGTCTTTTTTCATCGTTGGCCAGAAATAGCCTTGTCGAAGCGCTTTGAACGCGAGGGACCTCCCAGCGGCGTGGTTTCCGCAGAGGCCTTCGTGGATCTCGCGGAGGACCTTGGTCGACTCGACGCTGTTGAGACATCGGAGCAGCGGGGTTTAATACACGCGCTTGTACAAGGCTTCGCCTCTCAACACGTATTTGGATGCGAGGGCTTTTAGCCTTTCGGCTTCTTTGCGGTCTTCGGGAAGTACCCCTCTTCGCAAGAAGTCCGTAAGCGGGGTCATCCAAATTGGATAAGCGGCGCTCTCAATCGTTCCCACCTCGTCACGTGAGACGGATGGTTGCGAGAGAGACTCGATTGGGATGGTTCCCAACCCATCTTCGGTGATACCGGATCCGAGGCGAGCTAAGGCATCAGCCTCGGAGTTCTCTTCTCGTGGGATCTGGATGATCTCGAACCAGGAGAAGGCATCTAGCTTGGCATTTGTCTTTGCCAAGTAGGCGATCATGTTAGGTTCTTTGGCAACGTAGTCGCCTTTAACCTGATTTACGATTAACTGCGAGTCACAGTGTATTCGTAAATTCTGTACGTTGAGCTTTTGAGAGAGCTCCAGCCCTACGATGAGGGCTTCGTACTCGGCCTCATTGTTTAAGGCCTGGAATCCGTAGTGGAGGGCGTAGCGTAACTTTTCCCGGTCGGGGTTTGTCAGAATCACGCCGACGCCTGCTCCTTAGGCATTAGATGCTCCGTCTACGTGTAGTTCCCAGATGGGACCCGTAGGGTCGACCTTTCTCTTTCGAGCCGGTCTTCGGTCGAGCCGTCTTCTGCTCTTCCCATGTCGGGAGTGTTGGAGAATTCTGCCACGAAATCAGCTAAGGCTTGAGCATTTATTGCCGGCCTCGGATGAAACTCAATCCCGTACTCGCTCAATTCTTGGGACCAGATCGCCATACGAGTCGTTGTTCCCTTTTGAAGAGCCATACCGATTGGGTGTCCGGTTCGGACAACGATTGGGTGAGCCTGGAAGTATGGGCGTAGCTTTTTGGCGGCTACGAGGAGAGCAAGAGAGAGCTTCTCTATCTCTGTATAACACGTTTCGGCGTCAAGTAGGGCTTTGCTTATGTAGAAGATGGGCCATTGAGCCCTATCTTCTTCACGGATCAGCACAGCGCTCACAGCTCGTTCGGAGACGGCGAGGTAGATGTAAAGCGTCTCGCCTTCTTTTGGCTTGGAAAGGAACAGAGGTGTCCCGAAGTAGGCCTTCATTTCTTGGAAGGCCTTTTCGCACTCGTCCGTCCATTCAAAGCCGTCCGTCTTCTTAATCGCTTTGAAGAACGGTTGACACTTGTCGGTTGATTTGGCCACAAAACGTGATAGGGCGGCAATCCGACCGGTCAGACTTTTGACTTCCTTGACACGTCGCTGGGACTTCATGTCAAGGAGTGCCTTGATTTTCTCGGGGTTCGCTTCGATACCTCGACGGCTAACTATGTAGCCTAGGAACTTCCCGGACTCGACCCCGAACACACATTTGTTGGGGTTGAGCTTCATTTTGTACCGGCGGAGGATTAAGAACATCTCCCTCAGGTTGTCTACGTGGTTGGTAGCCAGTAGGCTTTTAACGAGCATGTCGTCCACGTACACTTCCATGGTCTTGCCGATTAGGTCGGCAAAGATCCGGTTTACCAATCATTGGTAAGTAGCTCCTGCATTCTTAAGGCCGAAAGGCATGACCTTGTAGCAGTAGAGGCCGCGATCAGTGACAAAGGTTGTCTTGATCTGATCGGGCTCGTGCATTCGTATCTGGTTATAGCCCGAGTAGGCATCCATAAAACTTAGGAGTTCATGTCCTGCCGTGGCGTCGACCAGTTGTTCGATGCGTGGGAGTGGAAAGCAATCTTTCGGGCAGGCTTTGTTAAGATCTTTGTAATCTATGCAAATACGCCACTTCCCGTTGGGCTTTTTGACCATGACCACATTGGCCACCCACTTTGGGTACTTGGCTTCTCGGATGAAACCAGCGGAGAGAAGTTTTTCGACTTCCTCGTTTATGGCTAGGTACCGTTCGGGGTTGAACGCACGTCTAGCTTGTACCTTTTCAGCGATGGTTTTATCGTCATTCAATCGGTGCACAATCATATCGGGGTCTATGCCGGGCATGTCTGCATGTGTCCATGCAAAGACATCCTTAAACTCCCGAAGGAAGGACGCGAGTTGAGTTTTGATGGCGAGAGGGAGTTGTGCACCGATCTTTACTACCTGGTCAGGTTTAGCTTCGTCGAGAACGATCGAAGTGAGATCATCGGGGGTGTCCACTTTCAACCTCTCGACATCGTCGCGGGGGTCTAATTCCCCGAGTTGCCGTGCGTCTTTTTTATCACACGGGTAGTCGTCTTCCAGTTGGTAGATCGTGTTAACCCTTTTTTCAGCGGGCTTGCCGTCCACGCCTTGGACGTAGCATATCCTCGCCTGGGTTTGATCACCGGCCATGACGCCAATTCCCTCTTCGGTGGGGAATTTCACTAGTAAGTGATAAGTGGACGTGATTGCCCTTAGTCTGTTCAACGTGGGTCGCCCAATGATAACATTGTAGGGCGACTCCTGGTCGACCAAAATAAAGGGGACCATGTGAACGACTTCGATGCCTCCGGTAGTTCCGAAGGTGACTGGTAAATCAATGATTCCTTCAGTCATGACCTTTTCTCCCGTGAACCCAAATAGGGGTGTCTGAGTTGGGACAGGGCGGAGCCCCCCGAGCTTCATGCGCTCGAGGGTGGTCTTAAAGATTATATCGGCCGCGCTGCCGTTATCAATAAGAACTCTTTTTACCAAGTTGTTGGCCACCTGGGCCTTGAGGACTATAGCGTCATTGTGCGGGTGCACAACTCACTTGGCCTCTTCATTGGTGAATTGTATCGTCTCCTGAGGTACGGACGGAGGTTCCTTGTAGGTGAGGTTAACCTGCCCGGCAAGGCCTTCTTGAGAGGCAGCTCTGAGGAGCTTTTTCCTTTGCCGAGCTGAGTCCCCGTCTTGCAAGCCACCTAGTATGGTGGTGACGACGTGGAGCTGCGCATCAGCCGTAGCTGCGACCGCTGTGCGGTCGGTGTTAGCGTTGGACCCTCCACCTTTCTCAGGCTGTGGCCTGTTATCGGCTGGGGATGCCGCTCCTACCAAGCGAAGGACGAACTCTTTGAGCTCTCCCTTCTGGATTAATGTCTCAATTTGTTTCCTAAGATGGAAGCACTGAGCGGTCGTGTGACCGTAATCCCGGTGGAACTCGCAATAGCGGGACCGGTCGCGAGACGCGGGGTTGCCCCTTATTGGAGCCGGAGCGACGAACTTGTCACGCGCCACAGCGTAGATTTGCTCTACCGTGGCGTTCAAGGGAGTGTAACCCGAGTAGTCTCTGAAATTGCTCGCGAGACGCGGCTTTTGAGACGTAGGGGGTCGGCTATCGGAAGCTTGACCTCCCTTGTTTATCCTCTTACGGGGATTGCCAGGCTCGTTGCCGGACTCGCCCCGACGGCGGGAACTTTTGTTGCCGCTCCTACGGCCGTCGAGGTAATCTTCTACCCCCATAAAGGTTTTGGCTCTGTTCATTAACTCGGCCATCGTAGAAGGGACCCTGCCGACGACGGACTTTAGGAAGTCTCCAGTGCGCAATCCCTCAATGATGGCTGTAATTGCGTCACTTTCGTCAAAGCGGTCGACCTTGTTCGATTCGGTGGTGAATCGAGTGAGATACTGTCTCAAGGACTCGTTATTCTCTTGCCTGATCGACCATAAGTACATCTCGGTCTTCTTTTGGACCATGGATGTAGCAAATCGTGCTAGGAACATGTCCTTCAGGTCTTTGAATGACTGGACGCTTCCTGGTCTTAAATTCTTAAACCACTCGAAACCGGGTCCGGTGAGGGTAAGACTAAAAGCTTGGCATAGAGCCCCAGGTGAGACGCCCTGCATCGTCATCCAAGTTTCGTAATGTTGGATGTGATACGTGGGATCTGATTTCCCATTGTATGGAGGGAGATTCGGGAGTTTGAAGTTTCCCGTGCACACCTCAGCAAGGATTTGGGCGGTGAAGGGAGAGGAATGTTCTTCCACGACCCCGTATGTATCACCGGCCAAGCCGCCTTCACGCAGGTCACGCACCTCGTTACGAAGATTGTGAATCATGGTGATGACGTCGAGGCCAGTGTTGGGGGTCGCTCCTTATTCAGGAGGAGTCACCTGTCGCCTTTCGTTCGACCCTTGAGCCGTGCGAGGGTCCCCATTGATTGGGGCCGTAGGGTTGTGACCCTTACGAGCGCTCAGCTTCTCTCGGAGGTCTTTGCCACGGTTGTTCCGTTGGGCGGTAAGTCGATCTCTAAGATCCGGCCCGGCGGTATGGGGGTGTGAGCTTCGAGCCACGCGCCTTACTCACCGAGTCGTTGTACCTTCCCCGACATTGCCTCTTTGACCGAGTCGGTCATGGGCCGAACGTCGGGAGGTCTCTTCTTGAGAGGAGACCGGTATTGCTTTCATTTTCGACGAACCGGCTTCGACCTCAACAGGGAGTTCCCCGTCCATGGTGAGAGAAGTCTCGACGTCCGCCGAAATTTCCAAGCCTTCATAGTCGGGGTCATAATCATGTCCCTCGTCCATGAGGTCCTCAGATTCCCCGTGGGGGCGCCGTGTGCAGGCGCCTTGCCCGCCAGTTGGCGGTGGTACCTTGCATTGGCTATCTTCAGCTGGCGGATTTTCTCCTCCATTTCAAGGATGCGGTCGACCCGACTGTCCTGAAGAGGAGGGGGCGAGGGAGTGTGGCTCTCGTCGTTGAGAGACTCCTCGTCGCCTTGCGCTCGGGAGCGCAGGAAGTATTTCTTCACCGCGGTTGCATTTTCGGGGTTATTCACGCCCTCAGAATGAACGGGTGGTTGACCACTCATGTCTTTCAAGAGTCGAGAAGAAAGGGGTCGAGCTGTAGAAGGGATTTCGGGCTGTGTAAGTCGGGAAGTCCCCTCCTTCTAGCGCCAAAATGTTTCCGCACGAAAATGAACAAGATTAAATACCTCGGGCGGTTCGATCCATGGCCGGACCAAGTGATCGCGGCCGGGCCAAAAATGGGAGCTCGTAGACCGAGCTGCACCCTCCAGACCCTGAGGTGTGTTTTGGGGGGTGTGACCGTGCCAAAGGTTGGCTGCCTACGTACCCTTTTGTCGGGATCAGGTCAGAACGTAGTTCAATTTCTGTGGGGAGGCTATCTTGGGGTCGGAGGCTTTGTGAATCCAAGGCTTTAGAGGGGGACCCGGCTCGTAGCTTCTGATGAAGACTTTAGAGGGGTCGCGTGTTCGTAGCTCGGAGTTCTAGCTCAAGGGCCAAGAAGTTTGAGAGCAGTGTGTACTACAGAAGCTCGGGTCGCAGAAGAGGAGCGCGCTCCCTCTCGTGGAGGGGGGTCCTTGTTTCTAAGCCGAGGGAAGAGGAGTGCGCGCTCTTGGAATGTCACAAGAGCACGAGAGAATTCTTCAGAGAAGAGAAGTATTGTTCTTGAAAATGTATAAATTTAATTGTCCTTTTTTCCTCCCCTAGGGGGGGGGGGGTATTTATAGTATTTGAGGGGAGGCCTTGGGCCGGCCCCTTGAGGCCCACCGGGTGGCCAGGGGCGAGGCGCGCGAGGCCTCACGCCCAAGAGGGCGCAGGGAATGACAGGCGCGGGACTTGGCCGGGCGCGGCGTGCCCGGCAGCGGGTGTGCCCGGCCGAGGTGGCAAGAACGCTCGGCTGAGGTGGCAAGGACGCTCGGCCGAGGTGGCAAAGACGCTCGGCCGAGGTGGTCGAGGGGGCCAAAACGCTCGGCCGAGGTGGCCGATGTGGCAAAGACGCTCGGCCGAGGTGGCCGGGCTGACGAAGACGCTCGGCCGAGGTGGCCGAGATGGCGAAGGCGCTCGACCGAGGTGGCCGAGCTGGCGAAGACGCTCGGCTGAGGTGGCCGAGCTGGCGAAGACGCTCGGCCGGGGTGGCCGAGCTGGCGAAGGCGCTCGACCGAGGTGGCCGAGGTGGCAGGGACACCCGGCTGAGGCAGCAGGGGCGATCGGCCGGGGTGCGCGGGTATGTGTGCGCGGGCCGGGAGGTTGGGGCGCAGGAGTGCGCGCGCGGGCCAGGAGGCCGGGGCGCAGGGTGCGCACGAGCCAGGTGCGATAGGGCGCGCTGAGGCCCATTGGGCCGGGGGCCTCAGGGCCGGGGGCGCAGGTGCGCGCGCGCCGGCCGTGCCGGGCCGTGGGTGCGTCGGGGCGCTCGGGCCTGGTGGGCCGGGTCCCGTTGGGCTTCCGGCCGGCCTTGAATCGTTTTTGAATTTCTGGTGTCCCGAAAACGACCGGTAACAGATGTAGCGAAGTGTGCTAGGAACATAACCTTCAGGTCTTTGAACGATCGGATGCTTCCCGGCCTAAAGTTCTTGAACCACTCGAAGACGGGTCCGGCGAGGGTAAGACTAAAAGCTTGGCGCTTGGCGCTGGGAACGACACACTGCATCGTCATCCAGGTTTCATAGTGCTGGATATGGTAAGCGGGATCCGTTTTCCCATCATATGGAGCAAGGTTCGGGAGTTTGAAATTTCCCGTGCATACCTCGGCCAATATCTGAGGCGTGAAAGGCTATGGATTCTCCTCGACGACCCCATAGGCACTTCCGCCTATTCCGTGTTCTCGGAGATCTCGTACTTCATTTCGAAGATTGTGGTGTTGGAATTTATCTAGGGTTTAAGAAAAAGTTTAACGCTTCGTTAAGCGGCGGAATTTTAAAAAATTTCTTTTTCAAGTAAAACAGTTTTTACTAACCTAGACAAAGTGCAAGCACATGTAAATAAAAACTAATATGAGCATAGAAGTTTACTAACCTTTTTAGACGCTTGAACGTTGAGAAGCTTTTGGAAAAAGGTTGCAACGTTCATCTCCCATCGCAGCACGTCCCTCTTCCTTTCCTCGGCAACTCGAGCAACCACGAAAGTTTCTATCACTAAATCACTCGAAATAAAAGGAATTAGTGTGTGGACACTTTTAAACACTACGACTTAAGAACGAGTCTTGAAGTCGCAGAGCTAAACACTAGGTCAAATGAGGACCTAGGTGCCAAAACAAAAAAAAATCGAAAATTAACTAGAGGAAGAGAGAGGAGTTCGGCCACCACAAGGTCTAGAGAGAGAATCTCTCAATCTCTAACTTATGTGGAATGAATGAAATGAAAGGAATGAGGTGGGGTATTTATAGGAGAAGGGTTGGCCTTGGAAAGAAATAGTTTCCTCTTATTTTCAAAGCCTTTATGAGCAATCCCTTATTGCCCAAATCTCACAAATGGGCGCCCACCTCATGCAAATCCCCAAAGGATTAGTTTCCTCTTTTGTTTCCCTTCTTGGTTGCCTTGGTCGATTCTCTTTGTTTCCTCATAGAGGAAATTTGTTTCCTCTTTTTCTTTTGGCAAGTATCTTGATACATTTATGCACAAAATATTCTCTCTTTCTCTTGGGTATTTGGGCGCCCAACATGTCTCTAGAAGGAGCTTCTAGAAGCTTCTTCAATTGTTCATGACAACATGAGAAAGGCCCATTAAGAATTTTCAATAAAATTCTTATGAAATGAAATTAATCCACAAGGCCCAATGATCAAGTCATGACCGAGTAATATTAAGTCATCAAATGACCTTGTCAAAAAAATTTATTGACATTCATTTCATGCTGCGTCTCAAAAGACAAAAATACCCTTTTGACAATTTTCGTTCTTGTTTTGACTTAGCTTCCAGTTTAACTATTCCTACTCGATGTGATTCGTGACAGTGACCTCATGGATCCAAATGAACAAAGCTTGAGCTAAAATACTTGGACTCAAAAGTTCACAAACCTTTTCCAAGTTTAGCTTAATGTCAACTGACTCCACTAAAGAGTTGACACTGAAAATCTCTCGGTTCAAATGAATTTATTTTCTACTCAAGAATTCAACCTAATTGTAATGAGTGGATCCACATAATATTATCAGTGTTCACCCTTCATGAATATCATCAACTAGTCGGGATTTACAAAATTACCATTTTACCCTTCTAGCTGTTATTTCCTCAACTTCTTTGTCGCTTGTGAATAAGTTAGAAACAATGTATTGACGAGGAGCTAACAAGTCACATTGTTTCATCCAAAAGGGTCAAGACTCAATTTGGACACTGGCCAGTTCATTTATTCACATTCCAAGGAACAAAGCATGAGGTGATATACATTGCATTTCATCAATCTTGTACATGAATTACATATCTATGAGAACTTCACAAAGTTACTCATGACATTCTCACAACTTAGTACTTCACAAATAGGCCCTGTTCGGAATCACATAGTGAGTACGAACTTTGACTTTCTCAAACGAGAATACGTAAGCTGTGAAATGGCATGTCTCATTTCAAGATTAAGGTAAGCACGATGCAATTCATACGTAGTGACTTCGAGACATAAGAGGTTAAATGGTTTGTTCTTATCTTGTCTCTAGAAGTGCACAGGTCAATTCAGTACCTTTGGAAGATACCTAGAAGAATTATATGTTGTCAATGGTGCCCACAAGAAGAGTTGTAATCTTTATCTTGTACATTTGATGTAATAAAGTCTCATGAAGACTCTTGCTTGTAATTGCTTATTCATTAATAAAAAGTTGAAGCGTTCATTCATTCTTCGGTGTCTGTTTGAATATTTATGATAAAACATTAGTCTTTATTCCATAAACAAACTTAACAACTTGCGAAGAGACAAATGTAGATTTGCATGAACAAACTCTTCGTAGTTTTCTTAAAACGATATATTCGCAATCTAAGGGTCAAAGGACTATTGACCTCAATATGATTGTTAAATGAATCTACGATGTCTGGTTATGAGGCATTGAGAGTTGAAGACTCTATAGTTCTTCTAGGTATCTTTCCGAAGGTACTGAATTGACCAGTGCACTTCTAGAGACAAGATAAGAACAAACCATTTAACCTTTTATGTCTCGAAGTCACTACGTATGAATTGCATCGTGCTTACCTTAATCCTAAAATGAGACATGCCATTTCACACCTTACGTATTCTCATTTTAGAAAGTCAGAGTTCGGACTCACTATGTGACTCCGAACAAGGCCTATTGGTGAAGTACTAAGTTGTGAGAATTGTTACCGGTCATTTTCGGGACACCGGAAATTCAAAAACGATTCATGGCCGGCCGGGCTTTGCCAGCCGGAAGCCCAACGGGCTCTGGCCCACCAGGCCCGAGCGCCCTGACGCACCCACGTCTTCGCCAGCTCGGCCACCTCGGCCGAGTGTCTTCGTCAGCTCGGCCACCTCGGCCGAGCGTCTTTGCCACCTCGGCTACCTCGGCCGAGCGTCCTTTCCACCTCGGCCACCTCGGTCGAGCGTCCTTGCCACCTCGGCCGAGCGTTCTTGCCACCTCGGCCGGACACGCCCGCTGCCAGGCATGCCGCGCCTGGCACGCCCCGCGCCCATTCAGGCGACATGTCCTGCGCGCCCTGCAACCTCTTGGGCGTGAGGCCTCGTGCCCCTCGCTCCCGGCCACCCGGTGGGCCTCAAGGGGCCGGCCCAAAGCTTCCCCTCAAATACTATAAATACCCCCCCTAGGGGATGAAAAAGAAGATAATTGATACATTTTCAAGAACAATACTTCTCTTCTCTTGAGAATTCTTTCGTGCTCTTGTGACATTCCAAGAGCGCGCAATCCTCCTCCCTCGGCTCAGAAAGTCAAGGACCCCCCTCCATGAGAGGGAGCGCGCTCCTCTTCTGCGACCCGAGCTTCTGCAGTACACACTGCTCTCCAGCTTCTTGGTCCTTGAGCTAGAACTCTGGGCTACGAGGCAAGCGACCCCTCTAAAGTCTTCACTAGAAGCTACGAGCCCGGTCCTCCTCTAAAGCCTTGGATTCACAAAGCTTCCGAGCCCAAGATAGCCTCCCCACACAAATTGAACTACGTTCTGACCTGATCCCGACTAAAGGGTAGCCAACCTTTGGCACGGTCACACCCCCCAAAACACACCTCAGGGTCTGGAGGGTGCAGCTCGGTCTACGAGCTCCCATTTTTGGCCCGGGCGCGATCACTTGGTCCGGCCTTGGATCGAACCGCCCGAGGTATTTAATCGTTGTTCATTTTCGTGCGACAACATTTTGGCGCTAGAAGGAGGGACTTCCCGACTTACACAGCCCGAAATCACTTCTACAGCTCGACCCCTTTCTTCTCGACTCGAGAAAGACATGAGTGGTCAAGCACCCGTTCGTTCTGAGGGCGTGAACAACCCCGAAAACGCAACCGCGGTGAAGAAATACTTCCTGCGCTCCCGAGCGCTAGGTGACGAAGAGTCTCTCAACGACGAGAGCCACACTCCCTCGCCCCCTCCTCTTCAGGATAGTCGGGACGACCGCATCCTTGAAATGGAGGAGAAAATCCGCCAGCTGAAGATAGCCAATGCAAGGTACCACCGCCAACTGGCGGGCAAGGCGCCTGCACACGGCGCCCCCCACGGGGAATCTGAGGACCTCATGGACGAGGGACATGATTATGACCCCGACTATGAAGGCTTGGAAATTTCGGCGGACGTCGAGACTTCTCTCACCAAGGACGGGGAACTCCCTGTTGAGATCGAAGCCGGTCCGTTGAAAAAGAAAGCAATACCGGTCACCTCTCAAGAAGAGACCTCCCGACGTTCGGCCCATGACCGACTCAGTCAAAGAGGCAATGTCAGGAAGGTACAACGACTCGGCGAGTAAGGCGCGTGGCTCAAAGCTCACACCCCCATACCGCCGGGCCGGATCTTAGAGATCGACTTACCGCCCAACGGAACAACCGTGGCGAAGACCTCTGAGAGAGGCTGAGCGCTCGTAAGGGTCACAACCCTACGGCCCCAATCAATGGGGACCCTCGCATGGCTCAAGGGTCGAACGATAGGCGACAGGTGACTCCTCCTGAACAAGGAGCGACCCCAAACACTGGCCTCGACGTCGTCACCATGATTCACAATCTTCGTAACGAGGTGCGTGACATGCGTGAAGGCGGCTTGGCCGGTGATACATACGGGGTCGTGGAAGAACATTCCTCTCCCTTCACCGCCCAAATCCTTGCTGAGGTGTGCACGGGAAACTTCAAACTCCCGAATCTCCCTCCATACAATGGGAAATTTGATCCCATGTATCACATCCAACATTACGAAACTTGGATGACGATGCAGGGCGTCGCACCTGGGGCTCTATGCCAAGCTTTTAGTCTTACCCTCACCGGACCCGGTTTCGAGTGGTTTAAGAATTTAAGACCAGGAAGCGTCCAATCATTCAAAGACCTGAAGGACATGTTTCTAGCACGATTTGCTACTGTTGTCGCAGTTTTTCGGAAAACGATTTAGGAGTCACAGACGGTCAGACCCAAGGCCGGACCAAGTGGTCTCGTCTTGACTCGAGCGTGTCGGAGAATGTGTGAACTACAAAGGGGAAACAGAGGGGTTGCCTCTGTTTACCTCTCCGACGCTCAACATTAGTGAGATTGAGGTGGATAAAGAGGGTTTAAGTGTTTTGAGGCCGAGACTTGAGAGAAACGAGCGAGGTACGAGTTCGACAGCGTTTCAGTACTCAAGAATGGATTACCTGGATTAGGGGAGAGACCCCTGTATTTATAGGCGACCAAGGGGCGTTATGAACAACCCCTTGGCCGAGCGCTGCCTCTGACTCGGCCATGGAGGCCATGGACAGCTCTGACTCGGCGATGGACGCCTCTGACCCGGCCATGGACGCCTCTGACCCGGCCATGGAGGCCATGGACGGCTCTGACTCGGCCATGGGGGCCATGGACGGCTCTGACTCGGCCATGGACGGCTCTGACTCGGCCTTGGACGCCTCTGACCCGGCCATGCAGGCCATGGACGGCTCTGACTCGGCCTTGGACGCCTCTGACCCGGCCATGGAGGCCATGGACGGCTCTGACTCGGCCTTGGAAGCCTCTGACCCGGCCATGGAGGCCATGGACGGCTCTGACTCGGCCTTGGATGCCCTTGACCCGGCCATGGAGGCCATGGATGGCTCTGACTCGGCCTTGGACGCCTCTGACCCGGCCATGGAGGCCATGGACGGCTCTGACTCGGCCTTGGACGCCTCTGAGGCGGCCACGGCGACGAGGGCCGGCTCTGAGGCGGTCGTGCGCCGGGAGAGACTCGGGGAAGCCGCTATCGTGGCCGTCGTTGCCTTACCGGGCCGGGACGGACCGGTAACATTAGCCCCCCGAGTTTATTATCGAGTGTAACTCGTGTGATAAACTCGAAGCCTTTACCGTTATCGGCCCACCGGAGTAGCCCGCTGCCAAAAGGTATGTTCCGACGCCTTTTAATATTATTATTTTCTTTTTTGTCGGTCATCCTTGTCTTGTTATTCGCGCCCATGGACCCCATTGGCCGCCTATCGGGGTGTGGGACCATTGAAGACGACTTGTTTCATTTGCTTGGGGATCAACACGTGGATTTGGAAACTTTTTGGACTCAATTCTCATCTCTCCCAAGCGTTCCTAACGTGCCTCACTCATCGGGCATGAGCAGCATCGTTACGATGGCCGGGGAAGACCTTGCCTTGGTTGAAGCGTGGTTGATCGGCGAGGGAGAGGGCGCGCGTGCCGGAGACGGCCAGCGCCGACAGGTGGGCGCCGGAGATAGCGTGTGCGCCGGAGGAGGTGTCTGGGCTCGAAGCGGCGCCGGCGGCACCGGGGACGTCAGGGAAGACCCACCTAGGCCGAGGAATAACGTCCTAGCGCCTACCGGTGGCCTAGATGGTGTGCGCGTGCCGGAGGCAGTCGCGCCTGGAGCGGCCGACGCTGGAGGAGGCGCGCCGGAGGAGGACGGCTCCGGGGAGGATGCCTCATTCCGAGGGGGCGCGACCTGGGTGGACCCCGACCCTGAGGAAACTCCCACCCGACCAGGTGAGGTCGACTGGACGCCCACCTGGCGCGTCGGCGAGGAAGATCGCCCGGGCGGAGCGAACAATCCCGGGGTGGCCGCGCACGGCGAAACTGGCGTCGAGAGGGGCGCGCCGGCCGGCGTCGGCATCTCTTGGGTTGGCCCCGACGCGAGGGAGGCCGTCGGGTGGCCTGGAGATTGCGTCTAGGGGGAGAGCCCCTCGATCCCAGCCGCGCCGGTGAAGACGAGCGCCGCCGGGGAATTGCCGGCGCCGGGGGACGTCGCCCATGGAAGGGCCGGTGCTAGGCAGAGGGCGGCCCGGCCTGGCGGCTTGCCCGACGCCTGGGGAAACCTTAGGTCCGAACGGGCCGGGCTTGTGTGGCGAGAACCCAGCCGGCCAGGAATTGGGCCGGGCTGTTGGGTTAGGCACGCGGGAAGATGGCTCGCCCGGGCATGGACCGAACTGGGCAGCCGGGCTGGGCGCGCGCGAGGAAAACCCAACCGGCCGGGAGCCGGGCCAGACCGCCAGGCCGGGCGCACACGGGGTGAGCGGTGGAACGCCCGGGCAAAGCCCACGGGCCGAAGGCTTACCCAGCCAGGAGCCGGGCCGGGCCGGCGGGCCGGATGCGCGCGCCAAATGCAGGGGGTCGCCTGTGCCGGGCCCGCGTACGGAGGAGTCGCCCAGCAAGGAGACGTGCTGGGTCCTTGGGCTGCACGCGCACGCTGGAGGGAGCACGGCTGGTCGGGAGCTGAGCCGGTCCGACGGAGGCGGCCCGGTCGGCCGGCAATCGGGCGCGCGCCCGGGCGACCGTGCCGAGGCCGAGGGGAACCGACCAGCCTGCGAGGGCGGCCGTGAAGGGGTCTCGCCCTGCCCAAGCGACGATCCAGACGCCGAGCGCTCGAGCGATTCGCCGAACCATCACGTCATTCCCGCATCGACACTCTCCTCAACCGTGCGGGAGGAAACGTGGGCCTCGGCCTTCCCGATCGGAGAGTCGGCCATACGAGGCAAGCTTGACTGCTCGGGCGGCGACGTCCCGAGTTCAGTCTGTTGGAATCGATCTAGGGTTTAAGAAAAAGTTTAACGCTTCGTTAAGCGGCGGAATTTTAAAAATTTTCTTTTTAAGTAAAACTAGTTTTTACTAACCTAGACAAGAGCATGTACATGTAAATAAAAACCAATATGAGCTATTAAAGTTACTAACCTTTCTTGAAGCTTGAACCTTGTAGAAGCTTTTGGAAAGTTGCAACGCTCGTCTCCCCTCGCAGCACGTCTCTCTTTCTTTCCTCGGCTCCTCGAGCAACCACGAAAGTTTCTATCACTAAATCACTCGAAAAGAAGGAATCAGTGAGTGGGCACTTTTAAACACTACGACTTGAGAACGAGTCTCGAAGTCGCAGAGCTAAAGACTAGGTCGAGTGAGGACCTAGGTGCCAAGACAAGAGAAAACCGAAAATAAACTAGAGAGAGAGAGAAGAGGACTTCGGCCAAGTTCTAGAGAGAGAGTCTCTCAAATCTCTTAAACTTGGATGAATGAATTGTGAGGAAATGGGGCTCCTATTTATAGGAGAGGTCTCACCTTCAATAAGGTAGTTTCCTCTTCTATAGAATATCACATATTCATGAGCAAAAATCCTTCATTTCCCATTCCTTGTTGGGCGCCCAAGGCTGCCTCCTAGAGGCAAGGATTTGTTTCCTTTTTTGTTCCTTGGCTTTCCCTTTTCTCACTTGGCCGAATTTCCCATTGCATGTGTGGGAAATTTGTTTCCTCTTTTTCTTTTGGCAAGTATCTAAATACATTTATGCACAAAATAAACTCTCTTTCCTTGGGTATTATGGGCGCCCATTTCACTTCTAGAAGGAGCTTCTAGAAGCTTCTTCATTTATTCATGAGAACATGAAAAAGGCCCATTAAGAGTTTTCAATAAAATTCTTATGAAATGAAATTAATTCACAAGGCCCAATTAATCATATTATGGCCGAGTGACATTAAGTCATCAAATGAACTTGTCAAAATTTATTGACATCCATTTCATCCTTATGTCTCAAAAGACAAAAATACCCTTTTAACTATTTTCGTTCTTGTTTTGGCTTAGCTTCCAGTTTAACTATTCCTATCGATGTGATTCGTGACAGTGACCTCATGGACCCAAATGAACAAAGCTTTAGCTAAACACTTGGACTCAAAAGTTCACAAACCTTTTCCAAGTTTAGCTTAATGCCAACTGACTCCACTAAAGAGCTGACACTGAAAATCTCTCGGTTCAAATGAATTTATTTTCTACTCAAGAATTCGACCTAATTATGATGAGCGGATCCACTGAATATTATCTATGTTTACCCTTCATGAATGTCATCAGCTAGTCGGGATTTACTAAATTACCATTTTACCCTTCTAGCTGTTATTTCCTCAACTCCTTTGTCGCTTGTGAATAAGTTAGAAACAATGTATTGACGAGGAGCTAACAAGTCACATTGTTTCATCCAAAAGAGTCAAGACTCAATTTGGACACTGGCCAGTTCATTTATTCACACTCCAAGGAACAAAGCATGAGGTGACATACATTGCATTTCAGCAATCTTGTACATGAATTCCATATCTATGAGAACTTCACAAAGTTACTCATGACAGACTCACAACTTAGTACTTCACCAATAGGCCTTGTTCGGAATCACATAGTGAGTCCGAACTTTGACTTTCTCAAATGAGAATACTAAGGTGTGAAATGGCATGTCTCATTTCAGGATTAAGGTAAGCATGATGCAATTCATACATAGTGACTTCGAGACATAAGAGGTTAAATGGTTTGTTCTTATCTTGTCTCTAGAAGTGCACTGGTCAATTCAGTACCTTCGGAAGATACCTAGAAGAACTATAGAGTTCCTAACTCTCAATGCCTCATAACCAGACATCATAGATTCTTCTAACAATCATACTGAGGTCAATAGTCCTTTGACCCTAAGATTGCGAATATATCGTTTTAAGCAAACTACGAAGAGTTTGTTCATGCAAATCTACATTTGTCTCTTCGTAAGTTGTTAAGTTTGTTTATGGACTAAAAGACTATGGTTTTATCATAAAGCTTCAGACAAGGAAGATTGAATGAACGTTTCAACTTTATTAATGAATGAATAGGCAATTACAAGCAAGAGTCTTCATGAGACTTTATTACATCAAATGTTCAAAATAAAGACTACAACTCTTCTTGTGGGCACTATTGACAACAAACTCCCACTTGACTCAAAGAAGGTGTGTGTAGTCCTTCATGCCTAATCCCTCACGATGTTGGTCGAAGACCTTGTTCGCTAGGGCCTTGGTGAATGGATCTGCGAGGTTGTCCACCGTTGAGATCTTCTTCACTTCCACGTCTCCGCGCTGCACGATCTCTCGAATCAAATGGTATTTCCTCTCAATATGCTTAGAGCGCTTATGGCTTCTAGGTTCCTTTGAGTTAGCGACAGCCCCACTATTATCACAATAAAGGGTCATGGGCTCGTCGACGTTTGGAACAACTTCCAAATACTTAAGGAACTTTCTAAGCCATACAGCCTCTTTGGATGCTTCACAAGCAGCCACATATTCTGCTTCCATTGTGGAGTCAGCAATGCAAGATTGCTTAATACTTCTCCACACAACAGCTCCACCATTAAGGATGAACACAGATCCCGAAGTGGATTTCCTGGAATCCTTATCCGCTTGAAAATCGGAGTCGGTATATCCCGTCATAGTCAGGTCAGTACCTGAGTATGTAAGCATCAAGTTCCTAGTTCTTCGAAGATACTTAAGAACATGCTTAACAGCAATCCAGTGCTCGGGTCCAGGGTTGGATTGGAAACGACTAACTACGCCAACGGCGAAACATACATCAGGTCGGGTGCAAAGCATAGCATACATGAGGCTTCCTACGGCAGAGGCGTAAGGAATTTTCCTCATGTCTTCAATCTCTTGTGCAGTCTTGGGAGACTGGTCCTTAGAGAGTGAAACTCCATGCCTAAAGGGTGTTTGACCCCTCTTGCAGTCTTGCATCGAGAAGCGATCCATCACCTTATCAATATAAGATGCTTGAGAGAGCGACAGGGTCCGGTTTTTCCTATCTCGAAAGATTTGGATTCCCAGAATGTATGCGGCTTCTCCTAGATCCTTCATATCGAATTGCTTTGCTAGCCAGACCTTAACCTCAGATAACTTACCCACGTCATTACCAATGAGTAGTATATCATCGACATATAGTACCAGAAACACAACTTTGCCTTCGTGTATTAACTTGTAAACACAAGGCTCATCTATTGACTGTTCAAAGCCGAAGCTCTTTACAGTTTCATCGAATCTAATGTTCCATGACCTAGATGCTTGCTTTAGTCCATAAATGGATTTAAGCAACTCACAAACCTTGGTCTCTTGACCTTTATCCACGAAACCGTCTGGTTGAGCCATGTAAATGCGCTCGTCAAGATTGCCATTCAGAAAGGCTGTCTTGACATCCATTTGCCAGATCTCATAGTCGAGAGCTGCAGCTATGGATAGGAGTATGCGGATGGATTTAAGCATCGCGACTGGCGAGAAGGTTTCTTCATAGTCAATCCCTTCTTGTTGGGTATAACCCTTCGCCACAAGTCGTGCTTTGAACGTCTCAACGTTCCCATCAGGACCCCTTTTCTTCTTGTATATCCACTTACACCCTACGGGTTTAATCCCTTCAGGAAGGTCTACAAGTTTCCAGACTTTGTTGACATACATCGAGTGCATCTCAACTTTCATGGCGTCAAGCCAAAGGTTTGATTCAGAACAAGCCATTGCTTGGCTATAGGAAACAGGATCATCCATGTCAGAGACGGCTACAAGAGAGTCTCCATAAGACATGTACCTGTCAGGCTTTTGAGTAGCCCTCCCACTACGTCGAAGTACTACTTGACGAGATTCTGATGAGTTAGGTTGTGTTTCAGTTGGGGTAAGAACAGTTCTTACAGATGAGGTAGAAGCTTCCTCACCCAACTTTTCTTCAAGCACAATTTTGCTTCTAGGTTTCGCATCCTTCATAAAGTCCTCCTCGAGGAAACGAGCATTCGTGCTAACGAAAGTCTTATCGTCCTCGGGACTATAGAAAGTAAAACCTTTGGTTTCCTTCGGATATCCTACAAACAGGCACAATTCTGACCTACTAGCCAACTTGCTAGTCTTTTGCCTTAGCACGTGTGCAGGGCAACCCCAAATTCGGATGCGGCCAAGATTCACTTTACGGCCAGTCCATCGTTCATAAGGAGTACCAGGAACCGTTTTGGACGGAACTTGGTTCAGAATATAAGCGGCTGTTTCGAGGGCATATCCCCAAAAGGAAAGCGGGAGTGATGAGTAACTCATCATTGATCTAACCATCTCCATAAGAGTTCGGTTTCTTCTCTCTGACACTCCGTTTTGTTGAGGTGTGCCAGGCGCGGTAAGCTGAGAAGCGATACCTTCTTCTTTAAGAAAGTCATCGAACTCTCCAGACATATACTCACCACCTCGATCAGATCGAAGGGTTTTGATCACTTTGCCAGTTTGCTTTTCCACTAAAGCCCTAAAGACCTTAAATACGTTAAAGGTCTCGGATTTGTGTTTAAGCAAATAGACAAACCCATATCTTGAGTAATCATCAGTGAAGGTAACGAAGTATTCGTATCCTCCACGTGCCTGTTGGTTGAGTGGACCACATACATCAGAATGTATTAGTTCCAGCAACTCAGTGGCTCTTCGACCCTTATCGGAGAAAGGTCGCTTAGTCATTTTTCCTTCTATGCAGGATTCACAAGTAGGTAGTGAACCTATTGCAGAGGCTTGGAGTGGACCATCCCTCACAAGTCTCTTAATCCTATCTAGACTGATATGACCAAGTCTTAAGTGCCAGAGGTATGTTGATTTTGTTAGATCGGAGGATTCAGAAAGTTTGATCCTCTTTGGCTCCCTAATTAGATCGTTATCTATTTCGGTGTCTAAGAGAGAAGGTTGAGTGGGATAGATGTAAAAAAGACCATTCTTCATACATGCATCAGTGACGAAAGAATTAGAAAAAGAAATACGAATTCCATTCTTTATAAACTTTAAATAATAATCTTGCTCGAAAAGTTGAGCAACGGATATTAAGTTCTTCCCAAAGGTAGGAACAAAATAAACATTATTCAAGTTTAAGGTGCGGTCTTCAAAAGACAGCGTCACGGATCCCACAGCCTTCGCAGACACCAGGCTCCCATCACCCCATTTGAAACAGAACTCGCCTTCCTCTAAGCTTTTGGTTTTCTTGAAACCATTCAAGGAACAACAAATATGGTTAGTAGCAGCGGAGTCAATAATCCACGATGATACATTATCAGCTACTAAGCATGCTTCGGTAACTAGTACAATACAGTGTTCCTTTGCTTTGAGATAGGCGGGACAGTTCTTTTTATCGGCCTTGTAAGGTCTCTTCACAGTTCCAGAGGTGGAGGCCTTTTGCTCAGTAGCATGTGCCTCTCCTTGATTCCTCTTTCTCTTAGTGAGACCTACAGCAGTGTGAAGTTCCTCCATAAGCTTGGTAACAGTGTACACTAGCTTGTTTATGGAGTAGTTCATGTTGGAGGTATCAAGAGATGCGGGGAGAGTTTCTAAGATCATATCTATGAGATTCTTCCCATCAGTCTCAGATCCTAGGATTTCCATTTTATTTAGAAAACTAATGATCAGTATCATGAAGTCTCTAACAGGAGTCCTAGCCTTCATATGACAGTTCATAAACTGTCGGACTGCTTTTTGCCTTGCTTGACGCCTTTGCCCTCCAAAACTCTCAAGGAGATTGTAGAGCATGTCGGCGGCAGTCTCGATGTCACGATGTTGCTTTTTCAGCATATTGTTCATAGATGCTAAGATATAGCACCTCACAATCTCATCGGATCGAAGCCAGGCCGCTAAGGCGTCATTGTCCTCTAGAGTTGAATCATCATTCGTCAGAGGAGGACACGGGGTGGTGAGTACCCATTTGTGCTTGTTAACGGTAGGTATTATGTCGAGGTTACGTTTCGAATCTACGCAGTTTTCGTTTTCGAGTTTGATCGAGGAAAGAAAGATTGAGAGTGGGTTGAGAGACATATTGCCTATTTAAGTTGAAACAAGTTTATGATTAGTCTTTGGTTTAGGATTTAAGTTTTATTAAGACTTTTGTAAAACCCAAAGGTGTTATAAACCAAACGATAATTTACTCCCTCAAGAGAAGGCCGCAAAAAATCTCCTTTTATAAGTAAATGACACATCATTAATGCTAAGCCAAGATGTCAGTACATCATTTCGACTAGCCACCTTGTAAATTGGTTTGATCACTCATATCCTTTCGCAGAGCCTTAAGGAAGGATACTAGGGATTGAGCCTAAGTGTGCAACCAACCACTTAGTCCAAAAGATCAGCTTTGAAAAACAATCCCCCAAGGGGAGGCCTTGCCATCATTGCATCACTCTCGGACGTAGCTCATTGAGCAATGATCGAAGCAATAACGCCTTGGAGTACTCACATTTAAGTGAGGGTCGCAAGAGCGGCTCTTAGTCCCACGTTATTGCATCTTTCACTAGTGTTGGGGATCGCGGGTTACAAACAACGAGTATAACCCTCCCACTTAGTTTTTGGAGTTGGTTCATCGACTCTTATAAGTTCGGAAACAAATTTCCTAGTTAGAGAGCGACAGAGCGGACAACTAGAAGAGAATCCTAGATCGACATGTTCAGAGCAGTATTAGTGCATAAAGGCACAAGGGACATACTCGATCTTTTCCTATTTTCTATTTCGGGAAAGTGCGTGAGGGAAGTGTGAACTTCAACTCACTCGAACACTTGAAAGTTTGAGATTACACATCTTTTATTTTTCGGCTTGTCTACAAGGAGACCTCCCACTCAAATTTTCAAGAGCATATAGATTTTGAACATATGTGATATAGATATAGTTTTGAAAACATTTTGAAAACTTATTTGATTTGGATGACAAAATATTTTCAAGTTTGAAAGTGAAAACGGTTTTTCAAAATTCAAATTAGTTTTGTAAAAATTCAATTTCAATTAATCTTTCAAAAATCAAAACTTTTAATCTTTACACATCATGTTTATAATCATATGAAAAACATTTTTGCTCAAGAAAATTTTCTCATTAGAGTTCTATAACTCATGGTAGTGGGGTTTGAAAATCCGGATTTTTAAAAAACTGGAGTTTCAGACAGCCGCGCACCTCGGAGTAAAATCGCCATAACTGGCGGCTCCGATGTCCTTTTGAGCCGAAACCGGTGGCATTGGACAGAGGACAGACAGAGCTTTAATTTGATTCAAGAATCATTAAATTTCGATTTCTGAGCAGAGAGTTATGCCGCTTTTAATGCGGGTCTACATTCCAGCTCGAAGAAAAGAAATAAATTAAAGCTTTGTCCTTTTAGGTGCGAAAAAGAATCGAGTGTAACGGAACGTTTTAAGATGTTGTTTAAAGCTTTTATTTGTGTTTTATTAGCAGGGTAATAACAATGCATAAAAGAAATAACAACAAGCATAAAACGATTCAAGTAAAAATAAGAAACTAGCAAGATAACAAAACTAGTCACAAAATTTTACTCGAAATTTCTCAAACCTTTAAAACACGTTTTTTAATATAAAAAATTAAAAACTTTTAGAACTGATTCTAATGTGTTTTAACATCATCCCAAACTCATAGAAAAACAACATGCTTTTTAATTTAAAGACAAGAGCAATAAATTAAAAAAAAATCTAAGATTACAATTCTAACTTGTCACAAAATTAGTAAACTTTCGAAAACGATTTTCAAGCTCATAATTTTAAAAACATGAACATGCATTCCTTTGACCATAGCTCTGATACCATTTGTTGGAATCGATCTAGGGTTTAAGAAAAAGTTTAACGCTTCGTTAAGCGGCGGAATTTTAAAAATTTTCTTTTTAAGTAAAACTAGTTTTTACTAACCTAGACAAGAGCATGTACATGTAAATAAAAACCAATATGAGCTATTAAAGTTACTAACCTTTCTTGAAGCTTGAACCTTGTAGAAGCTTTTGGAAAGTTGCAACGCTCGTCTCCCCTCGCAGCACGTCTCTCTTTCTTTCCTCGGCTCCTCGAGCAACCACGAAAGTTTCTATCACTAAATCACTCGAAAAGAAGGAATCAGTGAGTGGGCACTTTTAAACACTACGACTTGAGAACGAGTCTCGAAGTCGCAGAGCTAAAGACTAGGTCGAGTGAGGACCTAGGTGCCAAGACAAGAGAAAACCGAAAATAAACTAGAGAGAGAGAGAAGAGGACTTCGGCCAAGTTCTAGAGAGAGAGTCTCTCAAATCTCTTAAACTTGGATGAATGAATTGTGAGGAAATGGGGCTCCTATTTATAGGAGAGGTCTCACCTTCAATAAGGTAGTTTCCTCTTCTATAGAATATCACATATTCATGAGCAAAAATCCTTCATTTCCCATTCCTTGTTGGGCGCCCAAGGCTGCCTCCTAGAGGCAAGGATTTGTTTCCTTTTTTGTTCCTTGGCTTTCCCTTTTCTCACTTGGCCGAATTTCCCATTGCATGTGTGGGAAATTTGTTTCCTCTTTTTCTTTTGGCAAGTATCTAAATACATTTATGCACAAAATAAACTCTCTTTCCTTGGGTATTATGGGCGCCCATTTCACTTCTAGAAGGAGCTTCTAGAAGCTTCTTCATTTATTCATGAGAACATGAAAAAGGCCCATTAAGAGTTTTCAATAAAATTCTTATGAAATGAAATTAATTCACAAGGCCCAATTAATCATATTATGGCCGAGTGACATTAAGTCATCAAATGAACTTGTCAAAATTTATTGACATCCATTTCATCCTTATGTCTCAAAAGACAAAAATACCCTTTTAACTATTTTCGTTCTTGTTTTGGCTTAGCTTCCAGTTTAACTATTCCTATCGATGTGATTCGTGACAGTGACCTCATGGACCCAAATGAACAAAGCTTTAGCTAAACACTTGGACTCAAAAGTTCACAAACCTTTTCCAAGTTTAGCTTAATGCCAACTGACTCCACTAAAGAGCTGACACTGAAAATCTCTCGGTTCAAATGAATTTATTTTCTACTCAAGAATTCGACCTAATTATGATGAGCGGATCCACTGAATATTATCTATGTTTACCCTTCATGAATGTCATCAGCTAGTCGGGATTTACTAAATTACCATTTTACCCTTCTAGCTGTTATTTCCTCAACTCCTTTGTCGCTTGTGAATAAGTTAGAAACAATGTATTGACGAGGAGCTAACAAGTCACATTGTTTCATCCAAAAGAGTCAAGACTCAATTTGGACACTGGCCAGTTCATTTATTCACACTCCAAGGAACAAAGCATGAGGTGACATACATTGCATTTCAGCAATCTTGTACATGAATTCCATATCTATGAGAACTTCACAAAGTTACTCATGACAGACTCACAACTTAGTACTTCACCAATAGGCCTTGTTCGGAATCACATAGTGAGTCCGAACTTTGACTTTCTCAAATGAGAATACTAAGGTGTGAAATGGCATGTCTCATTTCAGGATTAAGGTAAGCATGATGCAATTCATACATAGTGACTTCGAGACATAAGAGGTTAAATGGTTTGTTCTTATCTTGTCTCTAGAAGTGCACTGGTCAATTCAGTACCTTCGGAAGATACCTAGAAGAACTATAGAGTTCCTAACTCTCAATGCCTCATAACCAGACATCATAGATTCTTCTAACAATCATACTGAGGTCAATAGTCCTTTGACCCTAAGATTGCGAATATATCGTTTTAAGCAAACTACGAAGAGTTTGTTCATGCAAATCTACATTTGTCTCTTCGTAAGTTGTTAAGTTTGTTTATGGACTAAAAGACTATGGTTTTATCATAAAGCTTCAGACAAGGAAGATTGAATGAACGTTTCAACTTTATTAATGAATGAATAGGCAATTACAAGCAAGAGTCTTCATGAGACTTTATTACATCAAATGTTCAAAATAAAGACTACAACTCTTCTTGTGGGCACTATTGACAACACAGTCTCGATTATTAGCTTCATGAGCCTGAGAAAACGTTACAACATCCCAGAGTCCGTGTCGATCCTGAGACCATTACCCGACGATCTTCCGACTCGCCCGCGAAAAGGGTACGCTGCGGTCCACGAGGTGAGTCTCCGCGGAGTTGCTGGTTCGATTAGGGGTACATGCTTCGCAGATGTCCCCATCCTTCTATTGAGTGGTTGCGGCGTGCCACATGATGTTTTATCGAGCGAAGAAGAGGCCTGTCACTGCTGATGAGATTCAGGACCTTATGATGGTGCGAGGGGTGCCCGGGAAGCCGGGCTTCTACCTAGCGTCACATCGAAAGCGCCTTGTCATCCTCACCAGGGTGAACTCGAAGCATAGATACCCCTGGGTGTGGGTGTCTGAGTCAGCTTTCGGGATCGCGCCTCTCATCTTCGGCCCTGCGATCGACTTCCCACCCGTGGGCGACATCGAAGGATCCGAGCTCGACGCGGTGATCAGAGCGGTCCCGGAATCGAGGCGGCAGGGAACGCTCTACGAGTCTCCAGACCTAATGGCGAGGACTGGGTGGTTCGTGCCTCGCGATGACGTTCCTTTATGCCATGGCCTCGATGCGGGGGCTACATAGGATCCCGAATCCGAGGCGGGGGGTTCGTCAGCCCCTTCCCCCGACGTGGGGGGTACGGGCCGTGGATATGCTTTCGCGTCATCGCGTTCTTTTTTGTTATATTCATGCTTATCGTTCGCGTTCTAACTTATCGTCGTTTCTTTCTTGTTTTCAGATACCATGACCCGACGTCATCGACCGCGCACGCAAGTGCCGAGGGCGGTACCTACCGTCGAAGTTACGACAGCGGCTCGTCCCCAAGCTGAGGCTCGCCACTGGGGGTCGCCACCGAGATCGGGGAACGAGGTGATCTCTTCTAACAAGCGACCGTCGTCGTCGACTTCCCTCGGACCACCCTCCGGTCATAAGCGTGCCCACACATCGGCGGCGCCGGATTGCATGGACTCGATGCTCCTAGCGGAGGCGGCAGAGCTGCGAGGCCAATGCTTCCAAGGAATTCTTGAGACCCCTTTGGGGGATTTCAAGAGTCTGCTGACAACAAGTGACCTCGACCATTTCCAAAATGGAGTTCGCAACGCCCGAAAGGTATGGCCCGTCCGTTCGATCTATGCATGACCCTCGTACTTGCTATGATAATACGTGCACCATCATCCTTTGCAGATGCTCGCATGTCAAGAACGGAGCGATCGCATCCTCCGGGACTTGCTCCGTAGGATGCAGATCATGAAGAGAGACATGGAGAGCGCGGCGGCCGACCACGCTGCCACACTGGTGGTGGTTCGAACCGCCCAAGAGTTTCAGGCGGTCGAGGAAGAGTCGAGGCGGACCCGCGAAGAGTTGGCGGCCGAGAGATCACATCGCATGGTGGCACAGACGTCTCTGGAGAAGGCGGAGCAAGCCGCCGACACTTTCCTGGGGGAGATGAAGAAACTTCAGTCGGCGTTGTCGAGTCGGGATGAGGAGTTGAAGATCGTTCACGCTCGACTGTCGGCGAGAGAGATTTCTCGGGTCCAGACTGAGAGGGAGAAGGATTCTTTGCTGGTGGAGGTGCAGACCCTCACTGAGGAGAAAGAGGATGCCGTGCGATCCAAGACGGACTTGGAGGACGATTAGGACTTGGTGCTGGAGGTGGCTCGTTACGAAGCGGCCAGGCGAGTCCGAGACGCGACCGCGAGGGAGAACGCGTCTCGAGGGACAACCTTTTCCTTTTTAATACCATGTTCCCTCCTTTAGATGACGAACCACAGGTGAACGTCCCGCATCCCCAAGACCCTGCGGAGGCCGCCCAATCGACAAACCGTCCACTCGGCGGAGAGGCTACCGACGGGTCGGGCGCTCCTCGCCCCGAGGACGACGAAGAGCAGATAGACTTCGGCTCAGACTAGTCGAATTCACTTTCGTTTTTTGCGCACCTGTTTAGCGCTTACGCGGTGTTTTCTCTCGGATTTTTGTTACGTTTTTCTTTCGTTCGACGTTTGTCGTACTCTCATACTTTTACTGTTGGATTGCTCGTACAACATTATTTGCTTTAGTTAAAGCTTTTTTGTATGTTATGCATCTTATTTTCTCGACTTGCTATGCTTAGCGTAATCGATTCGCGCGACGTAACAGGTGCGTGTCTTGCGAGCCCGGCTTACCATACTTGGCGTAACCGGTTTGCACGGCTTACCGCCGCACTTGGCGGTGCAGCTTCCCGCGGACGCTGGCTAGACCAAATTCGCCCGGCGGGTGCGACTCTTGGCCATCCATTCGTGACTCGTTGTCTATCGGCGTGTGCGAGCTGGGCGGTCGTCGCTCATCTTCCGACGAGTATGCTACCTATTGGCGTGCGTATCGGGACGAGCTTGCATTTCCCAGTGAGCGTGGTACTCATTGGTACGCGTGTCACGTTTTGGGTTTTGACTGCTGGGATCGACGGTCCGGTGCGCGGACGTGACCCACCGACGCCCCATTGCCTATCGGTGTGCGGGGCGTGGAATTGTGCGAGAGTATCGCGCAAGGGTCGGAGGTCCGGTGCGCGGATCCGACTTGTTGATGTTTTGCTACCTTTCGGCGCGTAAAACGTGTCATTGTGCGAGCCCGACGAGACGACGTGACGAGCTCGACTGGACGAAGCGACGAGCTCGGTTGGACGACGTGGTGAGCTCGACCAGACGATGTGGCGAGCTCGACCAGTCGAAGTGACGAGCTCGACTTAGACGAAGTGACGAGCTCGACTTAGGCGAAGTGGCGAGATCGACCAGACGACGTTGTGAGCTCGACCAGACGAAGTGGCGAACTCGGCTAAGACGAAGTGACGAGCTCGGCTTAGGCGAAGTGGCGAGCTCGACCAGGCGACGTGGCGAGCTCGACCAGGCGACGTGGCGAACTCGGTCAAGACGAAGTGGCGAGCTCGGCTTACGTGAAGTGGCGAGCTCGACCAGGCAACGTGGCGAGCTCGACCAGACGAAGTGTCGAGCTCGACCAGACGACGTGGCGAGCTCGACCAGACGAAGTGGCGAGCTCGGCTTAGCCGAAGTGGCGAGCTCGACTAGATGATGTGGCGAGCTCGGCCAGACGACGTGGCGAGCTCGGCTAGACGACGTGGCGAGCTCGACCAGACGAAGTGGCGAGCTCGGCCAGACGACGTGGCGAGCTCGACCAGACGAAGTGGTGAGCTCGGCCAGACGATGTGGCGAGCTCGACCAGACGAAGTGGCGAGCTCGACCAGACGACGTGGTGAGCTCGACCAGACAAAGTGGCGAGCTCGGCTTAAGCGAAGTGGCGAGCTCGACCAGGCGACGTTGCGAGCTCGACCAGGCGACGTGGTGAGCTCGACCAGACGAAGTGGCGAGCTCGACCAGACGAAGTGGCGAGCTCGACCAGACGAAGGGACGAGCTCGGCTTAGGTGAAGTGGCGAGCTCGACCAGGCGACGTGGCGAACTCGGTCAAGATGAAGTGGTGAGCTCGGCTTAGGCGAAGTGGCGAGCTCGACCAGGCGACGTGGCGAGCTCGACCAGACAAAGTGGCGAGCTCGACCAGACGACGTGGCGAGCTCGACCAGACGAAGTGGCGAGCTCGGCTTAGCCGACATGGCGAGCTCGACCGGATGAAGTGGCGAGCTCGGCTTGACGACGTGGCGAGCTCGACCAGACGAAGTGGCGATCCGTTAGCCCCCCGAGTTTCTCGGGTACTTGTAGAGGAGACGAGAAACTGTTATAAAATAAGGTAAAGGCTTCGAAGCGAAATGTAATTCGATTATAATGTTGAAATAATAATAAAAATTACATTCCCAGGCCGTTGGCCATTCTTGAAATTTAAAATTGTCTTTGCAAAAATCGAAAATAAAATGAAAATAATTGCAAGTCGAGGACGTGGCGCCTCTATTGGTAGTATTGCCGTAGGTGCTCTACGTTCCACGGGTGCGTGAACACGAGTCCTTCCAGGTTCTCGAGCTCGTACGTGCCGTTGTAGATGTCCCAGCGCACACGGTATGGACCCTCCCAGGTGGGACCCAGAACTCCCGCGCCTTGCACTTTGGTGTTTTGGAACACCCTTCTAATGACAAGGCTCCCGTCGGCGAACTTTCACAGCTTGACCTTGGAGTTGTAGTACTTCTCGACCTTCCTCTTTTGTGTGGAAAGGCGGGTGAGCGCGTCTGCCCTCTTCTCACCTATGAGGTCCAGCTCGAGCCTGATCGCGTCATCGTTGGCGGCTTCTTCATACTCCTCTATGCGCAGGGTCGGCAGCTTGGTTTCGACAGGTACCACGGCCTCGAGCCGAATGCGAGAGCGAAAGGGGTTTCGCCGGTCGCATTTCGAGCGGTGGTTCGGTACGCCCACAAAACAATGGGAAGCTCGTCGGCCCAAGCCCCCTTCCTCTCTTCCAGCTTCTTCTTCAGGTTCTCTTTGATCGTCTTGTTGACCGCCTCGACTTGACCATTAGCCTGTGGATGGCGGGGAGAGGAGTAAGTTTTGCTAATTCCCAACTGTTCGCACATTTTTCAGAGGCGCGCGTTGTCGAACTGTTTACCGTTGTCGTTCACAATCGACGCAGGGATGCCGAAGCGGCAGATAGTGTTCTTCCAGACGAAGTTTGTCGTGTTTGCCTCGGTGATCTTTGCCAGCGGTTCGGCCTCTACCCACTTCGTGAAGTAGTCGATTGCCACGATCACATGCTTGTATTGTCTCGGGGCCGTGGGTAGTTCGCCGATGAGGTCGACTCCCCACTTCGCGAAAGGTCGCGGCACAATGATTGGGCACAACGGGGCCGGTGCTTGACGCGGGATGTGGGCGAATCTTTGGAACTTGTCGCATTTTTTGGCCCATTCGTGGGAGTCCTTTTTCAAGGTTGGCCAAAAATATCCGAGTCTCAGTAGCTTTAATGCCAAAGATTGCCCGGCGGCGTGGTTTCCGCACACCCCTTCGTGCACCTCGCGGAGCGCTTTCTTCGCCTCGACTTCGGTCAGGCAGCGGAGGAGGGGCATAGAGTAGCCTCTCTTGAACTAGTTGTCCTCCCTCATCGTGTACTTCGGCGCCAAGCTTCTCAGCTTTTTGGCCTCTTCTCTGTCTTCGGGGACGACTCCTCGCTTAAGGAATTCCACGAGCGGAGTCATCCATGAGGGAGGTGGATTCTCGTCAACTACCCCTACGTCGCCTCTCGAGACGTAGGGTCAGGTCAACACTTCGATCAGGACGCTGCCTTCGCCCTCCTCGTCTATCCCAGACGCGAGGCGAGCCAGGGCATCAACGTCGATGTTCGCTTCTCGAGGAACTTGGACGATCTCAAACCATGAAAGGGCCTCCAGGTTCTTTTGGGTCTTGGACAAATACGCGACCATGTTTGGCTCCTTTGCGGCGTAGTCGCCCTTAACCTGGTTCACAATCAACTACGAGTCGCAGTGGATGCGCAGGTTTTGGACGCCTAGCTTGTTTGCTAGCTCCAAGCCAACGATCAGAGCCTCGTACTCTGCCTCGTTGTTGGAAGCCTTGAACTCGAACCGCAGGGCGTATCTCAGTTTTTCCCTATCGGGATTTGTGAGCACAACGCCGGTGCCAGCCCCCCGGGCGTTTGACGCGCCATCCACGTGCAAGTCCCAGAACGGCCCTATCGAGTTGTTGGTCCTCTTCTTCGACGACTCATTGTGGTCGTCCTCCTTGTCTTTCCTGCCTTCGTCACCTTTGTCCCCCTTGTCAGTTGAGGGTGCGCCTGTGAACTCGGCTGGGAAGTCGGCGAGGGCTTGGCCCTTGATGGCGGTTCTCAGTTGGAACTCGACCCCGTACTCGCCCAACTCTTGGGACCATACGGCCATTCGAGAGGAGGTCTCTTTTTGAAGGGCCTTCTCGATGGGATGTCCCGTGCGGACCACAACGGGGTGCGCCTGAAAGTAGGGTCGGAGTTTTCTCGCGCTCATGACGAGGGTGAAGGAAAATCTCTCAATTTCCGAGTATCGAGTCTCGGCGTCGAGGAGCGCCTTGCTAACGTAATAGACCGGCCATTGCACCTTGTCTTCTTCGCGTATGAGAACCGCGCTCACGGCCCTGTCAGAAACCGCGAGGTAGATGTACAAGGTTTCGCCATTCTTTGGCTTCGCGACAAATGGGGGTGAGGTGAAATAGGCTTTCATTTCACGGAATGCTTCCTCGCACTCCCCCGTCCACACGAAGCCGTCGGTCTTCTTCAGTGCCTTGAAAAACGGTTGGCACCTATCGGTGGCTTTGGAAACGAATCGCGTCAGGGCGGCGATCCTTCCCATCAAGCTCTGAACTTCTTTTACTTTTTTGCGGCGACCTCATCTCTAAGATCGCCTTGATCTTCTCGGGGTTAGCCTCGATCCCGCGGCGGCTAACCATGTAGCCCAAGAATTTTCCGGACTCGACCCCGAAAGCGCACTTGTTGGGGTTGAGCTTCATCTTGTAGCGTCGCAGGATCGTGAACATCTCCCTAAGGTCTCGAACGTGGTCGTGGGCCTTGATGCTTTTGACGAGCATATCATCCACGTAGACCTCCATGGTTTTGCCAATTTGATTGGCGAACATTCGGTTCACCAACCTTTGATACGTCGCTCCCGCGTTTTTGAGGCCAAATGGCATGACCTTGTAACAGTAGAGTCCGCGGTTCGTAACAAAGGTGGTCTTGATCTGATCCGGCTCATGCATGCGGATCTGGTTGTATCCTGAGTAGGCATCCATGAAACTCAAGAACTCGTGGCCGGCCGTGGCGTCCACGAGTTGCTCGATCCTCGGGAGAGGGAAGCTATCTTTTGGGCAGGCCTTGTTGAGATCTTTGTAGTCGATACAGATTCGCCACTTCCCGTTTGGCTTCTTGACCATCACCACATTGGACACCCACTTGGGGTGCTCCGCCTCCCTGATGAAGTCGGCGGCGAGAAGTTTGTCAACCTCTTCACCAATGGCTTGGTACCTCTCCCCGCTGAATGTCGGTCGCGGTTGGACGTGCTCGGCCACTCTCTTGTCGTCATTGAGATGGTGAACCATTATTTCGGGGTAGATCCCCGGCATGTCGGTGTGTGTCCACGCAAAGACATCTTTGTGATCACGGAGGAAGGCGGCGAGCTCGGCCCGGATCCCGGACGGGAGTTGGGCACCTACCTTGACTATTTGGTCAGGCTTGGCGTCGTCCAACACGACGGGAACGAGGTCGTCCGATGTCTCCACCTTTCGACGCTCGACATCGTCCCTCTGGTCCAGCTCTCCGAAGGTGCCTCCTTCCTCTATCTTGCAGGGGAATTTGTCCCCGAGCTGGAAGACGGTGCTCACCATCATTCCTTTCTTTTTTCCATCCACGCCCTGGATGTAGCACATTCTCGCCATTGACTAGTCTCCCAGCATTACGGCGATTCCCTTCTCGGTCGGGAACTTCATCATCATATGGTACGCGGACGTTATGGCCTTCAACCGATTGAGTGTCGGGCGGCCGACGATGATATTGTGTGCTGAGGGCTGATCCATGACAAGGAATGACACGATGTGGGTAACCTCGAGCCCTCCCGGGGTACCGAAGGTAACCGGGAGGTCGATAGTTCCCTCCGTCATGACCTTCTCCCCGGAGAAGCCGAAGAGCGGGGTCGAGATCGGGGTCGGTCTCATCCCGGATAGCTTCATCCTGTCCAACGCCGACTTGAAGATTATGTCGGCGGAGCTCCCATTGTCGATTAGGATTCTCCGGACGAGGTTGTTGGCGACGGGGGCAGAGACGACTATCGCGTCGTTGTGCGGATGGAGCACTCGTGCCGCCCCTTGGCCGGTGAAGTACATGGATTCGAACGGGGCCGGAGGAGGGGCCTCGTACGTGTGGTTGATGTAGTGCGCTATTTTCCCTTAGGAAACTTCGCGCACGTACTTCTTCCTCTGCGTGGCCGAGTCTCCGAACTCCGGGCCGCCCAAGATCGCGCCCACGATGTGCAGTTGCGAGCTCTCCGGTTCTTTGATTGCCGCTCAGTCCGTGATGGTCACCATCGCCGGACCTTTCTTTTCTTGCCGCGGGCGCTCCCCGTGCGTCGCGGCCATCCCGATCGTTCTAAGGACGTATTCCTTCAGTTTCCCATCTTGAATCAGGGCCTCAATCTGACGCTTGAGTTGGTAGCATTCGGACGTCAGATGCCCGTGATCCTGGTGGTATTCACAGAACTTACTTCGATCCCTCTTGGCGGGATCCTTCGTGAGAGGGGTTGGACTTCCCAGCTTGTCACGGTGCAGAGCCAGGATTCGCTCCGGCGGAGTGCTCAGAGGAATAAAGGGCGAGAACTTTTGGAAGCTATCGACATGTGGCGGCCTCGGCCCGGGGAGGGAGCGGCCGTTAGGGGCCTGGCCTCCCTTATTCCTCCTCTTTCGAGGGTTGGGGCGATCTCCGTCCTGGTCGTCGCGGCGGCGACTACCCTGTCCTCCTGACTTTCGGCCATCTCGGCCATCGAGATAGTCCTCGATTCCCATGTACGTGCGGGCTCTTGCCATTAGCTCCGCCATGTCCCGTGGGACTTTTCCAACAATGGATTTGAGGAAGTCGCTCGTCCTTACTCCCTTGGTGATCGCCGTGATGGCGTCCTTATCATCGAACCCTTCGACTTTGTGAGACTCCTATGTGAAGCGGGCGAGGTATTGTCTCAGTGTCTCATCTCTCCCTTGTCGGATGGAGAGGAGGTGGGTCTTCAACTTCTTTTGCGCCACGAGGGTGGCGAATCGAGCAAGGAAAGCCTATCGCAAGGCCCGGAAAGACGAGATGCTCCCCGGCCCTAGGCTTCGGAACCACTCAAATCTTGACCATGTGAAGGTCAGGCTAAAGGCCAGACAGAGGGTGGCGTCCGTCTGTCCTTGCATTTTCATCCACGTCTCGTAGTGTTGGATGTGGAAGTTTGGGTCCGTCCGTCCATCATAGGGAGGGATGGACGGTAGTTTGAAGTTCCCCACACAAGGCTGCGCGAGGATTTGAGCGGCGAAGGGAGAGTATGATTCCTCAATCCCTCCGTACGGTCGTTGCCTCCCTGACTCCCTCATCTCGATGATTTGGTTTTGGAGCTCTGAATCATTGTGACCATATCAAGCCCGTTAGTAGGGCCGACCGTTGGGGCCACGGGAGTCATAGGTTGGCGCTCGTTAGACGCTTGGTCCACGACATTGGCCTGAGGCCAGCCGAGAGTTACGGCGGGAAGCGCGTCCCTCCGAAAGTTGAGCCTTTGGTGGAGGTCCTCCCCTCGGGAGTTTCTCTGCGCCGTCAAGCGCTCTCTAAGGTCCACGCTCGGTGCATGGCGAGGCGAGGTCGCCCTTGGTCGAACCGTCCGGCGAGCGCTTCGGCTATCGGCCCCATCATCTACCAGGGTCGCTCTCTCCTCGGCGAGGGGCCGTGTCCGGCCGCCTCTTGAAACCGAGGGGGCGAGTCCCCGGGACTGTGACCGCACCTGCCGTCGCGCCGGGTGCGAAGGATCGGCCAATGCGCCATTGGACCTCTCGGGCCGTGTTTGGGCGAGGCTAGGCGTCGCCTCATTGGTCCTTGACTTCCCCACGTAGTCGGGGTCGGAGTCGTCTCGGGCGGATCGATCCTCGACGTCGTAGCCGAGGAGATTGGCGATGAGCGAGCCGTCGACGCCGGCACGGTCAAGAAGCTCCACGAGCCGCCGGGCCATATCCTCTCGGATCGTGGCCTCGGGGTCGTTCACCGGGTCTTGGGGCTGGCTCTCGTTATCACGAGGTTGCCCTTGAAGACGGTGAGCAAGGCTTCGAAGACCGTACCTCGAGCTCGTTGCTCGAGTGCCAGCGGAGGTCGTGGGAATATGACTCATCTCTCAAGAGTCGTAGACGTAGTGAAATTGAGGAAATGGAAGGGAGAGCGTGTTGGAATTGATCTAGGGTTTAAGAAAAAGATTAAACGCTTCGGGAAGCGGCGGAATTTTAAAAAATTTCTTTACAAGTAAAAACAGTTTTTACTAACCTAGACAAAGAGCAAGTACATGTAATTAAAAACTAATATGAGCTAGAAGTTTACTAACCTTTCTTGAAGCTTGAACTTTGAAGAAGCTTTTGGAAAGTTTGCAACGCTCGTCTCCCCTCGCAGCACGTCTCTCTTTCTTTCCTCGGCACCTCGAGCAACCACGAAAGTTTCTATCACTAAATCACTCGAAATAAAGATATTAGTGAGTGGGCACTTTTAAACACTACGACTTAAGAACGAGTCTTGAAGTCGCAGAGCTAAACACTAGGTCGAGTGAGGACCTAGGTGCCAAAACAAGAAAAATCGAAAATAAACTAGAGAGAGAGAGACAGGAGTTTCGGCCAAAGTTCTAGAGAGAGAGTCTCTCAAATCTCTTAAACTTGGATGAATTTGAATTGTGAGGAAATGAGGCTCCTATTTATAGGAGAGGTTTGACCTTCAATAAGGTAGTTTCCTCTTCTATAGAATATCACATATTTATGAGCCAATTTCCTCTTTTTCCCTTTGAGATACTCGGCCAACACAAGCCTTCTAGAGTCCTTGATTTGTTTCCTTTTTTGTTCCTTTCTAGCCTTGGCCGATTCCCCTATTGCATCCTCATGCAAATTTGTTTCCTCTTTTTCTTTTGGCAAGTATCTTGATACATTTATGCACAAAATATTTTCTCTTTCCTCTTGGGTGGTGGGCGCCTATTCTAATACTAGAAAACCCTTCTAGAAGCTTTTCCACTTGTTCATGACAACATGAAAAATGCCCATTAAGAATTTTCAATAAAATTCTTATGAAATGAAATTAATCCACAAGGCCTAATAATCAAGTTATGGCCGAGTGACATTAAGTCATCAAATGAACTTGTCAAAAAAATTTATTGACATTCATTTCATCCTATGTCTCAAAAGACAAAAATACCCTTTTGACTATTTTCGTTCTCGTTTTGACTTAGCTTCCAGTTTAACTATTCCTATCGATGTGATTCGTGAAAGTGACCTCATGGACCCAAATGAACAAAGCTTGAGCTAAACACTTGGACTCAAAAGTTCACAAACCTTTTCCAAGTTTAGCTTAATGCCAATTAACTCCACTAAAGAGCTGACACTGAAAATCTCTCGGTTCAAATGAATTTATTTTCTACTCAAGAATTCAACCTAATTATGATGAGCGGATCCACTGAATATTATCTATGTTTACCCTTCATGAATGTCATCAGCTAGTCGGGATTTACTAAATTACCATTTTACCCTTCTAGCTGTTATTTCCTCAACTCCTTTGTCGCTTGTGAATAAGTTAGAAACAATGTATTGACGAGGAGCTCACAAGTCACATTGTTTCATCCAAAAGAGTCAGGACTCAATTTGGACACTGGCCAGTTCATTTATTCACACTCCAAGAAAAAAGCATGAGGTGACATGCATTGCATTTCAGCAATCTTGTACATGAATTCCATATCTATGAGAACTTCACAAAGTTACTCATGACATACTCACAACTTAGTACTTCACCAATAGGCCCCGTTCGAAATCACATAGTGAGTCCGAACTCTGACTTTCTGAAATGAGAATACTAAGCTGTGAAATGGCATGTCTCATTTCAGGATTAAGGTAAGCATGATGCAATTCATACATAGTGACTTCGAGACATGAGAGGTTAAATGGTTTGTTCTTATCTTGTCTCTAGAAGTGCACTGGTCAATTCAGTACCTTCGAAAGATACCTAGAAGAACTATAGAGTCTCCAACTCTCAATGCCTCATAACCAGACATCATAGATTCTTCTAACAATCATACTGAGGTCAATAGTCCTTTGACCCTTAGATTGCGAATATATAGTTTTAAGCAAACTACGAAGAGTTTGTTCATGCAAATCTACATTTGTCTCTTCGTAAGTTGTTAAGTTTGTTTATGGACTAAAAGACTAAGGTTTTATCATAAAGCTTCAAACAAAGAAAGAATGAATGAACGTTTCACCTTTATTATTGAATGAATAAGCAATTACAAGCAAGAGTCTTCGTAAGACTGTATGACATCAAATGTACATAAATAGACATTACTACTCTTCTTGTGGGCACCATTGACAACAAACTCCCACTTGACTCAAAGAAGATGTGAGTAGTCCTACATGCCTAATCCCTCTCGAAGTTGGTCGAAGACCATGTTCGCTAGGGCCTTGGTGAATAGATCTGCCAGAGATCTACTTCACCTCCACGTCTCCGCGTTGTGCGATCTCTCGAATCAAATGGTATTTCCTCTCAATATGTTTAGAGCGCTTATGGCTTTGAGGTTCCTTTGAGTTAGCGACAGCCTTACTATTATCACAATAAAGGGTCATGGGCTCGTCGACGTTTTTAACAACTTCCAAATACTTAAGGAATTTTCTAAGCTATACAGCCTCTTTGGATGCTTCGCAAGCAGCCACATATTCTGCTTCCATTGTGGAGTTTGCAATGCAAGATTGCTTAATACTTCTCCACACAATAGCTCCACCATTAAGGATGAACACAGATCCTGAAGTGGATTTCCTGGAATCCTTATCCGCTTGAAAATCGGAGTCGGTATATCCCGTCATAGTCAGGTCAGTACCTGAGTATGTAAGCATCAAGTTCCTAATTCTTCAAAGATACTTAAGAACCTGCTTAACAGCAATCCAGTGCTCGGGTCCAGGGTTGGATTAGAAACGGCTAACTACGCCAACGGCGAAACATATATCAGGTCTAGTGCAAAGCATAGCATACATGAGGCAGAGGCGTAAGGAATTTTTCCTCATGTCTTCAATCTCTTGTGCAGTCTTGGGAGACTGGTCCTTAGAGAGTGAAACTCCATGCCTAAAGGGTTTTTGGCCCTTCTTGGAGTCTTGCATCGAGAAACGATCCATCACCTTATCAATATAAGATGCTTGAGAGAGCGACAGGGTCCGGTTTTTCCTATCTCGAAAGATTTGGATCCCAAGAATGTACGCGGCTTCTCCTAGATCCTTCATATCGAATTGCTTTGCTAGCCAGACCTTAACCTCAGATAACTTACCCACGTCATTACCAATGAGTAGTATATCATCGAGATATAGTACCAGAAACACAACTTTACCTTCGTGTATTAACTTGTAAACACAAGGCTCATCTATTGACTGTTCAAAGCCAAAGCTCTTTACAGTTTCATCGAATCTAATATTCCATGACCTAGATGCTTGATTTAATCCATAATGGACTTAAGCAACTCACAAACCTTGGTATCTTGACCTTCTTCCACGAAACCGTCTGGTTGAGCCATGTAAATGCGCTCGTCAAGATTGCCATTCAGAAAGGCTGTCTTGACATCCATTTGCCAGATCTCATAGTCGAGAGCTGCAGCTATGGATAGGAGTATGCGGATGGATTTAAGCATCGCGACTGGCGAGAAGGTTTCTTCATAGTCAATCCCTTCTTGTTGGGTATAACCCTTCGCCACAAGTCGTGCTTTGAACGTCTCGACGTTCCCATCAGGACCCCTTTTCTTCTTGTATATCCACTTACACCCTACGGGTTTAATCCCTTCAGGAAGGTCTACAAGTTTCCAGACATTGTTGACATACATCGAGTGCATTTCAACTTTCATGGCGTCAAGCCAAAGGTTTGATTCAGAACAAGCCATCGCTTGGCTATAGGAAACAGGATCATCCATGTTAGAGACGGCTACAAGAGAGTCTCCATAAGACATGTACCTGTCTGGCTTTTGATTAGCCCTCCCACTACGTCTAAGTACTACTTGACGAGATTCTGATGAGTTAGGTTATGTTTCAGTTGGGGTAAGAACAGTTCTTACAGATGAGGTAGAAGCTTCCTCACCCAACTTTTCTTCAAGCACAATTTTGCTTCTAGGTTTCGCATCCTTCATGAAGTCCTCCTCAAGGAAACGAGCATTCGTGCTAACGAAAGTCTTATCGTCCTCGGGACTATAGAAAATGAAACCTTTGGTTTCCTTTGGATATCCCACAAACAGGCACAATTCTGACCTACTAGCCAACTTGCTAGTCTTTTGCCTCAGCACGTGTGCAGGGCAACCCCAAATTAGGATGCGGCCAAGATTCACTTTACGGCTAGTCCATCGTTCATAAGGAGTACTAGGAACCGTTTTGGACGGAACTTGGTTCAGAATATTGGCGGCTGTTTCAAGGGCATATCCCCAAAAGGAAAGAGGGAGTGATGAGTAACTCATCATTGATCTAACCATCTCCATAAGAGTTCGGTTTCTTCTCTCTGACACTCCGTTTTGTTGAGGTGTGCCAGGTGCGGTAAGCTGAGAAGCGATACCTTCTTCTTTAAGAAAGTCATCGAACTCTCCAGACATATACTCACCACCTCGATCAGATCGAAGGGTTTTGATCACTTTGCCAGTTTGCTTTTCCACTAAAGCCCTAAAGACCTTAAATACGTTAAAGGTCTCGGATTTGTGTTTAAGCAAATAGACAAACCCATATCGTGAGTAATCATCGGTGAAGGTAATGAAGCATTCGTATCCTCCACGTGCCTGTTGGTTGAGCGGACCACATACATCAGAATGTACTAGTTCCAGCAACTCAGTGGCTCTTCGACCCTTATCAGAGAAAGGTCGCTTAGTCATTTTTCCTTCTATGCAGGATTCGCAAGTAGGTAGTGAACCTATTGCAGAGGCTTGGAGGGGACCGTCCCTCACAAGTCTCTTAATCCTATCTAGACTGATATGACCAAGTCTTAAGTACCATAGGTATGTTGATTTTGTTAGATCGGAGGATTCAGAAAGTTTGATCCTCTTTGGCTCCCTAATTAGATCATTATCTATTTCGGTGTCTAAAAGAGAAGGTTGAGTGGGATAGATGTAGAAAAGAGCATTCTTCATACATGCATCAGTGACAAAAGAATTATCAGGAAACGAAATACGAATTCCATTCTTTATGAACTTTAAACAATAATCTTGCTCGAGAAGACGAGCAACAGATATTAAGTTCTTCCCAAAGGTAGGAACAAAATAAACATCATTCAAGTTTAAAGTGCGGTCTTCAAAAGACAGCGTCACGGATCCCACAGCCTTCGCAGACACCAGGCTCCCATCACCCCATTTAAAACAGAACTCGCCTTCCTCTAAGCTTTTGGTTTTCTTAAAACCATTTAAGGAACAACAAATATGGTTAGTAGCAGCGGAGTCAAGAATCCACGTTGATACATTATCAGCTATTAAGCATGCTTCGGTAACTAGTACAATACTATGTTCCTTTGCTTTGAGATTGGCAGGACAGTTTTTTTTATCGGCCTTGTGAGGTCTCTTCTTAGTTCCTGAGGCGGAGTCTTTTTGCTCAGTAGCATGTGCCTCTCCTTGATTCCTCTTTCTCTTAGTGAGACCTACAGCAGTGTGAAGTTCCTCCATAAGCTTGGTAACAGTGTACTCTAGCTTGTTAATGGAGTAGTTCATCTTGGAGGTATCGAGAGATGCGGGGAGAGTTTCTAAGATCACATCTATGACATTCTTCCCATCAATCTCAGATCCTAGGATTTCCATTTTACTCAGATGACTAATGATCAATATCATAAAGTCTCCAACAGGAGTCCTAGCCTTCATGCGACAGCTCATAAATTGTCGGACTGTTTTTTCCCTTGCTTGACGCCTTTTCCCTCCAAACATCTCATGGAGATTGGTGAGCATGTCGGCGGCAGTCTCGATGTCACGATGTTGTTGTTGCAACACATTGTTCATTGATGCTAAGATATAGCACCTCACAATCTCATCGGAGCAGAGCCAGGCCGCCAAGGCGTCTTTGTCCTCTTGAGTTGAATCATTATTCGTTAGAGGAGGACACGGGGTGGTGAGTACCCATTTGTGCTTGGTAAGGATTATGTCGAGGTTATGTTTCGAATCTACGCAGTTTTCGTTTTCGAGTTTGTTCGAGGAAAGGATGAACGAGAGAAGGTTGAGAGACATATTGCCTATATAAGTTGAAACAAGTTTATGATTAGTCTTTGGTTTAGGATTTAAGTTTTATTAAGACTTTTATAAAATCCAAAGGTGTTATAAACCAAACGATAATTTACTCCCTCAAGAGAAGGCCGCAAAAAATCTCCTTTTATAAGTAAATGACACATCATTAATGCAAAGCCAAGATGTCAATACATCTATTTTGACTAGCCACCTTTTAAATTAGTTTGATCACTCACATCCTTTCGCAGAGCCTCAAGGGAGGATTACTAGGGATTGAGCCTAAGTGTGCAACCAACCACTTAGTCCAAAAGGTCAACTTTGAAAAACAATCCCCCAAGTGGAGGCCTTGCCATCATCGTCTCAATCTCGGACGTAGCTCATTGAGCAATGATCGAAGCAATAACGCATTGGAGTACTCCCATTTAAGTGAGGGTCGCAAGAGCGGCTCTTAGTCCCACGTTAATTGCTTCTTTCATTAGTGTTGGGGATCGCGGGTTACAAACAACAAGTATAACCCACCCACTTAGTTTTTGGGGTTGGTTCATCGACTCTTATAAGTTCGGAAACAAATTTCCTAGTTAGAGAGCGACAGAGCGGACGACTAGAAGAGAATCCCAGATCGACATGTTCAGAGTAGTATTAGTGCATAAAGGCACAAGGTACATACTCGATCTTTTCCTATTTTCTATTTCGGGAAAGTGCATGAGGGAAGTGTGAACTTCAACTCACTCGAACACTTGAAAGTTTGAGATTACACATCTTTTTATTTTTCGGCTTGTCTACAAAGAGACCTCTGTTGTCGGTCCGTCTCGGACCGACGGGGACTAAGGCGTCACTTCGACCCACGCGACCGATGCAAGGCCTCGAAGGGCGAACCCTTGCCTCGGCCTTTGGCCGGCCCAAACCAATGGCCGGGTCGAGGGTCGGCCGGCCGGTGGCCGGCCATATGCTCAGCCGGCCAATGGCCGGCCATATGCTTGACCGGCCTGTCGCCGGCCCAAAGGTCAGTCGGCCATGTCCAAGGCCGGCCCTCCCCCATGGCCGGCCCTCCATGGCCGGCACTCCAAGGCAGGCCCTCCTCCATGGCCGGCCGGCTCTCCATGGCCGGCACTCCAAGGCCGGCCCTCGCCCAAGGCCGGCCCTCCATGGCCGGCACTCCAAGGCCGGCCCTCGCCCAAGGCCGGCCCTCCATGGCCGGCACTCCAAGGCCGGCCTTCGCCCAAGGCCGGCACTCCAAGGCCGGCCTTCCTCCATGGCCGGCCGGCTCTCCATGGCCGGCACTCCAAGGCCGGCCCTCCATGGCCGGCACTCCAAGGCCGGCCCTCGCCTAAGGCCGGCCCTCCATGGCCGGCACTCCAAGGCCGGCCTTCGCCCAAGGCCGGCACTCCAAGGCCGGCCTTCCTCCATGGCCGGCCGGCTCTCCATGGCCGGCACTCCAAGGCCGGCCCTCGCCCAAGGCCGGCCTTCCTCCATGGCCGGCACTCCAAGGCCGGCCCTCGCCCAAGGCCGGCCCTCCATGGCCGGCACTCCAAGGCCGGCCTTCGCCCAAGGCCGGCACTCCAAGGCCGGCCTTCCTCCATGGCCGGCCGGCTCTCCATGGCCGGCACTCCAAGGCCGGCCCTCGCCCAAGGCCGGCTCTTCATGGCCGGCCCTCCAAGGCCGGCCCTCCTCCATGGCCGGCTCTCCATGGCCGGCCGGCTCTCCATGGCCGGCCCAACCTTGCTCACTCGGCCAAGGGGTCTTCAAACCACCCCTTGGCTGCCTATAAATATGAGGGTCTCTCCCTTGACCCAGGTAATCCGAATTTGAGTACTGAAACACTGTCGAACTCGTACCTCGCTCGTTTCTCTCAAGTCTCGACCTCTAAACACCCCTAAAACCTCCATACTCCACCTCAATCCCACTAATGTTGAGCGTCGAAGAGGTAAACAGGGGTACCCCCCCTGTTTCCCCTTTGTAGTTCACAATCTCTTGCTTGCTTTTCAGGTATCGAGACGAAGTGAGCTTCACCCACAGCTAAGGGACGACTTGGGACACCAAGTCCGACACGCTCGAGCCGGAGTGAGACCACTTGGTCCGGCCTTGGGTCTAACCACTCTGGGCTCCTAAATAGTTGTCCAAAAATCAGCGACAACATTTTGGCGCTAGAAGGAGGGTACCACCGACCTTAGCACGCTCTCCCTTCCATTCCACACTCTCACCGCTCCTACGACTCTCGAGAGATGAGTCACCTACCCACTACCTCCGCGGGTACCCGAGCGACGAGCTCGAGGTATGGTCTCCGACTCCTCGCGCACCGTCTTGAAGGGCAACCTCGCGATAGCGAGAGCCAGCCCCAAGACCCGGTGAACGACCCCGAGGCCGAGCTCCGAGAGGACACGGCCCGGCGGCTCGCGGAGCTCCTTGACCGTCCCGGCGTTGACAGCTCCCTCATCGCCGGTCTCCTCGGCTACGACGTCGAGGATCGATCTGCTCAAGATTACTCCGACCCCGAATACGTCGAGAATCCCAGATCGACATGTTCAGAGTAGTATTAGTGCATAAAGGCACAAGGTACATACTCGATCTTTTCCTATTTTCTATTTCGGGAAAGTGCATGAGGGAAGTGTGAACTTCAACTCACTCGAACACTTGAAAGTTTGAGATTACACATCTTTTTATTTTTCGGCTTGTCTACAAAGAGACCTCTGTTGTCGGTCCGTCTCGGACCGACGGGGACTAAGGCGTCACTTCGACCCACGCGACCGATGCAAGGCCTCGAAGGGCGAACCCTTGCCTCGGCCTTTGGCCGGCCCAAACCAATGGCCGGGTCGAGGGTCGGCCGGCCGGTGGCCGGCCATATGCTCAGCCGGCCAATGGCCGGCCATATGCTTGACCGGCCTGTCGCCGGCCCAAAGGTCAGTCGGCCATGTCCAAGGCCGGCCCTCCCCCATGGCCGGCCCTCCATGGCCGGCACTCTAAGGCCGGCCCTCCTCCATGGCCGGCCGGCTCTCCATGGCCGGCACTCCAAGGCCGGCCCTCGCCCAAGGCCGGCCTTCCTCCATGGCCGGCACTCCAAGGCCGGCCCTCGCCCAAGGCCGGCCCTCCATGGCCGGCACTCCAAGGCCGGCCTTCGCCCAAGGCCGGCACTCCAAGGCCGGCCTTCCTCCATGGCCGGCCGGCTCTCCATGGCCGGCACTCCAAGGCCGGCCCTCGCCTAAGGCCGGCTCTTCATGGCCGTCCCTCCAAGGCCGGCCCTCCTCCATGGCCGGCTCTCCATGGCCGGCCCAACCTTGCTCACTCGGCCAAGGGGTCTTCAAACCACCCCTTGGCTGCCTATAAATATGAGGGTCTATCCCTTGACCCAGGTAATCCGAATTTGAGTACTGAAACGCTGTCGAACTCGTACCTCGCTCGTTTCTCTCAAGTCTCGACCTCTAAACACCCCTAAAACCTCCATACTCCACCTCAATCCCACTAATGTTGAGCGTCGGAGAGGTAAACAGGGGCACCCCCCCTGTTTCCCCTTTGTAGTTCACAATCTCTGGCTTGCTTTTCAGGTATCGAGACGAAGTGAGCTTCACCCACAGCTAAGGGACGACTTGGGACACCAAGTCCGACACGCTCGAGCCGGAGTGAGACCACTTGGTCCGGCCTTGGGTCTAACCACTCTGGGCTCCTAAATAGTTGTCCAAAAATCAGCGACAACAACCTCCCACTCAAATTTTTCAAGAGCATATAGATTTTGAACATATGTGATATAGATATAGTTTTGAAAACATTTTGAAAATTAATTTGATTTGGATGACAAAATATTTTCAAGTTTGAAAGTGAAACGGTTTTTCAAAATTCAAACTAGTTTTGTAAAAACTCAATTTCAATTAAACTTTCAAAGAATCAAAACTTTTTAATCTTACACATCATGTTTATAATCTTATAAAAAAACATTTTTGCTCAAGAAAATTTTCTCATTAGAGTTCTATAACTCATGGTAGTGGGGTTTGAAAATCCGGATTTCTAAAAAACTGGAGTTTCGGAACAGCCGCGCACCTTGGAGTAAAATCGCCATATCTGGCGGCTCCGATGTCCTTTTGAGCCGAAACCGGTGGCATTGGATAGAGGACACTTTTAATGCGGGTTTACTCCAGCTCGAAGAAAAAGAAATAATTAAAGCTTGGTCCTTTTTAGGTGCGAAAAAGAATCGAGTGTAAGGGAACGTTTTATGAAGGTTGTTTAAAGCTTTTATTTGTGTTTTATTAGCAAGGTAATAACAAGGCATAAAAGAAATAACAACAAGCATAAAACAATTCAAGTAAAAATAAGAAACTAGTAAGACAAGAAAACTAGTCACAAAATTTTACTCAAAATTTCTCAAACCTTTAAAACACGTTTTTCAATATAAAAAATTAAAAACTTTTAGAACTAATTCTAATGTGTTTTAAAAACATCCCAAACTCATAGAAAATCAACATGATTTTTAATTTAAAGGCATGAGCAATAAATTAAAAAAAAAATCTAAGATAACAATTCTAACTTGTCACAAAATTAGTAAACTTTCGAAAATGATTTTCAAGCTCATATTTTTAAATACATGTACATGCTAATCTTTGACCATAGCTCTGATACCATTTGTTGGAATTGATCTAGGATTTAAGAAAAAGATTAAACGCTTCGGGAAGCGGCGGAATTTTAAAAAATTTATTTACAAGTAAAAACAGTTTTTACTAACCTAGACAAAGAGCAAGTACATGTAATTAAAAACTAATATGAGCTAGAAGTTTACTAACCTTTCTTGAAGCTTGAACTTTGAAGAAGCTTTTGGAAAGTTTGCAACGCTCGTCTCCCCTCGCAGCACGTCTCTCTTTCTTTCCTCGGTACTTCGAGCAACCACGAAAGTTTCTATCACTAAATCACTCGAAATAAAGGAATTAGTGAGTGGGCACTTTTAAACACTACGACTTAAGAACGAGTCTTGAAGTCGCAGAGCTAAACACTAGGTCGAGTGAGGACCTAGGTGCCAAAACAAGAAAAATCGAAAATAAACTAGAGAGAGAGAGAGAGGAGTTTCGGCCAAAATTCTAGAGAGAGAGTCTCTCAAATCTCTTAAACTTGGATGAATTTGAATTGTGAGGAAATGAGGCTCCTATTTATAGGAGAGGTTTGACCTTCAATAAGGTAGTTTCCTCTTCTATAGAATATCACATATTCATGAGCCAATTTCCTCTTTTTCCCTTTGAGATACTCGGCCAACACAAGCCTTCTAGAGGCCTTGATTTGTTTCCTTTTTTGTTCCTTTCTAGCCTTGGCCGATTCCCCTATTGCATCCTCATGCAAATTTGTTTCCTCTTTTTCTTTTGGCAAGTATCTTGATACATTTATGCACAAAATATTCTCTCTTTCCTGTTGGGTGGTGGGCGCCTATTCTAATACTAGAAAGGCCTTCTAGAAGCTTTTCCACTTGTTCATGACAACATGAAAAATGCCCATTAAGAATTTTCAATAAAATTCTTATGAAATGAAATTAATCCACAAGGCCCAATAATCAAGTTATGGCCGAGTGACATTAAGTCATCAAATGAACTTGTCAAAAAAATTTATTGACATTCATTTCATCCTATGTCTCAAAAGACAAAAATACCCTTTTGACTATTTTCGTTCTCGTTTTGACTTAGCTTCCAGTTTAACTATTCCTATCGATGTGATTCGTGACAGTGACTTCATGGACCCAAATGAACAAAGCTTGAGCTAAACACTTGGACTCAAAAGTTCACAAACCTTTTCCAAGTTTAGCTTAATGCCAATTGACTCCACTAAAGAGCTGACACTGAAAATCTCTCGGTTCAAATGAATTTATTTTCTACTCAAGAATTCAACCTAATTATGATGAGCGGATCCACTGAATATTATCTATGTTTACCCTTCATGAATGTCATCAGCTAGTCGGGATTTACTATATAACCATTTTACCCTTCTAGCTGTTATTTCCTCAACTCCTTTGTCGCTTGTGAATAAGTTAGAAACAATGTATTGACGAGGAGCTAACAAGTCACATTGTTTCATCCAAAAGAGTCAGGACTCAATTTGGACACTGGCCAGTTCATTTATTCACACTCCAAGGAACAAAGCATGAGGTGACATGCATCGCATTTCAGCAATCTTGTACATGAATTCCATATTTATGAGAACTTCACAAAGTTACTGATGACATACTCACTGTTGTCGCAGTTTTTTGGACAACGATTTAGGAGTCGCAGACGGTTAGACCCAAGGCCGGACCAAGTGGTCTCGTCTCGACTCGAGCGTGTCGGGCTTGGTATTCCAAGCCGTCCCTTAGCTGTAGGTGATCTCTGTTTACCTCTCCGACGCTCAACATTAGTCGGATTGAGGTGGTTTGTAGAGGGTTTAGTGTTTAGAGGTCGAGACTTGAGAGAAACGAGCGAGGTACGAGTTCGACAGCGTTTCAGTACTCAAATTCGGATTACCTGGACCAAGGGAGGTACCTTGGTATTTATAGGCGACCAAGGAGCGTCGTGGACAGCCCCTTGGCCGAGAGACGCCTCTGACCCGGCCATGGACGGCTCTGACCCGGCCATGGCCGGCTCTGACCCGGCCATGGCCGGCTCTGACTCGGCCGTGGAGGCCATGGCCGGCTCTGACCCGGCCATGGCCGGCTCTGACTCGGCCGTGGAGGCCATGGCCGGCTCTGACCCGGCCATGGCCGGCTCTGACTCGGCCGTGGAGGCCATGGCCGGCTCTGACCCGGTCATGGCCGGCTCTGACTCGGCCGTGGAGGCCATGGCCGGCTCTGACCCGGCCATGGCCGGCTCTGACTCGGCCGTGGAGGCCATGGCCGGCTCTGACTCGGCCGTGGAGGCCATGGCCGGCTCTGACCTGGCCATGGCCGGCTCTGACTCGGCCGTGGAGGCCATGGCCGGCTCTGACCCGGTCATGGCCGGCTCTGACTCGGCCATGGCCGGCTTTGAGGTGGCCGTGAGCCGGGAAAGGCTCGGGGGAGCCGCAATATGATGTCGTTGCCGCACCGGGTCGGGACGGACCGGTAACATTAGCCCCCCGAGTTTATTATCGAGTGTAACTCGTGTGATAAACTCGAAGCCTCCGCCGTCATTGGCCCACCGGAATAGCCCATCGCCAAGAGGTACGTTTCGATGCCCTTTAATATTATTATTTTACTTTTGTCGGTCACTCTCGTCTCGTTATTCGCGCTCATGGACCCCATTGACCGCCTATCGGGGTGTGGGACCATTGAAGACGATTTGTTTCACTTGCTTGGGGATCAACACGTGGACTTGGAGACTTTTTAGACTCAATTCTCATCTCTTCCAAGCGTTACTAACGCGCATCACTCATCGAGCACGAGCAGCGTCATTACGATGGCCGGGGAAGATATCGCCTTGGTTGAAGCATGGTTGACCGGCGATGAAGGGGGCGCCCGTGCCGGAGACGGCCAGCGCCGGTAGGTGGACGCCGGAGACAACGCGTGCGCCGGAGGAGGTGGCTTGGCTCAAGGCGGCGCCGGCGGCCCAGGAGATGCCGAGGAGAACCCACCCAGGCCGAGGGGCAACGCCCTGACGCTCACTGGTGCTTTGGATGGCGCGCGCGTGCCGGAGACAGTCGTGCCCGGAGCGGCCGACGTTGGAGGGGGCGCGCCGGAGGAGGGCGACCGCAGGGATGGCGCCTCGGCCACAGGGGGCGTGACCTGGGTCGACCCCGACCTCGAGGGGGCCCTCACTCGGCCGGGCGAGGCCGTCGGGACGCCAACCAGTCGCGTTGGCGGGGAAAGCCGCCCGGGCGCAGCGGTCGGCCCCGGGGAAGCCGCGCACGGCGAGACCAGCGCCGAGGGGGGCGCACCGACCGGCGTCGGCGCCGTCTGGGTCGATCCCGACACGGGGGAGGTCACCGGGTGGCCTGGAGACCACGCCCAGGGGGAGAGCTCCTCGAGCCCAGCCGCGTCGGTGGAGACGAGCGCCGCCGGGGAGTTGCCGGCGCCGGGGAACGCCGCCCAGGGAGGAGCCGACGTCGGGCGGGGGGCGGCCCGGCCTGGTGGCGCCGGGCAGGAGGTGGCGGCCTGCTTGGCCCCTAGGGAAACCCTAGGCCCGAGTGGGCCGGGCTTGTGTGGCGAGGACCCAGCCGGCCAGGAATTGGGCTAGGGGGTTGGATCAGGCGCGCGGGAAGAGGGCCCGGCCGGGCAAGGGCTGGACTGGGCCGGTAAGCCATGCGCGCACGAGGGAAGCCCAACCGGCCGGGAGCCGGGCCAGATCGCCGGGCCGGGCGCACATGGGGCGAATGCCGGGGCTCCTGGGCAGAGCCCCCGGGCCGAGAGCCTGGCTAGCCGGGAGCCGGGCCGAACCGGCGGGCCAGATGCGCGCGTGGGAGGCGCCGGGCTGCTCGCGCCGGGCCCACGCGCGGAGGAGTCGCCTAGCCACGAGATGGGTTGGGTCCTCGAGTTACACGCGCACGCGAGAAGAAGCGCGGCCGGCCGAGAGCCGAGCCGGCCCGACGACGGTGGATTGACTGGACGGCGACCGGGCGCGCTCTCGAGCAACCATGCCGGGGTCGAGGGAGGCCAGCCAGCTTGTGAAGGCGGCCGTGACGAGGCCCCGCCTTGCCCGAGCGTGGCTCCCGACGCCAATCGTTCGAGCGACTCGCCTAACCACCATGACGTACCCGCCGCGCCGCTTTCCTCAACTGCGCGGGAAGAAACGCGGGCCTCGGCCTTCCCGATTGGAGAGTCGGCCGTACGAGGCGAGCTCGATTGCTCGGGCGTCGACGTCCCGAGTTCGCTTTCAACCATCAACTTCATGAGTCTGAGAAGGAGCTACAGCATCCCGGAGTCCGTGTCGATCTTGAGACCTTTACCCGACGACCTTCCAACTCGCCCGCGAAAGGGGTACGCCGCGATTCACGAGGCGAGTCTTCGTGGAGGACTAAGACTGCCCTTCCAGCCGGTTATCCAAGAATTGTTGGTTCGATTAGGGGTGCACGCCTCGCAGATGTCCCCATCCTTCTATCGGGTGGTTGCGGCGTGCCACATGATGTTTTTTCGGGCGAAGAAGAGAGCCATCACTGCCGACGATATTCAGGACCTCATGATGGTGCGAGGGGTGCCCGGGAAGCCGGGCTTCTACCTAGCGTCGCATCGCAAGCGCCTCGCCATTCTCTCCAAGGTGAACTCGAAGCACAGATACCCCTGGGTATGGGTGTCCGAATCGGCTTTCGGGGTTGCGCCTCTCGTCTTCGGTGCAGCGTCTGACTTCCCACCCGTGGGTGACCTCGAAGGATCCGAGCTCGACGCGGTGATTAGAGCGGTCCCGGAATCGAGGCGTCAAGGGACGCTCTTCGAGTCCCTAGACCTAATGGCAAGGACTGGGTGGTTTGTGCCTAGCGACGATGTTCCTTCGTGCCCTGGCCCCGACGCGGGGACCACGGGGGATCCCGAGTCTGAGGCGGGGGGTTCGTCGGCTCCTTCCCCCGACGCGGGGGGTACTGGCCGCGCATATACTTTTGTGTTACTGCGCTATCGTCGTTTTCCATTGCTTATGCCTATTGTTATGCTTCAGCTGACAGACGTTCTTTCCTTCTCCACAGGTATCATGGCTCGACGTCATCGACCACGCACCCAAATGCCGAAAGCAACGCCCACCGACGGTGCCACGACCATGGCCCGTCCTCCAGCTGAGGTTCGCCGCGGGGGGTCGCCATCGCGGGCGAGGAATGAAGCGATCTCCTCCAACAAGCGACCATCATCGTCGGCTTCTCTCGGGTCACCGTCCGGCCACAAACGCGCTCACACATCGACGATGTCGGACAGCTTGGATTCTATGCTCCTAGCGGAGGCGGCAGAGTTGAGAGACGAATGCTCCCGAGGGATCCTTGAGACCTCCTTGCGGGATTTCAAGGGTCTGCTGACGACGAGCGACCTTGAGCACTTCCAGAACGGGATCGGCGACGCCCGAAAGGTATGACTCGTTTGCTTGTGTTATGTATGACTATCGTGCTTATTGTAATTATCCGCGTTTCGCTTGCTTGCAGATGCTCGTGCGCCAAGAGCGGAGTGATCGCATTCTCTGAGATATGCTACGACGCATGCAAATCATGGAGAAGGAGAAGACGAGCATGGCGGCCGCGCACGCTGCCGCCCTAGCAGGGGCTCGCACCGCCCAAGAGTTTGAGGCGCTCGAGGGGGAGCTAGAGCGAGCTCGCGGGGAATTGGCCACCGAGAAGGCGCTTCGTGAGAAGGCGGAGCAGGCAGCCGACACCTTCCTGGGGGAAACGAAGAAGCTTCAGACGGCGCTCTCGAGTCGGGATGCAGAGCTGAGCATCGTTCACGCTCGACTATCGACGAGCGAGATCGCTCGGGTTAAGGTTGAGAGTGAGAGGGATACCCTCCGGACGGAGATGCAGACCCTTGCCGAGGAGAAGGAAGACGCCGTGCGATCCAAGACCGACTTGGAGGACGACTGGGACTTGGCGTTGGAGGCGGCTCGTTACGAGGCGGCCCAGCGAGTTCGGGAAGCGACCGAGAAGGAGAACGCGTCTCGCGGGACCACGTTTTCCTTTTTCAACACCATGTTCCCTCCTTACGACGACGAGCTACCGGAGGACGACCCGCATCCCCGAATCCCTGCCGAGGCTGCGCAATCGACGACCCATCAACCGGACGGAGACACCGTCGGCGGGTTCGGCACTTCTTGCCCCGAAGAAGACGAGGAGCAGATCGATTTCGGCTCGGAGTAGCCAACTTTTCTTTAGTTTTTCGCGCAATTGTTTAGCGCTTACGTATTGTTTATTTTCGGATTCTCATTTGTTCGGCGTGCATCGTACTTTCTTTGTTTTTCTCGTCGGTTTGATTGTGTGACATTGTCTTGCTTTGATGGAAGCTTTTCTTTTTATTGTGCGTCTTATTTTCTCGACTTGCTACGCTTAGTGTAATCGATTTGCGCAATTTGAATGGTGCGTGTCTTACGAGCCCGGCTTGCTATGCTTAGCGTAACCGGTTGGCACGGCTTGCCGCCGCATTTGGCGGCGAAGTTTCCCGCGGGCGCTGGCTAGACCAGTTTCATCCGGCGGGTGCGACTTTTGGTCATCATTAGTGACTTGCTGCCTATCGGCGTGCGCGAGTTGGGTGGCCGTCGCGCTCATCTTCCGGCGAGTACGCTACCTATCGGCGTGCGTATCGTGACGAGCTCGCAGTTCCCAGTGAGCGTGGTACATGTCGGTACGCGTGTCACGTTTTGGGTTTTGACTGCCGGGATCGAAAATCCGGTGCGCGGACGTGATCCATCGATGCCTTGCTGCCTATCGGTGTGCAAGGTGCATCGTCGCTCGAGAGGGTCGCAGCAAAAGACGTGCGAAGTCGGAGGTCCGGTGTGCGGATCCAACCTGTCGACGTTTCGCTATCTCCCGGCGTTCGGCCTCAACCCGTGCGAGAGCGTCGCACGAGGAGGGTGCGAAGTCGGAGGTCCAGTGCGCGGATCCGATTTATGGGTGTTTTGTTACTGCTTGGTGCGTGGAAAGTGGAGTAAGCGAGCTTGTTACTCTCGCCTTATCCCCTTAGCCCTCCGAGTTTCTCGGATGCTCGTAGAGGAGGCTAGAAATTATAATTCAATGCTTTGAAGTGAAATGTAATTCATTAAATTATTGAAATGGTTTAAAAATTACATCCCAGGCCGTTGGCCAAACTTGAAATTGTAAATTGTCTTTCCTAGAATCGAAGATTACATGAAAACAACAAAGTGAAAAAAGGACGAATGAACGTCTACTGGTAATATTGCCGAAGGTGCTCCGCGTTCCACGGGTGTGTGAACACGAGTCCTTCCATGTTCTCGAGCTCGTACGTGCCGTTGTGGATGGCTCGGCGCACACGATACGGGCCTTCCCAGGTGGGGCCTAGAACTCCCGCACCTTGCACCTTGGTGTTTTGGAACACCCTTTGAAGAACGAGGCTTCCGTCGGCGAACTTCCGCAGCTTGACCTTTGAGTTGTAGTATTTCTCGACTTTCCTCTTTTGCGCAGCAAGTCGGGTGAGTGCGTCCGCCCTCCTTTCGTCTATGAGGTCTAGCTCGAGCCTGATCGCGTCATCGTTGGCGGCTTCGTCGTACTCCTCGATGCGCAAGGTTGGCAACTTGGTCTCGACGGGTACCACAGCCTCGACGCCGAACGCGAGAGCGAAAGGGGTTTCGCCGGTCGCGTTTCGAGCGGTGGTGCGGTATGCCCATAAGACCATGGGGAGCTCGTCGGCCCAAGCCCCCTTTCTTGCCTCCAGCTTCTTCTTCAGGTTCTCCTTGATCGTCTTGTTCACCGCCTCAACCTGACCGTTGGCTTGAGGATGGCGGGGAGAGGAGAAAGTCTTGCTAATGCCAAGTTGTTCGCACATTTCTCGGAGGCGCGCATTGTCGAATTGTTTTCCGTTGTCGGTTACAATTGACGCAGGGATCCCGAAGCGGCAGATGATGCTTTTCCAAATGAAGCTCGTCGTGTTCGCCTCAGTGATCTTTGCTAGCGGCTCGGCCTCTACCCACTTCGTGAAGTAATCGATAGCCACGATCGCGTGCTTGTATTGCCTCGGGGCCGTAGGTAGCTCACCAATGAGGTCGATTCCCCACTTCGCGAAAGGTCGCGGCACGATGATTGGACACAGTGGGGCCGGTGCTTGACGCGGGATGTGGGCGAATCTTTGGCACTTATCACATTTCTTGGCGCACTCGTGGGAGTCCTTTTTCAAGGTCGGCCAAAAGTATCCAAGTCTCAGTTGTTTCAATGCCAACGATTGCCCAGCGGCGTGGTTTCCGCACACCCCCTCGTGCACCTCGCGGAGCGCCTTCTTCGCCTCGACTTCGGTCAAGCAGCGAAGGAGAGGCATAGAGTAGCCTCTCTTGAACAAGTTGTCCTCCCTCATTGTGTACTTCGGCGCCAAGCTTCTCAGCTTTCTCGCCTCTTCTCTGTCTTCGGGAACGACTCCTCGCTTAAGGAATTCCACGAGCGGCGTCATCCATGAGGGAGGCGGAGTCTCGTCAACGACCCCTACGTCACATCTCGAGACGTAGGGTCGGGTTAAGACTTCGATTGGGACGCTACCTTCGCCCTCCTCGTCTATCCCTGACGCGAGGCGGGCCAGGGCATCAGCGTCAATGTTCGCCTCTCGGGGAACTTGGACGATCTCGAACCATGACAGGGCCTCCAGGTTCTTTTGGGCCTTGGACAAGTATGCGATCATGTGTGGCTCTTTCGCGGCGTAGTCGCCCTTAACCTGGTTCACAATCAATTGCGAGTCGCAATGGATGCGCAGGTTTTGGGCGCCTAACTTGTTCGCTAGCTCCAAGCCAACGATCAGAGCCTCGTACTCAGCCTCGTTGCTGGAAGCCTTGAACTCGAACCGCATGGCGTACCTCAGTTTTTCCCTATCGGGATTTGTGAGCACAACGCCGGCGCCAGCCCCCCGGGCGTTTGACGCGCCATCCACGTGCAAGTCCTAGACCGTTCCTATCGGGTCGTTGGTTCTCTTCTTTGACGACTCGCTGTGGTCGTCCTTCTTCTCTTCCGTGCTCTTACTACTCTCGTCGCCCTCGCTGGTTGGGGGCGTGCCTGTGAATTCGGCGATGAAGTCGGCGAGGGCCTGACCCTTAATGGCGGTTCTCGGTTGGAACTCGATCCCGTACTCGCCCAGCTCTTGGGACCATATCGCCATTCGAGAGGAGGTCCCTTTTTGAAGGGCCTTCTCGATGGGATGTCCCGAGCGGACCACAATGGGGTGCGCTTGGAAGTAGGGCCGGAGCTTTCTCGCGCTTATGACGAGGGCGAGGGATAGTCTCTCGATTTCCGGGTATCGGGTTCGGCGTCGAGGAGCGCCTTGCTAACGTAGTAGACCAGCCACTGTACCTTGTCTTCTTCGCGTATGAGAACCGCGCTCACGGCCCTATCGGAAACCGCGAGGTAGAGGAACAAGGTTTCGCCATTCTTCGGCTTCGCGAGGAACGGGGGGGAGGTGAAATAGGCTTTCATATTGCGGAATGCTTCCTCGCACTCCTCCGTCCACACGAACCCGTCGGTCTTCTTCAGTGCCTTGAAGAACGGTTGGCACCTATCAATGGCTTTGGAAACAAATCGCGTCAGGGCGGCGATCCTTCCCGTCAAGCTTTGAACTTCTTTGACCTTTTGTGGCGATCTCATCTCTAAGATCGCCTTAATCTTCTCAGGATTGGCCTCGATCCCGCGGCGGCTCACCATGTAGCCCAGAAATTTACCAGACTCGACCCCGAAAGCGCACTTGTTGGGGTTGAGCTTCATTTTGTAGCGCCGCAGGATCGTGAACATTTCCCTAAGGTCTCGAATGTGGTCGTGGGCTTTGAGGCTTTTGACAAGCATGTCATCCACGTAGACCTCCATAGTCTTGCCAATTTGATTGGCGAACATGCGGTTCACCAACCTTTGATATGTCGCTCCCGCGTTTTTGAGGCCAAAGGGCATGACCTTGTAACAGTAAAGTCCGCGGTTCGTAACAAAGGTGGTTTTAATTTGATCCGGCTTGTGCATGCGGATCTGGTTGTAGCCTGAGTAGGCGTCCATGAAGCTTAGCAATTCGTGGCCCGCAGTGGCGTCCACGAGCTGCTCGATCCTCGGGAGAGGGAAGCTGTCTTTCGGGCAGGCTTTGTTGAGATCTTTGTAGTCGATACAGATCCGCCACTTCCCGTTTGGCTTCTTGACCATTACCACATTGGACACCCACTTGGGGTGCTCCGCCTCCCGGATGAAGTCGGCGGCGAGAAGTTTGTCAACTTCTTCACCAATGGCTTGGTACCTCTCCCCACTGAACGCCCGTCGCGGTTGAACGCGCTCGGCCACCCTCTTGTCGTCGTTGAGACGATGAACCATGATCTCGGGGTCGATCCCCGGCATGTCGGCGTGTGTCCACGCAAAGACATCTTTGTGCTCTCGGAGGAAAGCGGCGAGTTCGATCCGGGTCTCAGACGGGAGTTGGGCGCCTACCTTGACTACTTCGTCAGGCCTGGCGTCGTCCAACACGACGGGAACGAGGTCGTCCGGCGTCTCCACCTTTCGACGCTCGACATCGTCCCTTTGGTCTAGCTCTCCGAAGGTGCCTCCCTCCTCTAAGTTGCACGGGAATTTGTCCCCGAGTTGGAAGACGGTGCACACCACCTTCCCTTTCCCTTTTCCGTCCACGCCCTGGATGTAGCACATCCTCGCCATGGATTGGTCTCCCATCATCACGGCGATTCCCTTCTCGGTTGGGAACTTCATCATCAGGTGATACGTGGACGTTATGGCCTTCAACCGATTGAGAGTCGGGCGGCCGACGATGATGTTGTACGCCGAGGGCTGATCCACCACTAGGAACGATACGATGTGGGTAACCTCGAGCCCCCCCGGCGTACCGAAGGTAACCGGGAGGTCGATAGTTCCCTCCGTCATAACCCTCTCCCCAGAGAAGCCGAAGAGTGGGGTTGAGATCGGGGTCGGTCTCACCCCGAAAAGCTTCATTCTGTCCAACGCCGACTTGAAGATTATGTCGGCGGAGCTCCCATTGTCGATCAGGATTCTCCGGACGAGGTTGTTGGCGAGAAGGGCAGAGACGACTATCGCGTCGTTATGTGGATGGAGTACTCGCGCCGCTTCTTGTCCGGTGAAGAACATGGACTCGAAGGGGGCCGGAGGAGGGACCTCGTACGTATGGTTGATGTAGTGCGCAATTTTCCCTTGGGAAACTTCGCGCACGTACTTCTTCCTCTGCGTAGCCGAGTCTCCGAACTCCGGGCCGCCTAAGATCGCGCCCACGACGTGAAGTTGCGAGCTCTCTGGTTCTTCGGTTGCCGTGCGGTCCGTGACAGTCACCGTCGCCGGACCTTTCTTTCCTTGCCGCGGGCGGCCTCCGTGCGCCACGGTCGTCCCGATAGTTCTAAGGACGTATTCTTTCAGCTTCCCATCTTGAATCAGGGCCTCAATCTGACGCTTGAGTTGATAGCATTCAGATGTCAGGTGCCCGTGATCCTGATGGTAGTCACAATACTTGCTTTGATCCCTCTTGGCGGGATCCTTCATGAGAGGGGTTGGGCTCCCCAACTTGTCACGGTGCAGAGCTAGGATTCGCTCCGGCGAAGTGTTCAGAGGAGTGAATGGCGAGAACTTTCGGAAGCTATCGACATGTGGCGGCCTTGGCCCGGGGAGGGAACGGCCGTTAGGGGCCTGGCTTCCCTTATTCCTCCTCTTTCGGGGGTCGGGACGATCTTCGTCTCGATCGTCGTGGCGGCGACTCCCCTGCCCTCCTGACTTTCGGCCATCTCGGCCATCGAGATAGTCCTCGACTCCCATGTACGTGCGGGCTCTTGTCCTTAGCTCCGCCATGTCACGCGGGACTTGGCCAACAGTAGACTTGAGGAAGTCACTCGTGCGTACTCCCTCAGTGATTGCCGTGATGGCGTCCCTGTCGTCGAATCCTTCGACCTTGTGAGACTCCTCGGTGAAGCGAGCAAGGTATTGTCTCAACGTCTCGTCTCTTCCTTGTCGGATAGAGAGGAGGTGGGTCTTTGGTTTCTTTTGCGCCACAAGGGTGGCGAATCGGGCGAGGAATGCCTCTCGCAAGGCCCGGAAGGACGGGATGCTTCCCGGCCTCAAGCTTCAGAACCACTCAAACCCCGACCCTGTGAGGGTCAGGCTGAAGGCTTGGCAGAGGGTGGCGTCCGTCTGCCCTTGCATCGTCATCCACGTCTCATAATGTTGGACGTGGAAGTGGGGGTCCGTACGTCCATCGTAGGGGGGAATGGACGGTAACTTGAAGTTCCCCACGCATGGTTGCACGAGGACTTGCGCGGCGAAGGGAGAGTATGATTCCTCGATCCCTCCGTACGGCCTTTGCCTCCCCGACTCTCTCATTTCGATGATTTGATTCTGGAGGCTCTGAATCATCGTGACCATGTCGAGGCCGTTAGCGGGGCCGACTGTCGGGGCCACGGGAGTCACCGGTTGGCGTTCGTTGGACGCTTGGTCCACGACGTTGGCCTGAGGCCGGCCGAGAGTTGTAGCGGGGAGCGCGTCCCTTCGAGAGTTTAGCCTTTGGCGGAGATCCTCCCCTCGGGAGTTTCTCTGCGCCGTCAAGCGCTCTCTAAGGTCCGCGCTCGGTGCGGGGCGAGGCGAGGTCGCCCTTGGTCGGACCGTCCGGCGGGCGCTTCGGCTATCTGCCCCATCCTCGACCAGAGTCCGGCCGCCTCTTGAAACCGAGGGGGCGAGTCCCCGGGAGTGTGACCGTGCCTGCTGCCGCGCTGGGTGAGACGGCCCGGCCAGAGCATTGTTGGACCTCTCGGGCCGCAAAGGGGCAAGGCTAGGCGTTGCCTCGTTGGTCCTCGACTCCCCCACATACTCGGGGTCGGAGTCGTCTTGGGCGGACCTATCTTCAATGTCATAGCCGAGGAGGTCGGCTATGAGCGTACCGTCGACGCCGGGGCGGTCAAGGAGCTCCGCAAGCCGCCGGGCCGTGTCCTCTCGGAGCACGGCCTCGGGGTCAATCATCGGGTCTTGGGGCTGGCTCTCGCTATCGCGAGGTTGCCCTTCAAGACGATGTGCGAGGCGTCGAAGACCGTACCTCGAGCTCGTCGCTTGGGTACCCGCGGAGGTGGCGAGAATGTGACTCATCTCTCGAGAGTCGTGAGAACAAAGGGAGGAGACTGGTAGAGGGAATGCGTCGTCAAGGTCGAGAGATCCCCTCCTTCTAGTGCCAAAATGTTGTCGCAGTTTTTCGGACAACGATTTAGGAGTCGCAGACGGTTGGACCCAAGGCCGGACCAAGTGGTCTCGTCTCGACTCGAGCGTGTCGGGCTTGGTATTCCAAGCCGTCCCTTAGCTGTAGGTGATCTCTGTCTCGTCCAAGCACCTGAAAAGTAAGCAAAGAAGGTGTGAACTACAAAGGGGAAACAGAGGGGTTGCCTCTGTTTACCTCTCCGACGCTCAACATTAGTCGGATTGAGGTGGTTTGTAGAGGGTTTAGTGTTTAGAGGTCGAGACTTGAGAGAAACGAGCGAGGTACGAGTTCGACAGCGTTTCAGTACTCAAATTCGGATTACCTGGACCAAGGGAGGTACCTTGGTATTTATAGGCGACCAAGGAGCGTCGTGGACAGCCCCTTGGCCGAGAGACGCCTCTGACCCGGCCATGGACGGCTCTGACCCGGCCATGGCCGGCTCTGACTCGGCCGTGGAGGCAATGGCCGGTTCTGACCCGGCCATGGCCGGCTCTGACTCGGCCGTGGAGGCCATGGCCGGCTCTGACCCGGCCATGGCCGGCTCTGACTCGGCCGTGGAGGCAATGGCCGGCTCTGACCCGGCCATGGCCGGCTCTGACTCGGCCGTGGAGGCCATGGCCGGCTCTGACCCGGTCATGGCCGGCTCTGACTCGGCCGTGGAGGCCATGGCCGGCTCTGACCCGGCCATGGCCGGCTCTGACCTGGCCATGGCCGGCTCTGACTCGGCCGTGGAGGCCATGGCCGGCTCTGACCTGGTCATGGCCGGCTCTGACTCGGCCATGGCCGGCTTTGAGGTGGCCGTGCGCCGGGAAAGGCTCGGGGGAGCCGCCATATGATGTCGTTGCCGTACCGGGCCGGGACGGACCGGCAACACTCACAACTTAGTACTTCACCAATAGGCCCTGTTCGGAATCACATAGTGAGTCTGAACTCTGACTTTCTCAAATGAGAATACTAAGCTGTGAAATGGCATGTCTCATTTCAGGATTAAGGTAAGCATGATGCAATTCATACATAGTGACTTCGAGACATAAGAGGTTAAATGGTTTGTTCTTATCTTGTCTCTAGAAGTGCACTGGTCAGTTCAGTACCTTCGAAAGATACCTAGAAGAACTATAGAGTCTCCAACTCTCAATGCCTCATAACCAGACATCATAGATTCTTCTAACAATCATACTGAGGTCAATAGTCCTTTGACCCGTAGATTGCGAATATATCGTTTTAAGCAAACTACGAAGAGTTTGTTCATGCAAATCTACATTTGTCTCTTCGTAAGTTGTTAAGTTTGTTTATGGACTAAAAGACTAAGGTTTTATCATAAAGCTTCAAACAAAGAAAGAATGAGTGAACGTTTCAACTTTATTATTGAATGAATAAGCAATTACAAGCAAGAGTCTTCGTAAGACTATATGACATCAAATGTACATAAATAGACACTACTACACTTCTTGTGGGCACCATTGACAACAGAGCGTGCTAAGGTCACGGAGCGTGGTCCCGTCCTTCTAGCGCCAAAATGTTGTCGCAGTTTTTCGGACAATGATTTAGGAGTCACAGACGGTCAGACCCAAGGCCGGACCAAGTGGTCTCGTCTTGACTCGAGCGTGTCGGACTTGATATCTCAAGTCGTTCCTTGGCTGTGGTAGAAATTCACCTCGTCTCGGTACCTGAAAAATAGCAGAGAATGTGTGAACTATAAAGGGGAAACAGAGGGGTTGCCTCTGTTTACCTCTCCGACGCTCAACATTAGTGGGATTGAGGTGGATAAAGAGGGTTTAAGTGTTTAGAGGCCGAGACTTTAGAGAAACGAGCGAGGTACGAGTTCGACAGCGTTTCAGTACTCTAGAATGGATTACCTGGATTATGGGAGAGACCCTTGTATTTATAGGCGACCAAGGGGCGTTATGAACAACCCCTTGACCGAGGGCTGCCTCTGACTCGGCCATGGAGGCCATGGACGGCTCTGACTCGGCGATGGACGCCTCTGACCCGGCCATGGACTCCTCTGACCCGGCCATGGAGGCCATGGACGGCTCTGACTCGGCCATGGGGGCCATGGACGGCTCTGACTCGGCCATGGACGGCTCTGACTCGGCCTTGGACGCCTCTGACCCGGCCATGGAGGCCATGGACGGCTCTGACTCGGCCTTGGACGCCTCTGACCCGGCCATGGAGGCCATGGACAGCTCTGACTCGGCCTTGGACGCCTCTGACCCGGCCATGGAGGCCATGGACGGCTCTGACTCGGCCTTGGACGCCTCTTACCCGGCCATGGAGGCCATGGATGGCTCTAACTCGGCCTTGGACGCCTCTGACCCGGCCATGGAGGCCATGGACGGCTCTGACTCGGCCTTGGACGCCTCTGAGGCGGCCACGGCGACGAGGGCCGGCTCTGAGGCGGTCGTGCGCCGGGAGAGACTCGGGGAACCGCTATCGTGGCCGTCGTTGCCTTACCGGGCCGGGACGGACCGGTAACATTAGCCCCCCGAGTTTATTATCGAGTGTAACTCGTGTGATAAACTCAAAGCCTTTACCGTTATCGGCCCACCGGAGTAGCCCGCCGCCAAAAGGTATGTTCCGACGCCTTTTAATATTACCTGGATTAGGGGAGAGACCCCTGTATTTATAGGCGACCAAGGGGCGTTATGAACAACCCCTTGGCCGAGGGCTGCCTCTGACTCGGCCATGGAGGCCATGGACGGCTCTGACTCGGCGATGGACGCCTCTGACCCGGCCATGGACGCCTCTGACCCGGCCATGGAGGCCATGGACGGCTCTGACTCGGCCATGGGGGCCATGGACGGCTCTGACTCGGCCATGGACGGCTCTGACTCGGCCTTGGACGCCTCTGACCCGGCCATGGAGGCCATGGACGGCTCTGACTCGGCCTTGGACGCCTCTGAGGCAGCCACGGCGACGAGGGCCGGCTCTGAGGCGGTCGTGCGCCGGGAGAGACTCGGGGAAGCCGCTATCGTGGCCGTCGTTGCCTTACCGGGCCGGGACGGACCGGTAACAGCTACATCCATGGTCCAAAAGAAGACCAAGATGTACTTATGGTCGATCAGGCAAGAGAATAACGAGTCCTTGAGACAGTATCTCACTCGATTCACCACCGAATCGAACAAGGTCGACCGCTTTGACGACAGTGACGCAATTACAGCCATCATCGAGGGCTTGCGCACTGGAGACTTCCTAAAGTCCGTCGTCGGCAGGGTCCCTTCTACGATGGCCGAGTTAATGAACCGAGCCAAAGTCTTTATGGGGGTAGAAGATTACCTCGACGGCCGTAGGAGCGGCCACCAAAGTTCCCGCCGCCGAGATGAGTCCGGCGGCGAGCCGAGTAACCCCCGCAAAAGGGTGAACAAGGGCGGTCCCACTACCGATAGCCGACCCCCTACGTCTCAAAAGCCGCGTCTTGCGAGCAATTTTAGAGATTACTCGGGTTACACTCCCTTGAACGCCCCGGTAGAGCAAATCTACGCTGTGGCGCGTGACAAGTTCGTCGCTCCGGCTCCAATAAGGGGCAACCCCGCGTCTCGCGACCGGTCCCGCTATTGCGAGTTCCACCTGGATTACGGTCACACGACCGCTCAGTGCTTCCATATTAGGAAACAAATTGAGACATTAATCCAGAAGGGAGAGCTCAAAGAGTTCGTCCTTCGCTTGGTAGGAGCGGCAGCCCCCGCCGACAACAGGCCACAGCCTGAGAAAGGTGGAGGGTCCAACGCTAACACCGACCGCACAGCGGTCGCAGCTACGGCTGATGCGCAGCTCCACGTCGTCACCACCATACTAGGTGGCTTGTAAGACGGGAACTCAGCTCGGCAAAGGAAAAAGCTCCTCAGAGCTGCCTCTCAAGAAGGCCTTGCCGGGCAGGTTAACCTCACCTACGAGGAACCTCCGTCCGTACCTCACGAGACGATACAATTCACCAATGAAGAGGCCAAGTGAGTTGTGCACCCGCACAATGACGCTATAGTCCTCAAGGCCCAGGTGGCCAACAACTTGGTAAAAAGAGTTCTTATTGATAACGGTAGCGCGGCCGATATAATCTTTAAGACCACCCTCGAGCGCATGAAGCTCGGGGGGCTCCGCCCTGTCCCAACTCAGACACCCCTGTTTGGGTTCACGGGAGAAAAGGTCATGACTGAAGGAATCATTGATTTACCAGTCACCTACGGAACTACCGGAGGCATCGAGGTCGTTCACATGGTCCCCATTCTTGTGGTCGACCAGGAGTCGCCCTACAATGTTATCATTGGGCGACCCACGTTGAACAGACTAAGGGCTATCACGTCCACTTATCACTTACTAGTGAAATTCCCCACCGAAGAGGGAATTGGCGTCATGGCCGGTGATCAAACCCAGGCGAGGATATGCTACGTCCAAGGCGTGGACGGCAAGCCCGCTGAAAAAAGGGTTAGCACGATCTACCAACTGGAAGACGACTACCCGTGTGATCAAAAAGACGCACGGAAACTCGGGGAATTAGACCCCCGCGACGATGTCGAGAGGTTGAAAGTTGACACCCCCGATGATCTCACTTCGATCGTTCTCGACGAAGCTAAACCTGACCAGGTAGTAAAGATCAGTGCACAACTCCCTCTCGCCATCAAAACTCAACTCGCGTCCTTCCTTCGGGAGTTTAAGGACGTCTTTGCATGGACACATGCAGACATGCCCGGCATAGACCCCGATGTGATTGTGCACCGATTGAATGACGATAAAACCATCGCTGAAAAGGTACAAGCTAGACGTGCGTTCAACCCCGAACGGTACCTAGCAATAAACGAGGAAGTCGAAAAACTTCTCTCCGCTGGTTTCATCCGAGAAGCCAAGTACCCAAAGTGGGTGGCCAATGTGGTCATGGTAAAAAAGCCCAACGGGAAGTGGCGCATTTGCATAGATTACAAAGATCTTAACAAAGCATGCCCGAAAGATTGCTTTCCACTCCTACGCATCGAACAACTGGTCGACGCCATGGCAGGACATGAACTCCTAAGTTTTATGGACGCCTACTCGGGCTATAACTAGATACAAATGCATGAGCCCGATCAGATCAAGACAACCTTTGTCACTGATCGCGGCCTCTACTGCTACAAGGTCATGCCTTTCGGCCTTAAGAATGCAGGAGCTACTTACCAACGATTGGTAAACCGGATCTTTGCCGACCGAATCGGCAAGACCATTGAAGTGTACGTGGACGACATGCTCGTTAAAAGCCTACTGACTACCAACCACGTAGACAACCTGAGGGAGATGTTCTTAATCCTCCGCCGGTACAAAATGAAGCTCAACCCCAACAAATGTGTGTTCGGGGTCGAGTCCGGGAAGTTCCTAGGCTACATAGTTAGCCGTCGAGGTATAGAAGCGAACCCCGAGAAAATCAAGGCACTCCTTGACATGAAGTCCCCGCGACGTGTCAAGGAAGTCCAAAGTCTGACCGGTCGGATTGCCGCCCTATCACGTTTTGTGGCCAAAGCAAGCGACAAGTGTCAACCGTTCTTCAAAGCGATTAAGAAGACGGACGGCTTTGAATGGACGGACGAGTGCGAAAAGGCCTTCCAAGAAATGAAGGCCTACTTCAGGACACCTCCGTTCCTTTCCAAGCTAAAAGAAGGCGAGACGCTTTACATCTACCTCGCCGTCTCCGAACGAGCTGTGAGCGCTGTGGTGATCCGTGAAGAAGATAGGGCTCAATGGCCCATCTTCTACATAAGCAAAGCCCTACTTGACGCCGAAACGCGTTATACAGAGATAGAGAAGCTCTCTCTTGCTCTCCTCGTAGCCGCCAAAAAGCTAGGCCCATACTTCCAGGCTCACCCAATCGTTGTCCGAACCGGACACCCAATCGGTAAGGCTCTTCAAAAGGGAACATCGACTCGCATGACGATCTGGTCCCAAGAATTGAGCGAGTTGTTGTCAATGGTGCCCACAAGAAGGGTTGTAGTCTTTATTTTGAACATTTGATGTAATAAAGTCTCATGAAGACTCTTGCTTGTAATTGCCTATTCATTCATTAATAAAGTTGAAACGTTCATTCAATCTTCCTTGTCTGAAGCTTTATGATAAAACCATAGTCTTTTAGTCCATAAACAAACTTAACAACTTACGAAGAGACAAATGTAGATTTGCATGAACAAACTCTTCGTAGTTTGCTTAAAACGATATATTCGCAATCTTAGGGTCAAAGGACTATTGACCTCAGTATGATTGTTAGAAGAATCTATGATGTCTGGTTATGAGGCATTGAGAGTTAGGAACTCTATAGTTCTTCTAGGTACCTTCCGAAGGTACTGAATTGACCAGTGCACTTCTAGAGACAAGATAAGAACAAACCATTTAACCTCTTATGTCTCGAAGTCACTATGTATGAATTGCATCATGCTTACCTTAATCCTGAAATGAGACATGCCATTTCACACCTTAGTATTCTCATTTGAGAAAGTCAAAGTTCGGACTCACTATGTGATTCCGAACAAGGCCTATTGGTGAAGTACTAAGTTGTGAGTCTGTCATGAGTAACTTTGTGAAGTTCTCATAGATATGGAATTCATGTACAAGATTGCTGAAATGCAATGTATGTCACCTCATGCTTTGTTCCTTGGAGTGTGAATAAATGAACTGGCCAGTGTCCAAATTGAGTCCTGACTCTTTTGGATGAAACAATGTGACTTGTTAGCTCCTCGTCAATACATTGTTTCTAACTTATTCACAAGCGACAAAGGAGTTGAGGAAATAACAGCTAGAAGGGTAAAATGGTAATTTAGTAAATCCCGACTAGCTGATGACATTCATGAAGGGTAAACATAGATAATATTCAGTGGATCCGCTCATCATAATTAGGTCGAATTCTTGAGTAGAAAATAAATTCATTTGAACCGAGAGATTTTCAGTGTCAGCTCTTTAGTGGAGTCAGTTGGCATTAAGCTAAACTTGGAAAAGGTTTGTGAACTTTTGAGTCCAAGTGTTTAGCTAAAGCTTTGTTCATTTGGGTCCATGAGGTCACTGTCACGAATCACATCGATAGGAATAGTTAAACTGGAAGCTAAGCCAAAACAAGAACGAAAATAGTTAAAAGGGTATTTTTGTCTTTTGAGACATAAGGATGAAATGGATGTCAATAAATTTTGACAAGTTCATTTGATGACTTAATGTCACTCGGCCATAATATGATTAATTGGGCCTTGTGAATTAATTTCATTTCATAAGAATTTTATTGAAAACTCTTAATGGGCCTTTTTCATGTTCTCATGAATAAATGAAGAAGCTTCTAGAAGCTCCTTCTAGAAGTGAAATGGGCGCCCATAATACCCAAGGAAAGAGAGTTTATTTTGTGCATAAATGTATTTAGATACTTGCCAAAAGAAAAAGAGGAAACAAATTTCCCACACATGCAATGGGAAATTCGGCCAAGTGAGAAAAGGGAAAGCCAAGGAACAAAAAAGGAAACAAATCCTTGCCTCTAGGAGGCAGCCTTGGGCGCCCAACAAGGAATGGGAAATAAAGGATTTTTGCTCATGAATATGTGATATTCTATAGAAGAGGAAACTACCTTATTGAAGGTGAGACCTCTCCTATAAATAGGAGCCCCATTTCCTCACAATTCATTCATCCAAGTTTAAGAGATTTGAGAGACTCTCTCTCTAGAACTTGGCCGAAGTCCTCTTCTCTCTCTCTCTAGTTTATTTTCGGTTTTCTCTTGTCTTGGCACCTAGGTCCTCACTCGACCTAGTCTTTAGCTCTGCGACTTCGAGACTCGTTCTCAAGTCGTAGTGTTTAAAAGTGCCCACTCACTAATTCCTTCTTTTCGAGTGATTTAGTGATAGAAACTTTCGTGGTTGCTCGAGGTGCCGAGGAAAGAAAAGAGAGACGTGCTGCGAGGGGAGACGAACGTTGCCAACCTTCCAAAGGCTCATCAACGTTCAAGCATCAAAAGGTTAGTAACTTTTATAGCTCATATTAGTTTTTATTTACATGCATATGCTCTTGTCTAGGTTAGTAAAAACTAGTTTTACTTAAAAAGAAAATTTTTAAAATTCCGCCGCTTTGCGAAGCGTTTAATCTTTTTCTTAAACCCTAGATCGATTCCAACAAATGGTATCAGAGCTATGGTCAAAGGAATGCATGTGCATGTTTTTTAAATTATGAGCTTGAAAATCGTTTTCGAAAGTTTACTAATTTTGTGACAAGTTAGAATTGTAATCTTAGATTTTTTTTTTTAATTTATTGCTCTTGTCTTTAAATTAAAAAGCATGTTGATTTTCTATGAGTTTGGGATGATGTTAAAACACATTAGAATCAGTTCTAAAAGTTTTTAATTTTTTATATTGAAAAACGTGTTTTAAAGGTTTGAGAATTTTCGAGTAAATTTTGTGACTAGTTTTATTTTCTTACTAGTTCCGTTTATTTACTTGAATCGTTTTATGCATGTTGTTATTTCTTTTATTCTATGTTGTTACCCTGCTAATAAAACACAAATAAAAGCTTTAAACAACCTCATAAAACGTTCCGTTACACTCGATTCTTTTTCGCACCTAAAAGGACAAAGCTTTAATTTATTTCTTTTTCTTCGAGCTGGAATGTAAACCCGCATTAAAAGCGGCATAACTCTCTGCTCAGAAATCGAAATTTAATGATTCTTGAATCAAATTAAAGCTCTGTCTGTCCTCTGTCCAATGCCACCGGTTTCGGCTCAAAAGGACATCGGAGCCGCCAGTTATGGCGATTTTACTCCGAGGTGCGCGGCTGTCTGAAACTCCAGTTTTTTTTAGAAATCCGGATTTTCAAACCCCACTACCATGAGTTATAGAACTCTAATGAGAAAACTTTCTTGAGCAAAAATGTTTTTCATATGATTATAAACATGATGTGTAAAGATTAAAAGTTTTGTTTTTTGAAAGATTAATTGAAATTGAATTTTTACAAAACTAGTTTGAATTTTGAAAAACCGTTTTCACTTTCAAACTTGAAAATATTTTGTCATCCAAATCAAATAAATTTTCAAAATGTTTTCAAAACTATATCTATATCACATATGTTCAAAATCTATATGCTCTTGAAATTTTGAGTGGGAGGTCTCTTTGTAGACAAAACCGAAAAATAAAAAGATGTGTAATCTCAAACTTTCAAGTGTTCGAGTGAGTTGAAGTTCACACTTCCATCATGCACTTTCCCGAAATAGAAAATAGGAAAAGATCGAGTATGTCCCTTGTGCCTTTATGCACTAATACTGCTCTGAACATGTCGATCTAGGATTCTCTTCTAGTTGTCCGCTCCGTCGCTCTCTAACTGGGAAATCTGTTTCCGAACTTAAAAGAGTCGATGAACCAACTCCAAAAACTAAGTGGGAGGGTTATACTCGTTGTTTGTAACCCGCGATCCCCAACACTAGTGAAAGATGCAATAACGTGGGACTAAGAGCCGCTCTTGCGACCCTCACTTAAATGTGAGTACTCCAAGGCGTTATTGCTTCGATCATTGCTCAATGAGCTACGTCCGAGAGTGATGCAATGATGGCAAGGCCTCCCCTTGGGGGATTGTTTTTCAAAGCTGATCTTTTGGACTAAGTGGTTGGTTGCACACTTAGGCTCAATCCCTAGTATCCTCCCTTGAGGCTCTGCGAAAGGATGTGAGTGATCAAACCAATTTACAAGGTGGCTAGTCAATGTAGATGTATTGACATCTTGGCTTAGCATTAATGATGTGTCATTTACTTATAAAAGGAGATTTTTTGCGGCCTTCTCTTGAGGGAGTAAATTATCGTTTGGTTTATAACACCTTTGGATTTTATAAAAGTCTTAATGAAACTTAAATCCTAAACCAAAGACTAATCATAAACTTGTTTCAACTTATATAGGCAACATGTCTCTCAACCATCTCTCTATCTTTCTTTCCTCGATCAAACTCGAAAACGAAAACTACGTAGATTCGAAACGTAACCTCGACATAATACCTACCGTTAACAAGCACAAATGGGTACTCACCACCACGTGTCCTCCTCTGACGAATGATGATTCAACTCAAGAGGACAATGACGCCTTAGCGGCCTGGTTTCGATCCGATGAGATTGTGAGGTGCCATATCTTGGCATCTATGAACAATATGCTGAAAGAGCAACATCGTGACATCGAGACTGCCGCTGACATGGTCTACAATCTCCTTGAGATGTTTGGAGGGCAAAGGCATCAAACAAGGCTACAAGCAGTCCGACAGTTTATGAACTGTCACATGAAGGCTAGGACTCCTGTTAGGGACCATATGATGCTGATCATTAGTTACCTTAATGAAATGGAAATCCTAGGATCTGAGATTAATGGGAAGAATATCATAGATATGATCTTAGAAACTCTCCCCGAGTCTCTTGATACCTTCATGCTGAACTACTCCATTACAAAGCTAAAGTACACTGTTACCGAGCATATGAAGGAGCTTCACACTGCTGTAGGTCTCAATAAGAGAAAGAGGAATCAAGGAGAGGCACATGCTACTGAGCAAAAGGCCTCCGCCTCTGGAACTAAGAAGAGACCTCACAAGGCCGATAAAAAGAACTGTCACGCCTATCTCAAAGCAAAGGAACATAGTATTGTACTAGTTACCGAAGCATGCTTAGTAGCTGATAATGTATCAACGTGGATTCTTGACTCCGCTGCTACTAACCATATTTGTTGTTCCTTGAATGGTTTCAAGAAAACCAAAAGCTTAGAGGAAGGCGAGTTCTGTTTCAAATAGGGTGATGGGAGCCTGGTGTCTGCAAAGGCTGTGGGATCCGTGACGCTGTCTTTTGAAGACCGAACTTTAAATTTGAATAATGTTTATTATGTTCCTTCCTTTGGGAAAAACCTAGTATCTGTTGCTCAACTTTTCGAGCAAGATTATTATTTAAAGTTTATAAAGAATGGAATTCGTATTTCTTTTTCTAATTCTTTCGTCACTGATGCATGTATGAAGAATGGTCTTTTTTACATCTATCCCACTCAACCTTCTCTCTTAGACACCGAAATAGATAACGATCTAATTAGGGAGCCAAAGAGGATCAAACTTTCTGAATCCTCCGATCTAACAAAATCAACATACCTCTGGCACTTAAGACTTGGTCATATCAGTCTAGATAGGATTAAGAGACTTGTGAGGGATGGTCCACTCCAAGCCTCTGCAATAGGTTCACTACCTACTTGTGAATCCTGCATAGAAGGAAAAATGACTAAGCGACCTTTCTCCGATAAGGGTCGAAGAGCCACTGAGTTGCTGGAACTAATACATTCTGATGTATGTGGTCCACTCAACCAACAGGCACGTGGAGGATACGAATACTTCGTTACCTTCACTGATGATTACTCAAGATATGGGTTTGTCTATTTGCTTAAACACAAATCCGAGACCTTTAACGTATTTAAGGTCTTTAGGGCTTTAGTGGAAAAGCAAACTGGCAAAGTGATCAAAACCCTTCGATCTGATCGAGGTGGTGAGTATATGTCTGGAGAGTTCGATGACTTTCTTAAAGAAGAAGGTATCGCTTCTCAGCTTACCGCGCCTGGCACACCTCAACAAAACGGAGTGTCAGAGAGAAGAAACCGAACTCTTATGGAGATGGTTAGATCAATGATGAGTTACTCATCACTCCCGCTTTCCTTTTGGGGATATGCCCTCGAAACAGCCGCTTATATTCTGAACCAAGTTCCGTCCAAAACGGTTCCTGGTACTCCTTATGAACGATGGACTGGCCGTAAAGTGAATCTTGGCCGCATCCGAATTTGGGGTTGCCCTGCACACGTGCTAAGGCAAAAGACTAGCAAGTTGGCTAGTAGGTCAGAATTGTGCCTGTTTGTAGGATATCCGAAGGAAACCAAAGGTTTTACTTTCTATAGTCCCGAGGACGATAAGACTTTCGTTAGCACGAATGCTCGTTTCCTCGAGGAGGACTTTATGAAGGATGCGAAACCTAGAAGCAAAATTGTGCTTGAAGAAAAGTTGGGTGAGGAAGCTTCTACCTCATCTGTAAGAACTGTTCTTACCCCAACTGAAACACAACCTAACTCATCAGAATCTCGTCAAGTAGTACTTCGACGTAGTGGGAGGGCTACTCAAAAGCCTGACAGGTACATGTCTTATGGAGACTCTCTTGTAGCCGTCTCTGACATGGATGATCCTGTTTCCTATAGCCAAGCAATGGCTTGTTCTGAATCAAACCTTTGGCTTGACGCCATGAAAGTTGAGATGCACTCGATGTATGTCAACAAAGTCTGGAAACTTGTAGACCTTCCTGAAGGGATTAAACCCGTAGGGTGTAAGTGGATATACAAGAAGAAAAGGGGTCCTGATGGGAACGTTGAGACGTTCAAAGCACGACTTGTGGCGAAGGGTTATACCCAACAAGAAGGGATTGACTATGAAGAAACCTTCTCGCCAGTCGCGATGCTTAAATCCATCCGCATACTCCTATCCATAGCTGCAGCTCTCGACTATGAGATCTGGCAAATGGATGTCAAGACAGCCTTTCTGAATGGCAATCTTGACGAGCGCATTTACATGGCTCAACCAGACGGTTTCGTGGATAAAGGTCAAGAGACCAAGGTTTGTGAGTTGCTTAAATCCATTTATGGACTAAAGCAAGCATCTAGGTCATGGAACATTAGATTCGATGAAACTGTAAAGAGCTTCGGCTTTGAACAGTCAATAGATGAGCCTTGTGTTTACAAGTTAATACACGAAGGCAAAGTTGTGTTTCTGGTACTATATGTCGATGATATACTACTCATTGGTAATGACGTGGGTAAGTTATCTGAGGTTAAGGTCTGGCTAGCAAAGCAATTCGATATGAAGGATCTAGGAGAAGCCGCATACATTCTGGGAATCCAAATCTTTCGAGATAGGAAAAACCGGACCCTGTCGCTCTCTCAAGCATCTTATATTGATAAGGTGATGGATCGCTTCTCGATGCAAGACTGCAAGAGGGGTCAAACACCCTTTAGGCATGGAGTTTCACTCTCTAAGGACCAGTCTCCCAAGACTGCACAAGAGATTGAAGACATGAGGAAAATTCCTTACGCCTCTGCCGTAGGAAGCCTCATGTATGCTATGCTTTGCACCCGACCTGATATATGTTTCGCCGTTGGCGTAGTTAGTCGTTTCCAATCCAACCCTGGACCCGAGCACTGGATTGCTGTTAAGCATGTTCTTAAGTATCTTCGAAGAACTAGGAACTTGATGCTTACATACTCAGGTACTGACCTGACTATGACGGATATACCGACTCCGATTTTCAAGCGGATAAGGATTCCAGGAAATCCACTTCGGGATCTGTGTTCATCCTTAATGGTGGAGCTGTTGTGTGGAGAAGTATTAAGCAATCTTGCATTGCTGACTCCACAATGGAAGCAGAATATGTGGCTGCTTGTGAAGCATCCAAAGAGGCTGTATGGCTTAGAAAGTTCCTTAAGTATTTGGAAGTTGTTCCAAACGTCGACGAGCCCATGACCCTTTATTGTGATAATAGTGGGGCTGTCGCTAACTCAAAGGAACCTAGAAGCCATAAGCGCTCTAAGCATATTGAGAGGAAATACCATTTGATTCGAGAGATCGTGCAGCGCGGAGACGTGGAAGTGAAGAAGATCTCAACGGTGGACAACCTCGCAGATCCATTCACCAAGGCCCTAGCGAACAAGGTCTTCGACCAACATCGTGAGGGATTAGGCATGAAGGACTACACACACCTTCTTTGAGTCAAGTGGGAGTTTGTTGTCAATGGTGCCCACAAGAAGGGTTGTAGTCTTTATTTTGAACATTTGATGTAATAAAGTCTCATGAAGACTCTTGCTTGTAATTGCCTATTCATTCATTAATAAAGTTGAAACGTTCATTCAATCTTCCTTGTCTGAAGCTTTATGATAAAACCATAGTCTTTTAGTCCATAAACAAACTTAACAACTTACGAAGAGACAAATGTAGATTTGCATGAACAAACTCTTCGTAGTTTGCTTAAAACGATATATTCGCAATCTTAGGGTCAAAGGACTATTGACCTCAGTATGATTGTTAGAAGAATCTATGATGTCTGGTTATGAGGCATTGAGAGTTAGGAACTCTATAGTTCTTCTAGGTACCTTCCGAAGGTACTGAATTGACCAGTGCACTTCTAGAGACAAGATAAGAACAAACCATTTAACCTCTTATGTCTCGAAGTCACTATGTATGAATTGCATCATGCTTACCTTAATCCTGAAATGAGACATGCCATTTCACACCTTAGTATTCTCATTTGAGAAAGTCAAAGTTCGGACTCACTATGTGATTCCGAACAAGGCCTATTGGTGAAGTACTAAGTTGTGAGTCTGTCATGAGTAACTTTGTGAAGTTCTCATAGATATGGAATTCATGTACAAGATTGCTGAAATGCAATGTATGTCACCTCATGCTTTGTTCCTTGGAGTGTGAATAAATGAACTGGCCAGTGTCCAAATTGAGTCCTGACTCTTTTGGATGAAACAATGTGACTTGTTAGCTCCTCGTCAATACATTGTTTCTAACTTATTCACAAGCGACAAAGGAGTTGAGGAAATAACAGCTAGAAGGGTAAAATGGTAATTTAGTAAATCCCGACTAGCTGATGACATTCATGAAGGGTAAACATAGATAATATTCAGTGGATCCGCTCATCATAATTAGGTCGAATTCTTGAGTAGAAAATAAATTCATTTGAACCGAGAGATTTTCAGTGTCAGCTCTTTAGTGGAGTCAGTTGGCATTAAGCTAAACTTGGAAAAGGTTTGTGAACTTTTGAGTCCAAGTGTTTAGCTAAAGCTTTGTTCATTTGGGTCCATGAGGTCACTGTCACGAATCACATCGATAGGAATAGTTAAACTGGAAGCTAAGCCAAAACAAGAACGAAAATAGTTAAAAGGGTATTTTTGTCTTTTGAGACATAAGGATGAAATGGATGTCAATAAATTTTGACAAGTTCATTTGATGACTTAATGTCACTCGGCCATAATATGATTAATTGGGCCTTGTGAATTAATTTCATTTCATAAGAATTTTATTGAAAACTCTTAATGGGCCTTTTTCATGTTCTCATGAATAAATGAAGAAGCTTCTAGAAGCTCCTTCTAGAAGTGAAATGGGCGCCCATAATACCCAAGGAAAGAGAGTTTATTTTGTGCATAAATGTATTTAGATACTTGCCAAAAGAAAAAGAGGAAACAAATTTCCCACACATGCAATGGGAAATTCGGCCAAGTGAGAAAAGGGAAAGCCAAGGAACAAAAAAGGAAACAAATCCTTGCCTCTAGGAGGCAGCCTTGGGCGCCCAACAAGGAATGGGAAATAAAGGATTTTTGCTCATGAATATGTGATATTCTATAGAAGAGGAAACTACCTTATTGAAGGTGAGACCTCTCCTATAAATAGGAGCCCCATTTCCTCACAATTCATTCATCCAAGTTTAAGAGATTTGAGAGACTCTCTCTCTAGAACTTGGCCGAAGTCCTCTTCTCTCTCTCTCTAGTTTATTTTCGGTTTTCTCTTGTCTTGGCACCTAGGTCCTCACTCGACCTAGTCTTTAGCTCTGCGACTTCGAGACTCGTTCTCAAGTCGTAGTGTTTAAAAGTGCCCACTCACTAATTCCTTCTTTTCGAGTGATTTAGTGATAGAAACTTTCGTGGTTGCTCGAGGTGCCGAGGAAAGAAAAGAGAGACGTGCTGCGAGGGGAGACGAACGTTGCCAACCTTCCAAAGGCTCATCAACGTTCAAGCATCAAAAGGTTAGTAACTTTTATAGCTCATATTAGTTTTTATTTACATGCATATGCTCTTGTCTAGGTTAGTAAAAACTAGTTTTACTTAAAAAGAAAATTTTTAAAATTCCGCCGCTTTGCGAAGCGTTTAATCTTTTTCTTAAACCCTAGATCGATTCCAACACGAGTACGGGATTGATTTTCATCCGAGGCCGGCAATAAAGGCTCAAGCCTTAGCTGATTTCGTGGCAGAATTCTCCTACACTCCCGACATGGGAAGAGCAGAAGACGGCTCGACCGATGACTTGTCGGCTCGAAAGAGAAAGGTCGACCCTACGGGTCCCATCTTGGAACTACACGTAGACGGAGCATCTAATGCCCAAGGAGCAGGCGCCGGCGTGATTCTGACAAACCTCGACCGGGAAAAGTTACGCTATGCCCTCCACTACGGATTCTAGGCCTCAAACAATGAGGACGAGTACGAAGCCCTCATCGTAGGGCTGGAGCTCTCTCAAAAGCTCAACGTACAGAATTTACGAATACAATGTGACTCGCAGTTAATCATAAATCAGGTTAAAGGCGACTACGTTGCCAAAGAACCTAACATGATTGCCTACTTGGCAAAGACAAATGCCAAGCTAGATGCCTTCTCCAGGTTCGAGATCATCCAGATCCCACGACAAGAGAACTCCGAGGCTGATGCCTTAGCTCGCCTCGGATCCGGTATCACCGAAGATGGGTTGGGAACCATCCCAATCGAGTCTCTCTCGCGATCATCCGTCTCACGTGACAAGGTAGGAACGATTGAGAGCGCCGCTCATCCAATTTGGATGACCCCGCTTACGGACTTCATGCGAAGAGGGGTACTTCCCGAAGACCGCAAAGAAGCCGAAAGGCTAAAAGCCCTCGCATCCAAATACGTGTTGAGAGGCGAAGCTTTGTACAAGCGCGGGTATTCAACCCCGCTGCTCCGATGTCTCAACAGCATCGAGTCGACCAAGGTCCTCCGCGAGATCCACGAAGGCCTCTGCGGAAACCACGCCGCTGGGAGGTCCCTCGCGTTCAAAGCGCTTCGACAAGGCTATTTCTGGCCAATGATGAAAAAAGACGCCTACGACTGGGCGAGAAAGTGCGGCAAGTGTCAACGTTTCTCCAACGTTCCACGACAGCCGCCATCACCCCTAAATAGCATCGTTGTTCCACGCCCCTTCGCAAAATGGGGCGTAGACATTATCGGCAAGCTTCCCAAAGCCCCGAGGCAATACGAATAGGCCATCGTCGCTATCGACTACTTCACCAAGTGGGTGGAAGCCGAGCCTCTGGCCAGGATCACCGAGGCGAACACTACAAACTTCATTTGGAAGTCCATAATATGCTGCCACGGCATCCCCGCGTCAATCGTGACCGATAACGGCGCGCAGTTCGACAACGCGAGGGTTAGAGAGATCTGCGCCCAACTAGGAATAAGCAAGACATTCTCATCCCCGCGACATCCACAGGCTAATGGCCAAGTGGAAGCCATCAACAAGACGATTAAGAGCAACCTCAAGAAAAAGCTCGAAGCCAAAAAAGGCGCCTGGGCTGAAGAACTGCCTTTAATCCTATGGGCCTATCGAACGACCGTTCGAAACGCCACCGGAGAGACCCCCTTCTCCCTAGCTTTTGGGATGGAGGCGGTGGTCCCCGTGGAAATGGAAGTCCCCACCTATCGGGTTGACACTTTCGACGAAAAAGAAAATGATGAAGCCATGCGCCTCGAACTGGATCTAATCGATGAGAAAAGATCCGAGGCTCTCACCAGACTCGCTGCACAAAAGCGAAAGGTCGAGAGATACTACAACGCCAAAGTCAAAAGGCGGATCTTCGCCGTCGGCAGCCTTGTACTCAGACGCGTGTTCCAGAACACCCAAGTCCTAGGCCCAAATTGGGAAGGACCGTATAGAGTCCGACAAGTCATACACGATGGGACCTACTACATCGAACACATGGATGGAACTCCTATTCGGCACCCGTGGAACGCCGAACACTTGAGGTAGTACCACCAGTGATCAAGTCCCCTAATTATTGCTCTGATTTCCCTTATTCAATAAAGTTTGCGGTCTTTTTTACCAACTTAAAAACAAATTAGTCATCATGGCACGGCCTGTAAACTAAAAACTTGGGGGGCTAAGGGGTCCTGCGACATACAAGAATTCACGGCAAAAAAAAAAGGTAAAAACCTTAAGCTCCCCAATTCCGGCGAGCTCGGTCGCTCACCAGAGCAAGCTCAACAAGGCCGGCATCGAGTCGAGCTCGCTCCTCGATCCAAGTTCGCTCCTCAAGTCGAGCTCGCTCCTCAAGTCGAACTCGCTCCTCAAGTCGAGCTCGCTCCTTGAGTCGAGCTCAAGTGCGGTCCTCGAGTCAAGCTCGCTCCTCAAGTCGAGCCCACTCCTCGAGCCCAGTTCGCTCCTCAAGTCGAGCTCGCTCCTTAAGTCGAGCTCAAGTTCGCTCTACGAGTCGAGCACACTCCTCAAGTCGAGCTCGCTCCTCAAGTCGAACTCGCTCCTCAAGTCGAGCTCGCTCCTCGAGTCGAGCTCAAGTTCGCTCCTCGAGTCAAGCTCGCTCCTCAAGTCGAGCCCACTCCTCGAGCCCAGTTCGCTCCTCAAGTCGAGCTCGCTCCTTGAGTCGAGCTCAAGTTCGCTCCTCAAGTCGAGCTCGCTCCTTGAGTCCAGTTCGCTCCTCAAGTCAAGCTCCTTGAGTCGAGCTCAAGTTCGCTCTTCGAGTCGAGCTCGCTCCTCAAGTCGAGCTCGCTCCTCAAGTCGAACTCGCTCCTCAAGTCGAGCTCGCTCCTTGAGTCGAGCTCAAGTTCGCTCCTCGAGTCAAGCTCGCTCCTCAGGTTGAGCCCACTCCTCGAGCCCAGTTCGCTCCTCAAGTCGAGCTAGCTCCTTGAGTTGAGCTCAAGTTCGCTCCTCAAGTCGAGCTCGCTCCTTAAGTCCAGTTCGCTCCTCAAGTCGAGCTCGCTCCTTGAGTCGAGCTCAAGTTCGCTCTTCGAGTCGAGCTCGCTCCTCAAGTCGAGCTTGCTCCTCAAGTCGAACTCGCTCCTCAAGTCGAGCTCGCTCCTTGAGTCGAGCTTAAGTTCGCTCCTCGAGTCAAGCTCGCTCCGCAAGTCGAGCCCACTCCTCGAGCCCAGTTCGCTCCTCAAGTCGAGCTCGCTCCTTGAGTCGAGCTCAGGTTCGCTCTTCGAGTCAAGCTTGCTCCTTGAGTCGAGCTCGCTCCTCAAGTTGAGCTCAAGTTCGCTCCTCGAGTCGAGCTCGCTCCTCAAGTCGAGCTCGCTCCTCGAGACCAGTTCGCTCCTTAAGTCGAGCTCGCTCCTTGAGTCGAGCTCAAGTTCGCTCCTTGAGCCCAGTTCGCTCCTCAAGTCGAGCTCGCTCCTTAAGTCCAATTCGCTCCTCGAGCCCAGTTCGCTCCTCAAGTCGAGCTCGCTCCTTGAGTAGAGCTTAGGTTTGCTCTTCGAGTCGAGCTCGCTACTCGAGCCCAGTTCGCTCCTCAAGTCGAGCTCGCTCCTTGAGTCGAGCTCAAGTTCGCTCCTCAAGTCGAGCTCGCTCCTTGAGTCCAATTCGCTCCTCGAGTCGAGCTTGCTCCTCAAGTCGAGCTCGCTCCTTGAGTCGAGCTCAAGTTCGCTCCTCGAGTCGAGCTCGCTCCTCGAGCCCAATTCGCTCCTCAAGTCGAGCTCGCTCCTCGAGCCCAGTTCGCTCCTCAAGTCGAGCTCGCTCCTTGAGTCCAATTCGCTCCTCGAGCCCGGTTCGCTCCTCAAGTCGAGCTTGCTCCTTGAGTTGAGCTCAGGTTCGTTCTTCGAGTCGAGCTCGCTCTTTGAGCCTAGTTCGCTCCTCAAGTCGATCTTGCTCCTTGAGTCGGGCTCAAGTTTGCTCCTCAAGTCGAGCTCGCTCCTTGAGTCGGGCTCAAGTTTGCTCCTCAAGTTTGCTCTTCCGAGGCGCATGTAAGTCGCGTAAAGGCGCTGCTTAAAACCCGAAAAAAGGCCAAATTTGATCTAAACTAAGGTTCGCTAGCCTCAGGGAACGAACACCAAAAAGACGCCGGCCTAACCCGGCGCATGTGGTTTGAGTAAAAGACGCCGGCCTAACCCGGCGCAACCGCGTTCGCTCACCCCAACGTGAGCGAGCCCAAAAGACGTCGGCCTAACCCGACGCACCCGCGTTCGCTCACACCAGGGTGAGCGAGCCCAAAAGACGTCGGCCTAACCTGACGCACCCGCGTTCGCTGACTCCAGGGTGAGCGAGCCCAAAAGACGTCGGCCTAACCCGACGCACCCGCGTTCGCTCACTCCAGGATGAGCGGGCCCAAAAAAGACGTCGGCCTAAACCCGATGCAAAGCGCGTTCGCTTGCTTCAGGGCACAAACCCAAAGACGCTGGCCTAACCCGGCGCACCTACGTTCCGACGCTCAAGGGTGCGAACACCAAAAAAGACGCCGGCCTAACTCGGCGCACATATGTTCCGACGCTCAATGGCGCGAACACCAAAAAAGACGCCGGCCTAACCCGGCGCACCTATGTTCCGAGGCTCAATGGCGCGAACACCAAAAAGACGCCGGCCTAACCCGGCGCACCTACGTTCCGACGCTCTAGGGCGTGAACACTAAAAAGACGTCGGCCTAAACCCGACGCAAAGCGCGTTCGCTTGCTTCAGGGCACGAACCCAAAGACGCCAGCCTAACCCGGCGAGCTCGCTCGCTCAAACAGCGCGAGCTCGAAGACGCCGGCCTAACCCGGTGAGCTCGGTCGCTTAAAAGCACGGGCTCCAAAAGACGCCGGCCCAACCCGGTGCGACTTACTCGTCCAGTCGCCAATGGCACGGATGCAAAGCCCCCGGGGACTACCCGGTACGACCTCTTCGATCACCGAAAGGCACGAAGCGAAGTCACTGGGCCACGATAGCCCACAAAGAAGGCACATGAGAGTAAAAATTGCTCGGAAAATGAGATAGCATTCATAATGAAAGCAACGAAAATATCTCATAAATAAAAAGAGCCACGGCTCTAAACACGTGCTGAACAAAAAGTGCGTGAAAAATAAATAAAATCCTAGAAATAGGAGGAGAAAGCAAAGCGCTAAACATGCACGCTGTAAAAGAAAGCCACTCGGCTCAAGGAGCACCCTTGTCCAACAGAGGGAACAAGGTGTCGAAGAAGTCAAAAGTGACCCCCGGGGCCTCGTTCTCGGCCGCGGTCGCGTCTCGACATTCCACCACTCCGGCACGACGGGCTTCCTCGGTCCCTATGTCGTAGTCATCCTGCAAGTCTGACGCTCTCCGCTCCGCTTCAGCAAGCTGGGACGAGAGTCGAGCGTTTTCCTCCGCCAGAGAGTCGCGCTCGCGCTCCGCCCTAACACGCGCCACTTTGCTCGAGGTAAGCTGGCTGTGCGACGTCTCCAAGGCATCGGATTGAGCGTCCAGTTGCCTCCGAAGGTCTGTAACCTCAGTCCGAAAAATCTCCGCTGATGGGGTCGCCACCTCGCAAGCTGGCCGTTCTTCGGTGAGCTCGCCCGCCATCTTGGCCACTGATAGGTGGGCTCCGTCGCGCTGGCCTTGTGCGATCTAGAGTTCCACCTTGGCCTCTCGAAGCTGGTCTCGAAGCGTCTCGGTCTCCGCCCCCGGATGCGAACCTCGCTCGACCTGAGCCAACCTAGCCTTCGTCCGAGCGAGCTCCTCCTGAGATGCCCCTAAGCGCCGGATGAAGTCGTGCAAAATCCTGTCGCTTCGCACGGCCCTCACATACGCCTGCGACGACAAAGAAGCAAGGGTTTAAACTAAAACCCACGCTTATAACGAAACAAACAGAAGTACTGACCCTCTGAGCGTCGGTAACACCCGCCTAGAATAAAGCGATGTCGCCCTTCGACACCACGCCATTCCACCGGGATAATGGGGATCCCTCGAGGTGGTGAAAACAACCCCCTTGAGCCTCTATCGCCTCCAGCTCCACCGCCGAGTTCGCCCTCTTGGGTTCGGAACGCTCGTCGAGAGGTACCGATGTCGAAACCCTCTTTAAAGAAGCTCGAGACTCCGGTTCGACTCGACGTGCTCTCCCTTCGTTTTGCGGTCAGCCACCCTAGAGCGAATCTCCGCCATCGACTCGGGGTCCCGAGAAGCGAGAGCCAACCTCCTAGCTCGCCTCTTCGCAGCTACGCAAGGCAAAGTAACGAAACTCAAGTTCTGTAGAACAGAAATTTTTTACAAAACCGTAAAAGTTACCTCGAGAAGCAGGAGCGGCTGGCTGAACCACGAGACTCGGGGGCCTGCTCGCCCGGAGCGCCTCCTCGGTGCCCGGAGCAAAGGGCGGGAACCACCCAGTGAGCGCCATCAACTCGGGGTAACGGAACCGCTCGTTAGCCTTGCGGGCTTTCCGACATCCCCTATATTTCTCTCACAAAGGGGAGCTCCGCTGCCCCCTCGTCCGCTGGAAATTCGGCCAGACGACCGAAGCGAAGGGGCGCCTCGCCAAAAGCGTCCGAGGTGACCCACACCCACGCTCGGCGGCTAGGTGGGTCACAATCTTCAACCAGCCTCACATTGCCCCGAGCACGGGCCATATGAAATCCCGGCTGCCCCGGCGCCGGGAAGACGGCGACCAGGTTACGAAAGTCGTCCACGGTCATGGCACGCTGCGTCTGGCAGTGCCACTCCATGAAACATGTAGCCAAGGCGATAGAACGCCGGGCTCATCTGACATGCATGGACCCCTAGTCGGGTCAGGATCTGCTGGACGATCGTGGGAAGCGGGAGACGCAACCCACAGACAAGACTCCTGATCGTCACGGCCGCATACCCGTCCCTGGGGCGAGAGGGCCTGTCCTCGGGAGCGGGTCTAAGCAATCCCACCAAGGGAGGGATGTTATACGTCTCCCGAAGCGTGCTGAAGACTCGGGAAGTGAGCGTGCTCACAGCATCGATTCCCTTGCAGTCTAAGCCGACGGGGGCGACAGAGTCGCCTACTCCGTACATACGAATCCTCTCCAACCTTTGGCACGGTCACACCCCCCAAAACACACCTCAGGGTCTGGAGGGTGCAGCTCGGTCTACAAGCTCCCATTTTTGGCCCGGCCTTGGATCGAACCGCCCGAGGTATTTAATCGTTGTTCATTTTCTTGCGACAAGAAGAATGTCATGAGTAACTTTGTGAAGTTCTCATAGATATGGAATTCATGTACAAGATTGCTGAAATGCAATGTATATCACCTCATGCTTTGTTCCTTGGAGTATGAATAAATGAACTGGCCAGTGTCCAAATTGAGTCTTGACTCTTTTGGATGAAACAATGTGACTTGTTAGCTCCTCGTCAATACATTGTTTCTAACTTATTCACAAGCGACAAAGGAGTTGAGGAAATAACAGCTAGAAGGGTAAAATGGTAATTTTGTAAATCCCGACTAGTTGATGATATTCATGAAGGGTAAACACTGATAATATTCTTTGGATCCACTCATTATAATTAGGTTGAATTCTTGAGTAGAAAATAAATTCATTTGAACCGAGAGATTTTCAGTGTCAACTCTTTAGTGGAGTCAGTTGACATTAAGCTAAACTTGGAAAAGGTTTGTGAACTTTTGAGTCCAAGTATTTAGCTCAAGCTTTGTTCATTTGGATCCATGAGGTCACTGTCACGAATCACATCGAGTAGGAATAGTTAAAATGGAAGCTAAGTCAAAATAAGAACGAAAATTGACAAAAGGGTATTTTTGTCTTTTGAGACATAGGATGAAATGAATGTCAATAAATTTTTTGACATGGTCATTTAATGACATGCATCACTCGGCCAAAATTTGATTTATTGGGCCTTGTGGATTAATTTCATTTCATAAGAATTTTATTGAAAATTCTTAATGGGCCTTTCTCATGTTGTCATAAACAAATGAAGAAGCTTCTAGAAGCTCCTTCTAGAGACATGTTGGGCGCCTACCACCCAAGAGAAAGAGAGAATATTTTGTGCATAAATGTATCAAGATACTTGCCAAAAGAAAAAGAGGAAACAAATTTCCTATACAAGGTAATAGGAATTTCGGCAAGAGAGTCAAAGGCAAGGCAAGGAACAAAAAAGGAAACAAATCCAAGCCTTCTAGAAGGCAGCCTTGGCCGAGCATCTCAAGTGGGAAAAGAGGTAATTGGATCATGAATATGTGATATTCTATAGAAGAGGAAACTACCTTATTGAAGGTAAGACGTCTCCTATAAATAGTAGCCTCATTCCACACATTTCATTCATCCAAGTTTAAGAGATTTGAAAGACTCTCTCTCTAGAACTTGGCCGATCCTCTCTCTCTCTCTCTAGTTAATTTTTCGGTTTTTGTTTTGGCACCTAGGTCCTCATTTGACCTAGTGTTTAGCTCTGCGACTTCAAGACTCGTTCTTAATGTTGTCGCACGAAAATGAACAACTATTTAAAACCTCGGGCGGTTCGATCCAAGGCTGGACCAAGTGATCGCACCCGGGCCAAGAGTGTGAACTCGATAGTCTCGAGCTAGGGTTTTCTCCAATCAACCCGCCTCTCGGGAGAGGTAGGGGGTGAGGAGGAGGAGTGACTGTGCCTTGGTTGTCGGCTGCCTACGTACCCGTGTGTGGGATCAGGTCAGAACGTAGTTCAAGCGTGAAAGACGCAGTATGAGGCGTAGAACCTTGGTGGAGAGGCGTGCTCGACGAAGGAGACGGGGCGCGAGGAGTCCTCGGTAGCGTCTCAGAACCTCGGAGATCGCGTACTCGTCTAGCGTGTTAGACGCACGAGGGGAACTCTAGTCGAGAACCCTAGGGGCGTGCTTGAGCACCGGAGAACGTTCGGTCAGAGGGAGCGACGTCCGGGAAGTCCCCGTGAGTGCTTCGGAACCTCTGAGAACGGGGGAGAGAGAAGAGATACTGCTTCAGGCCAAATATGGCATCCAGAGAAGCAGAGAAGAGTAAGAAATCGAGCGTGTCGATGGGAGATGAAGAGAATTTATTCGATGGCTTTCCCCTCAATGGGAGGGGGTTTATATAGGTGTTTGGGGGCCTTAGAAGGTCCCTTTTTCGTCCATGTGGGACTAGGAACGCGCGTACCATCAAGTGGAGGCGCACGGCGCGCGCGGCGCACAACGCGCGGCGCAGGGGGCGCGGCGCGCAGGTCACTGGGTGCGGCGTGGGATGCGCGGCGCGTGGAGCGCGCGGGGCGGGCGCGTCCTGGCGCGGTGTGCGCCTGCCTGGCGCGGCGGGCTACATTGCTAGCGCGGCGCGCTGCATTGCTGGCGCGGCGCGCTGCATTGCTGGCGCGGCGCGCTGCTTGCTGCACGGCTGGCCGGCGCAGCGTGCTGTGCGCGCGGTGAACGGCTCGTCTTGCCGGGCTCTTGCGGGCCTTTAGGGGTCTTCGAATACTATTCTTCCCACGTGAAATATGAAGGTTTCCACTTGACGAGAGTGACTCGACTCGAGGAGCAAGGCTCAACTCGACGACAGTGACTGGTGACTTGAGTCGAGGAGCGACTCGAGAACGACTCGAGGCTCGACTCGAGGAACAACTCAAGGCTCGACTCGAGGAGCGACCCAAGGCTCGATTCGAGGAGAATGACTCGAGGGTCGACTCGAGGAGAATGACTCGAGGCTCGACTCGAGGAGAACGACTCGAGGCTCGACTCGAGGAACGACTCGAGGCTCGACTCAAGGAACGACTCGAGGCTCGACTCGAGGAGAACGACTCGAGGGGCATGAGGATTTGGCACGAGCACTTGTCAGTCGACTCATGAGAGAAGGCTTGCCGCTCTTCAGGACCTCCGGCCTGACCATCGGCCTTTTGAACGGCGTGTCTTCTTGGCGTCTCGGGTTTTCCAAAAACGACCGACAACATTAGCCCCCCAAGTTCATTGCTCGGGAGGCCCCGGGCGGTGAACTTTTAGTTGTTTCCGCCGGGTGTTTGAGGAAAATATTTCCCGTGTCTTGTAACCCCGAGGAAAAATCTTTTCCTCTACTTTTTCTTCTTTTTTTTAGGGGGCCGCGCGGCGAGCGCCCTGGACGGCGCGGCGCGCGGTCTCTGCAGCGCGACCCGTGAGGCGCGCCCCGTGCGCGGGGCTGGTTCGCCTTGCGCGGGAGAACTCCGACTTTTTGGAGTTTTTTCTCCGATTTTGCTCCTTGTGGGAGTAGGATTTCGACTCCTACCCCCCTAGAAGTCTATAAATAGGCCTCCCCCTTCTCTTTATTCCTCACTTTATTTTTTTCTCTCTTTTCTACGCTTGTTTTCTCTTTTACGCTTGCATTATGGGTGTCCCTCCCCTTTTCTCAACTGAGAGTCCCGAGATTGATTTCTCTCTCTTGTTTCAGGGTTCTGAACACGCAGAGGATGATCTCTTCGCGGGATTAAGGGAAGTTCCTCTGCACGTGGAAGAAAATCCAAGCGGAGTAGAGCAGTGGCTGGAGGAAGGCGAGCTGGGTACGACCGTGCCCGCTGCTCAGCCTCACGAGGAGTGCGCGCCAACTGGGCGCGATACAGGTGGGGAGTTTGATCACCCCGTGTCCGGGGAACCTGCTCCTCGCCTCGTGATCAACTTAGTCGGCGAGGGGGTTCGTGACAAAGCCCACCTCGACGTGCCGCAGTCCGACTTGGACTCTCAAGGCGTGCCGGGAGATGTTACGGACGCGGATGCGGTGACTCTGCTAGAGTCGGTTCTCGACGAGATAGACTGCGTGGACGACTTTGGTCCCGAGTCTGAAGATCCTGGAGGTGAGTCAGAGACATGTCCGGGGGCCGAAGGCCTCGCATCGGAGCGTCCCGAGGTACCGTCGGCAGCTTCCGCGGTCGTGTTAGAGGGCAGGGGCCCTTCCGTGGAGCCAGGGGGTTCTCAGCCCGAGACCCCTGACGCAGAGGCGTTAGTATCGGCGAGGTCGCTTGCTAGGACGGAGTGGTATCCCGAGGAGGGCTTGGCTGCTCCCGAGGACTTTGACTGTTCGGGGGTCGACGCTTCGAGCTCGCTCACCTACCGGACATTCGTCGGTCTCCGGGAGGCATTCGCCATTCCGTCGTCCGTGGCGCTTCTCTGTCCCTTACAGGGCGACCGTCCTTTCCGGCATCGTCGTGGATTTGCCGCAGTTTCAGTTGCAAGTCTCAACTGCGGGTTGCGGCTGCCGTTTCAGCCCATCGTTCAGCAGCTTCTCGCCCGTCTAGGGTGCACGCGTGTCAGATGAGTCTGGCGTCCTACCGCATCGTGGCGATGTGCCACATGGAGTGGCATTGCCAGACTGAGCGGGTAATGACTGAGTGATTTTCGTAATCTCATCGCGGTCTTCCCTGCGCCCGGGCAACCCAATTTCTTCGTGGCCCGCGATCGTCGGAATACTAAGCTGATCATCGATTCCGAGAAGTATAATCGACGGCCATGGGTGTGGGTCTCGGCGGAGGCTTTTGGCGATGTGCCGCTCCGGTTCGGCCCCTTGGCCGAGTTTTCTGCTAACGCAGGGGCCGATGACCTCGACTTTGTGAAGGAGATCCGGGGAATGTCGGAGGCTCAGAAAGCCGTCGAACGATTTCGTTCCGCTGAGCTGATGGCTTCCACCGGGTGGTTCCCGCCATTTCCGCCTAGCCAGCGGACTGAGAGTGCCCCCAGTGCCGCATCATCTCTCTCGAGTGGCGATCTTCAAGGTATGTCGATGTTTCACATTTCTTGCTCTTGTTTTTAGCTTAGGTATTTGACTTTTGTTGCTTTTGTAGTCTCTTCGGCTAGGGCGAGGGCTCGAGCGCGCCTAGCGAAGGCTTCTCGGGACCCGAAGTCGTTGGCGGCAGTCCGTTGTCTGATTGTTGCGCGGAACGGTCGGGAGAAACCCGATATCGATCATCGGATGGGGAGCGGTCCTCGCGCTTCTTTGAAACGACCCTCCTCCTCGGCTTTACCAGACACGTCTTCGGACTCCAAGCGCGTAAACTCGATGGTCGACGTGGAGGCTGCGGAGGTTAGGGGGAATGTTCCCTGGGCCTTGCTCAATCTTCGATGAAGATGTGGAAGAGCGTCGTGGCCAGCGGCGACATGGAGTTCTTTCGTCACGGCGTTTCCGATGCACAGAGAGTAAGTTTCCCTTGCCTCGTTTGTGATGAACCTATCTTTCGCTAAACTATCTTTTTGCCTTCTTAGGTGCTTGCTCGAGCGACCCGGGGCGAGAAGATCCTTCACGACCTTATCAAGCGGATGAGCCGTGCCCAGGAAGAGCTTGCTCAAGCGAAGTCTCAGCTGGCCCACGCCGAGCGAGGTTCTCACTCAAAGGCGGAGTTTGTGAGTCTCCACGAGCAGCTTCAGGAGGATCGCGTGGAATTGGGAGTTACCCGCGGAAAGTGCGACCGTGCTCAGGCGGCTGTGGCGAAGATGGCTGAGGAGCTAACGACGGAACGTCAAGCCCTCGAAGTGGCGACTCGATCGACGGAGGTCTTCCGGAGCGAAGCGCGGGACCTTCGACGTTAGTTGGAATCGCGCACAAAAGAAGTTGGCATTCTCTAGGGCCAGCTCACATCGAGCAAGGCTGCCCATGTTCGTGCGGAGCGTAAGCGCGACTCCTTGGCGGAGGAGGTGGCTCGGGTCCCCGAGGAGAAAGCCGCGGCGGAACAGCTTGCGTCCGACCTTCAAGACGACTTTGATGTTGGAGTCGAGGAGGCAAGACATGCGGCGGCGGTGGAGTGTCGGGACGCCACAGCTACCGAGAATGTTTCTCGGGGGATCACCTTCCACTTCTTCGACTCGCTGTTCCCATCACTCGACGGGGCCGATCCTGTAGGCGACGATCCCGCCGAGTGACCTTTTCCTTTCTTTATTTTTCTCGCGCAAGTGTTTAGCGCATGCTTTTTAGGTTTTTCCATTCAGCGCACCTGTTTTAGCGCTTGCTTACTAGGATTTTTCCCTTTAGCGCACTTGTCTTAGCGCATGCTTTCTAGGATTTGAGGCAGTTGCCCCTTCCTTTTATGAGAAGTTATTTATTTATTCTTATGAATGTTTTCGCACATTCATCTTTTATGGCATGCTTAGATGGTCAATTGTTTGTGTCAATGGTTTTGCCCATCCTTTTACCTCAGCAGGATACCTTTTCAAACACGCCAGTCACTTGGATGGTTTGCGTTCTTAAGTATTTTCAACTGCGAGTCAGACATGCTACGTAGGCGCCTTACGTGTGCCGGATTGTGCCAAGTGGACATCTCAGGCCGTGCCAGGTAGACGTTTTAAGCGCGCCATGTAGGCGTCTTGGGTTGCGCCATGTAGGCGTCTTAGGTTGCGCCATGTAGGCGTCTTAGGTTGCGCCATGTAGGCGTCTTACGTGCGCCATGTAGGCGTCTTAGGTTGCGCCATGTAGGCGTCTTACGGGTTGCGCCTTTACGCGTCTTACGTGCGCCATGTAGGCGTCTTAGGTTGCGCCATGTAGGCGTCTTACGGGTTGCGCCTTTACGAGTCTTACGTGCGCCATGTAGGCGTCTTAAGTGCGCCATGTAGGCGTCTTAGGTTGCGCCATGTAGGCGTCTTATAGGTTGCGCCTTTACGCGTCTTACGTGCGCCATGTAGGCGTCTTATAGGTTGCGCCTTTACGCGTCTTATGTGCGCCATGTAGGCGTCTTAAGTGCGCCATGTAGGCGTCTTAGGTTGCGCCATGTAGGCGTCTTACGGGTTGCGCCTTTACGCGTCTTACTTGCGCCATGTAGGCGTGTTAAGTGCGCCATGTAGGCGTCTTAGGTTACGCCATGTAGGCGTCTTATAGGTTGCGCCTTTACGCGTCTTACGTGCGCTATGTAGGCGTCTTAGGTTGCACCATGTAGGCGTCTTAGGTTGCGCCATGTAGGCGTCTTATAGGTTGCGCCATGTAGGCGTCTTAGGTTCCGCCATGTAGGCGTCTTATAGGTTGCGCCTTTACGCGTCTTACGTGCGCCACGTAGGCGTCTTAGGTTGCGCCATGTAGGCGTCTTATAGGTTGCGCCTTTACGCCTCTTATGTTCGCCATGTAGGCATCTTAAGTGCGCCATGTAGGCGTCTTAGGTTGCGCCATGTGTTGGAATCGATCTAGGGTTTAAGAAAATAATTAACGCTTCGGTAAGCAGCGGAATTTTAAAAATTTTCTTTTACAAGTAAAACAGTTTTTACTAACCTAGACAAGTGCAAGTACATGTAATTAAAAACCAATATGAGCTAAGAATTTACTAACCTTTCTTGAAGCTTGAACTTTGGAGAAGCTGTCGGAAAGTTTGCAACGCTCGTCTCCCCTCGCAGCACGTCTCTCTTCCTTTCCTCGGCACCTCGAGCAACCACGAAAGTTTCTATCACTAAATCACTCGAAAAGAAGGAATCAGTGAGTGGGCACTTTTAAACACTACGACTTAAGAACGAGTCTCAAAGTCGTAGAGCTAAAGACTAGGTCGAGTGAGGACCTAGGTGCCAAGACAAGAAAAATCGAAAATAGAAACTAGAAAGAGAGAGAAGAGGGGCGGCCAACAATGTCTAGAGAGAGAGTCTCTCAATCTCTAACTTATGTTGAATGAGAAAAATGAGAAGAATGAGGCTCCTATTTATAGGAGAGGTCTTACCTTCAATAAGGTAGTTTCCTCTTCTATAGAATATCACATATTCATGAGCCAATTTCCTCTTTTCCTCTATGATGCACTCGGCCAAGGTGGGCTTCATTAAGCCTTGGATTTGTTTCCTTTTTTGTTCCTTGCCTTGCATCTTACTTGTGTTGGGCGCCTACCTCTTATTTCCCTTAGAGGAAATTTGTTTCCTCTTTTTCTTTTGGCAAGTATCTTCATACATTTATGCACAAAATATTCTCTCTTGTTTCTTGGGTATTTGGGCGCCTATGACTTATCTAGAAAGGCCTTCTAGAAGCTTTTCCACTTGTTCATGACAACATGAAAAAGGCCCATTAAGAATTTTCAATAAAATTCTTATGAAATGAAATTAATCCACAAGGCCCAATGATCAAGTCATGGCCGAGTATTACTTGTCATCAAATGACCATGTCAAAAAATTTATTGACATTCATTTCATCATATGTCTCAAAAGACAAAAATACCCTTTTGACAATTTTCGTTCTTGTTTTGACTTAGCTTCCAGTTTAACTATTCCTATCGATGTGATTCGTGACAGTGACCTCATGGACCCAAATGAACAAAGCTTTAGCTAAACACTTGGACTCAAAAGTTCACAAACCTTTTCCAAGTTTAGCTTAATGCCAACTGACTCCACTAAAGAGCTGACACTGAAAATCTCTCGGTTCAAATGAATTTATTTTCTACTCAAAAATTCACCTAATTGTAATGAGCGGATCCACTGAATATTATCTATGTTTACCCTTCATGAATGTCATCAGCTAGTCGGGATTTACTAAATTACCATTTTACCCTTCTAGCTGTTATTTCCTCAACTCCTTTGTCAATTGTGAATAAGTTAGAAACAATGTATTGACGAGGAGCTAACAAGTCACATTGTTTCATCCAAAAGAGTCATGACTCAATTTGGACACTGGCCAGTTCATTTATTCACACTCCAAGGAACAAAGCATGAGGTGACGTACATTGCATTTCAGCAATCTTGTACATGAATTCCATATCTATGAGAACTTCACAAAGTTACTCATGACAGACTCACAACTTAGTACTTCACCAATAGGCCTTGTTCGGAATCACATAGTGAGTCCGAACTTTGACTTTCTCAAATGAGAATACTAAGGTGTGAAATGGCATGTCTCATTTCAGGATTAAGGTAAGCATGATGCAATTCATATGTTGTCGGTCGTTTTCGGAAAACCCGAGACGCCAAGAAGACACGCCATTCAAAGGGCCGATGGTCAGGCCGGAGGTCCTAAAGAGCGGCGAGCCTTCTCTCACGAGTCGACTGACAAGTCCTCGTGCCAAATCCTCATGCCCCTCGAGTCGAGCCCCGAGTCGTTCCTCGAGTCGAGCTTCACTCCTCGAGTCGAGCCTCGAGTCGCTCCTCGAATCGAGTCACTCTCGCCAAGTAGAAACCTTCATATTTCACGTGGGATGGATGGCATTCGAAGGCCCGCAAGAGCCCGGCAAGACGAGCCGCCCACTACGCACACAACGCGCTGCGCCGGCCAGCCGGGCAGCAAGCAGCGCGCCGCGCCAGTCAAGGCACCCTGCGCCGCGCGTCCTGCGCCGCGCGTCCTGCGCCGCGCGTCCCGCGCCGCGCCCCCTGCACCGCGCGCCGCGCGTTGTGCGCCGCCCTTTGTGCGCCGCGCGCGCCGTGCGCCTCCACTTGATGCCACACGCATTCCTAGTCCCACATGGACGAAAAAGGGACCTTCTAAGGCCCCCAAACACTATATAAACCCCCTCCCATTGAGGGGAAAGCCATCCCATTCAATCCAAGAATTCTCTTCATCTCATATCGACACGCTCGATTTCTCTGCTTCTCTGGATGCCATATTTGGCCTGAAGCAGTCTCTCTTCTCCCTCCCTCGTTCTCAAAGGTCCCGAAGCACTCACGGGGACTTCCTGGACGTCGCTCCCTTTGACCGAACGTTCTCCGGTGCTCAAGCACGCCCCTAGGGTTCTCAACTAGAGCTACCCTGGCGCGTCTAACACGCTAGACGCATACGCGATCTCCGAAGTTCTGAGACGCTGCCGAGGACTCCTCGCGCCCCGTTTCCTTCGTCGAGTACGCTTCTCCATCAAGGCTCCGCGCCTCATACAGCGTCTAACACACTTGAACTACGTTCTGACCTGATCCCACACACGGGTACGTAGGCAGCCGACAACCAATGCACGGTCACTCCTCCTCCTCACCCCCCGGAGAAAACCCTAGCTCGAGACTATCGAGTTCCCACTCTTGGCCCGGGTGCGATCACTTGGTCCGGCCTTGGATCGAACCGCCCGAGGTTTTAAATAGTTGTTCATTTTCGTGTGACAACATTTTGGCGCTAGAAGGAGGGGAACCTCCCGACCTATTCAGCCCGAAATCCCTTCTGTTCATCTTCTTCTTTTCTTCTACAAACTCAACTTTCTCGAACTTGAGAAAAGATGAGTAGCCAACCACCCGTACGTTCTGAGGGCGTAAACAACCCCGAAAATGTCACTGGGACCAAGAAATACTTCTTGCGCTCCCGAGCGCATGGTGACGAAGAGTCGCTCCATGAAGAGAGCTCGACCCGCTCACCATCTCCATCTCCTGATAGCAGGGACAACCGCATCATGGAGTTGGAGGAGAGTATCCGCCGACTAAAGGCTAGGAACGCAAGGTACCACAGCCAATTGGCTGCGAAGCAACCTATGCGTGACACGATAATCCCCAACGGGGATCCTGAGAACCTCAACGAGGAAAGCCGCGACCGCGACCCTGATTACGAGGGTACTGGCGATTTAGAGGATATCGAGACTTCTCTCACGAAGGACGGGGAACACCCCGCCGTGTTTGAAGCCGGTCCTTCGAATTCCCTACCCCGGACGGGCGACGCGCCGGCTGCTTCTCAAGAGGGAAACTCCCGACGCTCGGCCTTCGACCGACTAGGTCAAAGGGAGAATGTTACGGAGAGTCAGGGCACGCGGAGAGCGCGCCGTCGCAGACGAAGCCTGCGCCTCCGTATGTCCAGCCCCGATCTTAGGGATCACCTCACCGCCCAACGCATTGAGCGTGGCGATGACTTAAGAGAGCGACTAAGCTCTCGGCCAAACATCCCCGTAGCAGCCCCAACTAACGGGAACCGCCGCACGGGTCAAGGGTCAAATGAAAGACGACCGGTGACTCCTCCCGAACAGGGAGTTACTCCGACTACCGGTCTCGATGTGATCACAATGATCCACAATCTTCGAAATGAAGTACGAGATCTCCGAGAACACAGAATAGGCGGAAGTGCCTATGGGGTCGTTGAGGAGAAGTCCTCGCCCTTCACGGCTCAGATATTGGCCGAGGTATGTACGGGAAATTTCAAACTCCCGAACCTCGCTCCATACAATGGAAAAGCAGATCCTGCTTACCACATCCAGCACTATGAAACCTGGATGACGATGCAGGGTGTCACTCCCGGCGCTATGTGCCAAGCTTTTAGTCTTACCCTCGCCGGACCCGGCTTCGAGTGGTTCAAAAACTTAAGGCCGGGAAGCATCCACTCGTTCAAAGACCTGAAGGACATGTTCCTAGCACGGTTCGCTACGTCTATGGTCCAAAAGAAGACCAAGATGTACCTGTGGTCAATCAGGCAAGAGGATGGCGAGTCTCTTAGACGATACCTCGCCCGATTCACTGAAGAATCGAATAAGGTCGACCGCTTTGACGACAAAGACGAAATCACTGCCATCACTGAAGGCTTGCGCACAAGTGACTTCCTTAAGTCCATCGTCGGCCGTGTCCCTTCTACCATGGCCGAGTTAATGACTCGAGCCAAGACCTTCATGGGAGTCGAAGATTACCTCGATGGTCGCAAGGGCAATGATCAAAGCCCTCACCACCGAGACGAGCCTAGCAACGAGCAAGGAAACTCCCGTAAAAGGCGAAACAGAGGAGGTCAGACTTTTAATAGACGACCTCCGATGCCCCAGAAGCCGCGACTTGCGGAAGACTTTAAGGGCTACTCATCGTTCACACCGTTGAACACAACGCCGGAGCAAATCCTAGCTTTAGCGCGTGACAAGTTCACTCCCCCGGCTCCAATGAACAAAGATCCCGCGACTCGCGATAGATCTAAATATTGCGAGTTCCATCAGGAATACGGTCATTTGACCTCTGAATGCTATAATCTTAAAAGGCAGATCGAGGCATTGATCCAACGGGGTGAGCTAAAAGAATTTGTGTTACGCATGATTAGCGCTGCGGGCCCCACCTCGAACAGGCCACAGTCTGGCAGGGGAGGAGGAACAGCCGCTTCTGCTGACCGAACCACGGCTACTGCCAATGCCAATCCACAACTCCACGTTGTAACCACCATATTGGGAGGTCCACAAGATGGAGATTCGGCCCGACAACGGAAAAAATTCCTAAGGGCCGTGGCTCAAGAAGACGCTGCTATGCACGTCAACCTCACGTATGAAGAACCTCCGTCCGTGCCTCACGAGACGATGCATTTCACCAACAAAGAGGCCAAGCGAGTTGTGCATCCGCGCAATGACGCAATTGTGCTCAAAGCCCAAGTAGCTAATAACTTGGTGAAAAGAGTTCTCATCGACAACGGCAGTGCTGGCGACATAATCTTCAAGTCCACCCTAGAGCGCATGAAGCTCAGGGGGCTACGCCCAACTCCGACCCAAACGCCTCTATTCGGGTTCACTGGGGAGAGAGTCATGACCGAAGGCATCATCGATCTACCGGTCACCTTCGGAACTCCCGGAAGCATTGAAGTCGTTCACATGGTCCCATTCCTAGTGGTCGACCAAGAGTCCCCCTACAACGTAATCGTTGGGCGACCCACGTTGAACCGGCTAAGGGCAATCACTTCAACATACCACCTACTGGTGAAGTTCCCTACCAAGAATAGAATCGGCATCATAGCTGGAGACCAATCCCAAGCCAGAATATGTTACATCCAAGGAATCGATGGAAAGACCGCTAAAAAGACGGTTAACACGATCTCTCAACTTAGAGATAGCGTCGAGTCGACCAAGGTCCTCCGCGAAGTCCATAAAGACACCTGCATGACACCGAAGTGCAAGGTAACGGCGTCCTCATCAGGGACCCCACACGGTCTGCCAGGTCATACATTGACGAGACACCGATCTATCGCCCGTGGAATACGGAACACTGGAAGAGAGTACTACCACTAGCCAGCGATCCCCCCATTTTATTTCTTTGCTTTCTAAACATTCAATAAGGCCTACGAGCCAACGTTTTAGGATTTCAAATTTTTTGCAATATTAATAAAGTTCGATGTTTTTCTTTCAAAATCCACTTTATCAAAGATTTTTAATCATCAAAGGTTACACTTGTAAACCTAAAACTCGGGGGGCTAGTGCCATAGGCGATGGAAAGTACGCTCAAAATCCTCAAGAAAGTACGCTCCACAAAAAGAAAGCACGCTCCATCAAAACAAAACACCCGAACACAAAACGGGAAAAGGCGTGCACGTAAGACGCCTCCGTGGCGCGCCGTAAGACATCCCCGAGATGCAGGCTAAAGACGCCCCCGCGGCGCGCCCAAGAGACATCCCCGAGATGCAGGCTAAAGACGCCCCCGCGGCGCGCCCAAGAGACATCCCAGAGATGCAGGCTAAAGACGCCCCCGCGGCGCGCCCAAGAGACATCCCCGAGATGCAGGCTAAAGACGCCCCCGTGGCGCGCCCAAGAGACATCCCAGAGATGCAGGCTAAAGACGCCCCCGTGGCGCGCCCAAGAGACATCCCCGAGATGCAGGCTAAAGACGCCCCCGCGGCGCGCCCAAGAGACATCCCCGAGATGCAGGCTAAAGACGCCCCCGCGGCGCGCCCAAGAGACATCCCAGAGATGCAGGCTAAAGACGCCCCCGCGGCGCGCCCAAGAGACATCCCAGAGATGCAGGCTAAAGACGCCTCCGCGGCGCGCCCAAGAGACATCCCCGAGATGCAGGCTAAAGTCGTCCCTCGCGACGCACTTAAGACGCCTACATGGCGCACGTAAGACGCGTAAAGGCGCAACCCGTAAGACGCCTACATGGTGCAACCTAAGACGCCTACATGGCGCACGTAAGACGCGTAAAGGCGCAGCCCGTAAGACGCCTACATGGCGCAATATAAGACGCCTACATGGCGCACATAAGACGCCTACATGGCACACTTAAGACGCCCACATGGCGCAACCAAGTCGTCCCTCGTGACACACCTAAGTAACCTAGATGCCACATCTAGGCCATCCCTCATAACGTGCCTACGATGCCTAAAACAACGCACGCAGCCGTCTATAATGACGCGCTCTGAGTCACCGCAAGGCGCTGTGTATGATGACTAATCGGAACGCACCTGAACAGCCATACAAGGCGTAACTCATGTCATCTTCACCACCGCCGACTAAGCACAATCACACCCGCCTCTGAGCAAGAACCTCGCTCGGCCTGAACTAGCTGAGACCTCGCTCCTCGAGTTGAGTCATTCTCCTCGAGTCGAGCCTTGCTCCTCAAATCGAGTCAGTCTCCTCGAGTTGAGCTTTGCTCCTCGAGTCAAGTCATTCTCCTCGAGTCGAGCTTCGCTCCTCAAATCGAGTCATCCTCCTCGAGTCGAGCTTCGCTTCTCGAGTCGAGTCAGTCTCCTCGAGTTGAGCTTCGCTCCTCGAGTCGAGTCATTCTCCTCGAGTCAAGCCTCGCTCCTCGAGTTGAGTCACGCTCCCTGAGTCGAGTCTTGCTCCTTGAGTCAAATCATTCTCCTTGAGTCGAGCGCTGCTCCTCGAGTCAAGACATCCTCCTCGAGTCGAGTCACACCCTCCTCGAATCGAGCCATGCTCCTCGAGTCGAGTCACTCTCCTCGAGTCATCCCTCTCGAGTCGAGCATCACTCATCAAGTCATTCTCCCCGAGTTGAGTCTTGCTCCTCGAATCGAGTTATACTCCTCGAGTCGAGCATCGCTCTTCGAGTGGAGTCATATTCCTTAATGACCAGCCAGTCTCCTTGAGTCGAGTCTAGCCCCTCGAGTTGAGACTTGAGTCGGCTCCCCGAGTCGAGCCTAGCCCCTCGAATTGAGACTTGAGTCGGCTCCCCAAGTTGAGCTTCGCTCCTTGAGTCGAGACTTGATTCAGTCTCCTCAAGTCGAGCTTCGCTCCTCGAGTCGAGCCTTGAGTCAATATCCTCGAGTCGAGCTCCGCTCCTCGAATCGAGCCTTGAGTCAGTCTCCTCGAGTCGAGTCCCACTCCTCGAACAAACACCTGGAGCGACCTGAAGAACAGGTCAGCCAAAATAGAGACCCGCACTCGTGCCTGGGGAATAAAGGCCGATCTTCCGAACGCAGACGAAGAAGTGTCACCAAGGCGGGAATGGCGGATGCCCCGTGAGGCCGACTTATGCTTGATGTGTGGTCAAACTTTTAGCGTTTATCCCCGAGCAGTCGAAGCCCTCCGGTGCGGCAGAGCCTTCCGCCAGGTGCCACCCCGTCTTCTCGAAGCATCAGCCCGCAGCATTAACCTCCGTCTTCGAGACCTCGGAATGAGCACGCCTTTGCAAAATGCAAAAGTGCAGTCGCCTTCCAAGCTGGCCGAGACGGAAGCCATGATCTTCCCCTAAGGGGTCACGATTACGCAATCGTCACCCTGCTAGTCACCGTCGAGTCCCATGGACTCTGGGTTGATGATATCATCAAACAAAACAAAGACTTAGGCATGACCTCGCCCAAAGATCAACTGGCCGTAACTTGCCGATACGCCTCTACACAAATGCACGCCCCACTTGCGCATGCATATCCCATTTGCTCCGGGGCTAGAGCGACGGACGCAAACGCGTTAGCCTCGTCCACGTCGAGCTACGTCTCTTATCCGCTTGGATCCTCCTCCACGTGTCGATCACACACTCGTGTCGAGAAAGACGGAAAAGCGAGAAAGAGCACTTACAATTGTGAGAGTATCCTTTATAATCACAAAGGCTTCGCAACAGTGAAGCTCAGGGGAGTCTATTTTCCTCAAACACCCGGCGGAAACAACTAAAAGTTCACCGCCCGGGGCCTCCCGAGCAATGAACTTGGGGGGCTAATGTTGTCGGTCGTTTTCGGAAAACCCGAGACGCCAAGAAGACACGCCATTCAAAGGGCCGATGGTCAGGCCGGAGGTCCTAAAGAGCGGCGAGCCTTCTCTCACGAGTCGACTGACAAGTCCTCGTGCCAAATCCTCATGCCCCTCGAGTCGAGCCCCGAGTCGTTCCTCGAGTCGAGCTTCACTCCTCGAGTCGAGCCTCGAGTCGCTCCTCGAATCGAGTCACTCTCGCCAAGTAGAAACCTTCATATTTCACGTGGGATGGATGGCATTCGAAGGCCCGCAAGAGCCCGGCAAGACGAGCCGCCCACTACGCACACAACGCGCTACGCCGGCCAGCCGGGCAGCAAGCAGCGCGCCGCGCCAGTCAAGGCACCCTGCGCCGCGCGTCCTGCGCCGCGCGTCCCGCGCCGCGCCCGGTGACCCGCGCGCCGCGCCCCCTGCGCCGCGCGCCGCGCGTTGTGCGCCGCCCTTTGTGCGCCGCGCGCGCCGTGCGCCTCCACTTGATGCCACACGCATTCCTAGTCCCACATGGACGAAAAAGGGACCTTCTAAGGCCCCCAAACACTATATAAACCCCCTCCCATTGAGGGGAAAGCCATCCCATTCAATCCAAGAATTCTCTTCATCTCCTATCGACACGCTCGATTTCTCTGCTTCTCTGGATGCCATATTTGGCCTGAAGCAGTCTCTCTTCTCCCTCCCTCGTTCTCAAAGGTCCCGAAGCACTCACGGGGACTTCCCGGACGTCGCTCCCTTTGACCGAACGTTCTCCGGTGCTCAAGCACGCCCCTAGGGTTCTGAACTAGAGCTACCCTCGCGCGTCTAACACGCTAGACGCATACGCGATCTCCGAAGTTCTGAGACGCTGCCGAGGACTCCTCGCGCCCCGTTTCCTTCGTCGAGTACGCTTCTCCATCAAGGCTCCGCGCCTCATACAGCGTCTAACACGCTTGAACTACGTTCTGACCTGATCCCACACACGGGTACGTAGGCAGCCGACAACCAAGGCACGGTCACTCCTCCTCCTCACCCCCTACCTCTCCCGAGAGGCGGGTTGATCGGAGAAAACCCTAGCTCGAGACTATCGAGTTCCCACTCTTGGCCCGGGTGCGATCACTTGGTCCGGCCTTGGATCGAACCGCCCGAGGTTTTAAATAGTTGTTCATTTTCGTGCGACAACATCATACATAGTGACTTCGAGACATAAGAGGTTAAATGGTTTGTTCTTATATTGTCTCTAGAAGTGCACTGGTCAATTCAGTACCTTCGGAAGATACCTAGAAGAACTATAGAGTCCCTAACTCTCAATGCTTCATAACCAGACATCATAGATTCTTCTAACAATCATACTGAGGTCAATAGTCCTTTGACCCTAAGATTGCGAATATATCGTTTTAAGCAAACTACGAAGAGTTTGTTCATGCAAATCTACATTTGTCTCTTCGTAAGTTGTTAAGTTTGTTTATGGACTAAAAGACTAAGGTTTTATCATAAAGCTTCAAACATAGAAAGAATGAATGAACGTTTCAACTTTATTAATAATGAATAAGCAATTACAAGCAAGAGTCTTCGTAAGACTATATGACATCAAATGTACATAAATAGATACTACTACTCTTCCTGTGGGCACCATTGACAACAAACTCCCACTTGACTCAAAGAAGATGTGAGTAGTCTTACATGCCTAATCCCTCACGATGTTGGTCGAAGACCTTGTTCGCTAGGGCCTTGGTGAATGGATCTGCCAGAAATCTACTTCACCTCCACGTCTCCGCGCTGCGCGATCTCTCGAATCAAATGGTATTTCCTCTCTATATGCTTAGAGCGCTTATGGCTTCGAGGTTCCTTTGAGTTAGCGACAGCCCCACTATTATCACAATAAAGGGTCATGGGCTCGTCGACGTTTGGAACAACTTCCAAATACTTAAGGAATTTTCTAAGCCATACAGCCTCTTTGGATGTTCCACAAGCAGCCACATATTCTGCTTCCATTGTGGAGTCAGCAATGCAAGATTGCTTAATACTTCTCCACAAAACAGCTCCACCATTAAGGATGAACACAGATCCCGAAGTGGATTTCTTGGAATCCTTATCCGCTTGAAAATTGGAGTCGGTATATCCCGTCATAGTCAGGTCAGTACCTGAGTATGTAAGCATCAAGTTCCTAGTTCTTCGAAGATACTTAAGAACATGCTTAACAGCAATCCAGTGCTCGGGTCCAGGGTTGGATTGGAAACGGCTAACTACGCCAACGGCGAAACATATATCAGGTCTAGTGCAAAGCATAGCATACATGAGGCTTCCTACGGCAGAGGCGTAAGGAATCTTCCTCATGTCTTCAATCTCTTGTGCAGTCTTGGGAGACTGGTCCTTAGAGAGTGAAACTCCATGCCTAAAGGGTGTTTGACCCCTCTTGCAGTCTTGCATCGAGAAGCGATCCATCACCTTATCAATATAAGATGCTTGAGAGAGCGACAGGGTCCGGTTTTTCCTATCTCGAAAGATTTAGATTCCCAGAATGTACGCGGCTTCTCCTAGATCCTTCATATCGAATTGCTTTGCTAGCCAGACCTTAACCTCAGATAACTTACCCACGTCATTACCAATGAGTAGTATATCATCGACATATAGTACCAGAAACACAACTTTGCCTTCGTGTATTAACTTGTAAACACAAGGCTCATCTATTGACTGTTCAAAGCCGAAGCTCTTTACAGTTTCATCGAATCTAATATTCCATGACCTAGATGCTTGCTTTAGTCCATAAATGGATTTAAGCAACTCACAAACCTTGGTCTCTTGACCTTTATCCACGAAACCGTCTGGTTGAGCCATGTAAATGCGCTCGTCAAGATTGCCATTCAGAAAGGCTGTCTTGACATCCATTTGCCAGATCTCATAGTCGAGAGCTGCAGCTATGGATAGGAGTATGCGGATGGATTTAAGCATCGCGACTAGCGAGAAGGTTTCTTCATAGTCAATCCCTTCTTGTTGGGTATAACCCTTCTCCATAAGTCGTGCTTTGAACGTCTCGACGTTCCCATCAGGACCCCTTTTCTTCTTGTATATCCACTTACACCCTATGGGTTTAATCCCTTCAGGAAGGTCTACAAGTTTCCAGACTTTGTTGACATACATCGAGTGCATTTCAACTTTCATGGCGTCAAGCCAAAGGTTTGATTCAGAACAAGCCATCGCTTGGCTATAGGAAACAGGGTCATCCATGTCGGAGACGGCTACAAGAGAGTCTCCATAAGACATGTACCTGTCAGGCTTTTGAGTAGCCCTCCCACTACGTCTAAGTACTACTTGACGAGATTCTGATGAGTTAGGTTGTGTTTCAGTTGTGGTAAGAACAGTTCTTACAGATGAGGTAGAAGCTTCCTCACCCAACTTTTCTTCAAGCACAATTTTGCTTCTAGGTTTCGCATCCTTCATAAAGTCCTCCTCAAGGAAACGAGCATTCGTGCTAACGAAAGTCTTATCGTCCTCGGGACTATAGAAAGTAAAACCTTTGGTTTCCTTCGGATATCCTACAAACAGGCACAATTCTGACCTACTAGCCAACTTGCTAGTAGTTTTGCCTCAGCACGTGTGCAGGGCAACCCCAAATTCGGATGCGGCCAAGATTCACTTTACGGCTAGTCCATCTCTCATAAGGAGTACCAGGAACCGTTTTAGACGGAACTTGGTTTAGAATATAGGCGGCTGTTTCGAGGGCATATCCCCAAAAGGAAAGCGGGAGTGATGAGTAACTCATCATCGATCTAACCATCTCCATAAGAGTTCGGTTTCTTCTCTCTGACACTCCGTTTTGTTGAGGTGTGCCAGGTGCGGTAAGCTGAGAAGCGATACCTTCTTCTTTAAGAAAGTCATCAAACTCTCCAGACATATACTCACCACCTCGATCAGATCGAAGGGTTTTGATCACTTTGCCAGTTTGCTTTTCCACTAAAGCCCTAAAGACCTTAAATACGTTAAAGGTCTCGGATTTGTGTTTAAGCAAATAGACAAACCCATATCTTGAGTAATCATCAGTGAAGGTAACGAAGTATTCGTATCCTCCACGTGCCTGTTGGTTGAGCGGTCCACATACATCAGAATGTATTAGTTCCAGCAACTCAGTGGCTCTTCGACCCTTATCGGAGAAAGGTCGCTTACTCATTTTTCTTTCTATGCAGGATTCACAAGTAGGTAGTGAACCTATTGCAGAGGCTTGGAGTGGACCATCCCTCACAAGTCTCTTAATCCTATCTAGACTGATATGACCAAGTCTTAAGTGCCATAGGTATGTTGATTTTGTTAGATCTGAGGATTCAGAAAGTTTGATCCTCTTTGGCTCCCTAATTAGATCGTTATCTATTTCGGTGTCTAAAAGAGAAGGTTGAGTGGGATAGATGTAAAAAAGAGCATTCTTCATACATGCATCAGTGACAAAAGAATTATCAGGAAACGAAATACGAATTCCATTCTTAATAAACTTTAAACAATAATCTTGCTCACGAAGACGAGCAACGGATATTAAGTTCTTCCCAAAGGTAGGAACAAAATAAACATTATTCAAGTTTAAAGTGCGGTCTTCAAAAGACAGCGTCACGGATCCCACAGCCTTCGCAGACACCAGGCTCCCATCACCCCATTTGAAACAGAACTCGCCTTCCTCTAAGCTTTTGGTTTTCTTGAAACCATTCAAGGAACAACAAATATGGTTAGTAGCAGCGGAGTCAAGAATCCACGTTGATACATTATCAGCTACTAAGCATGCTTCGGTAACTAGTACAGTACTATGTTCCTTTGCTTTGAGATAGGCAGGACAGTTCTTTTTATCGGCCTTGTGAGGTCTCTTCTTAGTTCTAGAGGCGGAGGCTTTGTGCTCAGTAGCATGTGCCTCTCCTTGATTTCTCTTTCTCTTATTGAGACCTACAGCAGTGTGAAGCTCCTTCATAAGCTCGGTAACAGTGTACTCTAGCTTGTTAATGGAGTAGTTCATCTTGGAGGTATCAAGAGATGCCGGGAGAGTTTCTAAGATCATATCTATGACATTCTTCCCATCAATCTCGGATCCTAGGATTTCCATTCTATTCAGAAAACTAATGATCAGTATCATAAAGTCTCTAACAGGAGTCCTAGCCTTCATATGACAATTCATAAACTGTCGGACTGCTTGTTGCCTTGTTTGACGCCTTTGCCCTCCAAACATCTCAAGGAGATTGTAGAGCATGTCAGCGGCAGTCTCGAAGTCACGATGTTGCTCTTTCAGCATATTGTTCATAGATGCCAAGATATAGCACCTCACAATCTCATCGGATCGAAGCCAGGCCGCTAAAGCGTCATTGTCCTCTTGAGTTGAATCATCATTCGTCAGAGGAGGACACGGGGTGGTGAGTACCCATTTGTGCTTGTTAACGGTAGGTTTTATGTCGAGGTTACGTTTCGAATCTACGTAGTTTTCGTTTTCGAGTTTATTCGAGGAAAGAAAGATTGAGAGATGGTTGAGAGACAAATTGCCTATATAAGTTGAAACAAGTTTATGATTAGTCTTTGGTTTAGGATTTAAGTTTTATTAAGACTTTTATAAAATCCAAAGGTGTTATAAACCAAACGATAATTTACTCCCTCAAGAGAAGGCCGCAAAAAATCTCCTTTTATAAGTAAATGACACATCATTAATGCTAAGCCAAGATGTCAATACATCTATTTTGACTAGCCACCTTGTAAATTGGTTTGATCACTCACATCCTTTCGCAGGGCCTCGAGGGAGGATTACTAGGGATTGAGCCTAAGTGTGCAACCAACCACTTAGTCCAAAAGATTGACTTTGAAAAATAATCCGCCGAGGGGAGGCCTTGTCATCATCGTCTCACTCTCGGACGTAGATCATTGAGCAATGATCAGAGCAAAGCGCCCTTGAGTACTCTCATTTAAGAGAGGGACACGAGGGTGACTCTTAGTCCGGCGACACTTGCACTTTTCATTAGTGTTGGGGATCGTGGGTTACAAACAACGAATATAACCCTCCCACTTAGTTTTTGGAGTTAGTTCATCGACTCTTCTAAGTTCGGAAACAAATTTCCTAGTTAGAGAGCGACAGAGCGGACAACTAGAAGAGAATCCTAGATCGACATGTTCAGAGCAGTATTAGTGCATAAAGGCACAAGGTACATACTCGATCTTTTCCTATTTTCTATTTCGGGAAAGTGCGTGAGGGAAGTGTGAACTTCAACTCACTCGAACACTTGAAAGTTTGAGATTACAGATCTTTTTATTTTTTGGCTTGTCTACAAGGAGACCTCCCACTCAAATTTTCAAGAGCATATAGATTTTGAACATATGTGATATAGATATAGTTTTGAAAACATTTTGAAAATTTATTTGATTTGGATGACAAAATATTTTTCAAGTTTGAAAGTGAAAACGGTTTTTCAAAATTCAAACTAGTTTTGTAAAAATTAAATTTCAATTAAACTTTCAAAAATCAAAACATTTTAATCTTACACATCATGTTTATAATCATATGAAAAACATTTTTGCTCATGAAAATTTTCTCATTAGAGTTCTATAACTCATGGTAGTGGGGTTTGAAAATCCGGATTTCTAAAAAACTGGAGTTTCAGACAGCCGCGCACCTCGGAGTAAAATCGCCATATCTGGCGGCTCCGATGTCCTTTTGAGCCGAAACCGGTGGCATTGGACAGAGGACAGACAGAGCTTTAATTTGATTCAAGAATCATTAAATTTAGATTTCTGAACAGAGAGTTATGCCACTTTTAATGCGGGTTTACTCCAGCTCGAAGAAAAAGAAATAAATTAAAGCTTGGTCCTTTTTAGGTGCGAAAAAGAATCGAGTGTAACGGAACGTTTTAAGATGTTGTTTAAAGCTTTTATATGTGTTTTATTAGCAAGGTAATAACATAGAATAAAAGAAATAACAACATGCATAAAACGATTACGGTAAATAAAAGAAACTAGAAAGACAAAGTAACTAGTCACAAAATTTACCGAAATTTCTCAAACCTTTAAAACACGTTTTTCAATATAAAAAATTTAAAACTTTTAGAACTGATTCTAATGTGTTTTAAAAACATCCCAAACTCATAGAAAATCAACATGCTTTTTAATTTAAAGACATGAGCAATAAATTAAAAAAAAATCTAAGATAACAATTCTAACTTGTCACAAAATTAGTAAACTTTCGAAAACGATTTTCAAGCTCATAATTTTAAAAATATGTACATGCTAATCTTTGACCATAGCTCTGATACCATTTGTTGGAATCGATCTAGGGTTTAAGAAAATAATTAACGCTTCGGTAAGCGGCGGAATTTTAAAAATTTTCTTTTACAAGTAAAACAGTTTTTACTAACCTAGACAAGTGCAAGTACATGTAATTAAAAACCAATATGAGCTAAGAATTTACTAACCTTTCTTGAAGCTTGAACTTTGGAGAAGCTTTCGGAAAGTTTGCAACGCTCGTCTCCCCTCGCAGCACGTCTCTCTTCCTTTCCTCGGCACCTCGAGCAACCACGAAAGTTTCTATCAGTAAATCACTCGAAAAGAAGGAATCAGTGAGTGGGCACTTTTAAACACTACGACTTAAGAACGAGTCTCAAAGTCGCAGAGCTAAAGACTAGGTCGAGTGAGGACCTAGGTGCCAAGACAAGAAAAATCGAAAATAGAAACTAGAAAGAGAGAGAAGAGGGGCGGCCAACAATGTCTAGAGAGAGAGTCTCTCAATCTCTAACTTATGTTGAATGAGAAAAATGCGAAGAATGAGGCTCCTATTTATAGGAGAGGTCTTACCTTCAATAAGGTAGTTTACTCTTCTATAGAATATCACATATTCATGAGCCAATTTCCTCTTTTCCTCTATGATGCACTCGGCCAAGGTGGGCTTCATTAAGCCTTGGATTTGTTTCCTTTTTTGTTCCTTGCCTTGCATCTTACTTGTGTTGGGCGCCTACCTCTTATTTCCCTTAGAGGAAATTTGTTTCCTCTTTTTCTTTTGGCAAGTATCTTCATACATTTATGCACAAAATATTCTCTCTTGTTTCTTGGGTATTTGGGCGCCTATGACTTATCTAGAAAGGCCTTCTAGAAGCTTTTCCACTTGTTCATGACAACATGAAAAAGGCCCATTAAGAATTTTCAATAAAATTCTTATGAAATGAAATTAATCCACAAGGCCCAATGATCAAGTCATGGCCGAGTATTACTTGTCATCAAATGACCATGTCAAAAAATTTATTGACATTCATTTCATCATATGTCTCAAAAGACAAAAATACCCTTTTGACAATTTTCGTTCTTGTTTTGACTTAGCTTCTAGTTTAACTATTCCTATCGATGTGATTCGTGACAGTGACCTCATGGACCCAAATGAACAAAGCTTTAGCTAAACACTTGGACTCAAAAGTTCACAAACCTTTTCCAAGTTTAGCTTAATGCCAACTGACTCCACTAAAGAGCTGACACTGAAAATCTCTCGGTTCAAATGAATTTATTTTCTACTCAAGAATTCACCTAATTGTAATGAGCGGATCCACTGAATATTATCTATGTTTACCCTTCATGAATGTCATCAGCTAGTCGGGATTTACTAAATTACCATTTTACCCTTCTAGCTGTTATTTCCTCAACTCCTTTGTCAATTGTGAATAAGTTAGAAACAATGTATTGACGAGGAGCTAACAAGTCACATTGTTTCATCCAAAAGAGTCAGGACTCAATTTGGACACTGGCCAGTTCATTTATTCACACTCCAAGGAACAAGGCATGAGGTGACATACATTGCATTTCAGCAATCTTGTACATGAATTCCATATCTATGAGAACTTCACAAAGTTACTCATGACACACTCACAACTTAGTACTTCACCAATAGGCCTTGTTCGGAATCACATAGTGAGTCCGAACTTTGACTTTCTCAAATGAGAATACTAAGGTGTGAAATGGCATGTCTCATTTCAGGATTAAGGTAAGCATGATGCAATTCATACATAGTGACTTCGAGACATAAGAGGTTAAATGGTTTGTTCTTATATTGTCTCTAGAAGTGCACTGGTCAATTCAGTACCTTCGGAAGATACCTAGAAGAACTATAGAGTCCCTAACTCTCAATGCCTCATAACCAGACATCATAGATTCTTCTAACAATCATACTGAGGTCAATAGTCCTTTGACCCTAAGATTGCGAATATATCGTTTTAAGCAAACTACGAAGAGTTTGTTCATGCAAATCTACATTTGTCTCTTCGTAAGTTGTTAAGTTTGTTTATGGACTAAAAGACTAAGGTTTTATCATAAAGCTTCAAACAAAGAAAGAATGAATGAACGTTTCAACTTTATTAATAATGAATAAGCAATTACAAGCAAGAGTCTTCGTAAGACTATATGACATCAAATGTACATAAATAGATACTACTACTCTTCCTGTGGGCACCATTGACAACACCATGTAGGCGTCTTACGGGTTGCGCCTTTACGCGTCTTACGTGCACCATGTAGGCGTCTTAAGTGCGCCATGTAGGCGTCTTAGGTTGCGCCATGTAGGCGTCTTACGGGTTGCGCCTTTACGCGTCTTACGTGCGTCATGTAGGCGTCTTAAGTGCGCCATGTAGGCGTCTTAGGTTGCGCCATGTAGGCGTCTTACGGGTTGCGCCTTTACACGTCTTACGTGCGCCATGTAGGCGTCTTAAGTGCGCCATGTAGGCATCTTAGGTTGCGCCATGTAGGCGTCTTACGGGTTGCGCCTTTACGCGTCTTACGTGCGTCATGTAGGCGTCTTAAGTGCGCCATGTAGGCGTCTTAGGTTGCGCCATGTAGGCGTCTTACGTGCGCCATGTAGGTGTCTTAAGTGCGCCATGTAGGCATCTTAGATTGTGCCATGTAGGCGTCTTACGGGTTGCGCCTTTACGCGTCTTACGTGCGCCATGTAGGCGTCTTAAGTGCGCCATGTAGGCATCTTAGGTTGCGCCATGTAGGCGTCTTACGGGTTGCGCCTTTACGCGTCTTACGTGCGCCATGTAGGCGTCTTAAGTGCGCCATGTAGGCGTCTTAGGTTGCGCCATGTAGGCGTCTTACGTGCGCCATGTAGGCGTCTTACGTGCGCCATGTAGGCGTCTTAGGTTCCGCCATGTAGGCGTCTTATAGGTTGCGCCTTTACGCGTCTTACGTGCGCCATGTAGGCGTCTTAGGTTGCGCCATGTAGGCGTCTTACGGGTTGCGCCTTTACGCGTCTTACGTGCGCCACGTAGGCATCTTAAGTGCGCCATGTAGGAGTCTTAGGTTGCGCCTTTACGCGTCTTACGTGCGCCATGTAGGTGTCTTAAGTGCGCCACGTAGGCGTCTTAGGTTGCGCCTTTACCCGTCTTACGTGCGCCATGTAGGCGTCTTAAGTGCGCCATGTAGGCGTCTTAGGTTGCGCCATGTAGGCGTCTTACGTGCGCCATGTAGGCGTCTTAAGTGCGCCATGTAGGCGTCTTAGGTTGCGCCATTTAGGCGTTTTACGTGCGCCATGTAGGCGTCTTAAGTGCGCCATGTATGCGTCTTAGGTTGCGCCATTTAGGCGTCTTAGGTTGCGCCATTTAGGCGTCTTACGTGCGCCATGTAGGCGTCTTAAGATTTTTTGGTGGAGCGTTTTCTTTTGAGAGTGAGCGTGTTCTTTTGAGAGTTTCCTTACCATAGCTAGCCCCCCCAAGTTTTTGGGTTATAAGTTAATTGTTGATAACTAGAAAACTTGCACAAAACGGAATTTGAAACGGAAAACTCTAGTTTTATTACTTTTGTGAAAAACTTGCGAGAAAATTAAAATCCTAAAACATTGGCTCGTAGGCCTTATTGAAAATGGGAAATAAAAGCGATAAAAATGCGGGGGACGCTAGCTACTGGTAGTACTGCGTCAAGTGCTCCGCGTTCTGTTGTCAATGGTGCCCACAAGAAGAGTAGTAGTGTCTATTTATGTACATTTGATGTCATATAGTCTTACGAAGACTCTTGCTTGTAATTGCTTATTCATTAATAAAAAGTTGAAACGTTCATTCAATCTTCCTTGTCTGAAGCGTTATGATAAAACCATAGTCTTTTAGTCCATAAACAAACTAAACAACTTACGAAGAGACAAATGTAGATTTGCATGAACAAACTCTTCGTAGTTTGCTTAAAATGATATATTCGCAATCTTAGGGTCAAAGGACTATTGACCTCAGTATGATTGTTAGAAGAATCTATGATGTCTGGTTATGAGGCATTGAGAGTTGGAGACTCTATAGTTCTTCTAGGTATCTTCCGAAGGTACTGAATTGACCAGTGCACTTCTAGAGACAATATAAGAACAAACCATTTAACCTCTTATGTCTCGAAGTCACTATGTATGAATTGCATCATGCTTACCTTAATCCTGAAATGAGACATGCCATTTCACACCTTAGTATTCTCATTTGAGAAAGTCAGAGTTCGGACTCACTATGTCATTCCGAACAGGGCCTATTGGTGAAATACTAAGTTGTGAGTCTGTCATGAGTAACTTTGTGAAGTTCTCATAGATATGGAATTCATGTACAAGATTGCTGAAATGCAATGTATGTCACCTCATGCTTTGTTCCTTGGAGTGTGAATAAATGAACTGGCCAGTGTCCAAATTGAGTCCTGACTCTTTTGGATGAAACAATGTGACTTGTTAGCTCCTCGTCAATACATTGTTTCTAACTTATTCACAAGCGACAAAGGAGTTGAGGAAATAACAGCTAGAAGGGTAAAATGGTAATTTAGTAAATCCCGACTAGCTGATGACATTCATGAAGGGTAGCATAGATAATATTCAGTGGATCCGCTCATTATAATTAGGTCGAATTCTTGAGTAGAAAATAAATTCATTTGAACCGAGAGATTTTCAGTGTCAGCTCTTTAGTGGAGTCAGCTGGCATTAAGCTAAACTTGGAAAAGGTTTGTGAACTTTTGAGTCCAAGTGTTTAGCTAAAGCTTTGTTCATTTTGGTCCATGAGGTCACTGTCACGAATCACATCGATAGGAATAGTTAAACTGGAAGCTAAGTCAAAACAAGAACGAAAATAGTCAAAAGGGTATTTTTGTCTTTTGAGACAAAGGATGAAATGAATGTCAATAAATTTTTTGACAAGTTCATTTGATGACTTAATGTCACTCGGCCATAATATGATTAATTGGGCCTTGTGAATTAATTTCATTTCATAAGAATTTTATTGAAAATTCTTATTGGGCCTTTTTCATGTTGTCATGAACAAATGGAAAAGCTTCTAGAAGCCTTTTCTAGAAGGCCTTGGGCGCCCAACATACCCAACCAAGAGAGAATATTTTGTGCATAAATGTATCAAGATACTTGCCAAAAGAAAAAGAGGAAACATATTTCCCCTAAGAGGAAACATGGTGGGCGCCCAAATGTGGTCAAGAGAGAAGCAAACAAAAGAGGAAACAAATCCAAGGACTTACTTGTTTTGTCTTGGACGTGCACCTCTTTGAAGGAAAAGGGAAATTGGCTCATGAATATGTGATATTCTATAGAAGAGGAAACTACCTTATTGAAGGTGAGACCTCTCCTATAAATAGGAGCCTCATTCCACACTTTTCATTCATGCAAAGTTTTAGAGATTGAGAGCTTCTCTCTCTAGACTTGGCCGCCCCTTCCTCTCTCTCTCTCTAGTTTATATTTTCGATTATTTCTTGTCTTGGCACCTAGGTCCTCACTCGACCTAGTGTTTAGCTCTGCGACTTCGAGACTCGTTCTCAAGTCGTAGTGTTTAAAAGTGCCCACTCACTGATTCCTTCTTTTCGAGTGATTTAGTGATAGAAACTTTCGTGGTTGCTCGAGGTGCCGAGGAAAGAAAGAGAGACGTGCTGCGAGGGGAGACGAGCGTTGCAACTTTCCAAAAGCTTCTACAAGGTTCAAGCTTCAAGAAAGGTTAGTAACTTTAATAGCTCATATTAGTTTTTATTTACATGCACATGCTCTTGTCTAGGTTAGTAAAAACTAGTTTTACTTAAAAAGAAAATTTTTAAAATTCCGCCGCTTAACGAAGCGTTAAACTTTTTCTTAAACCCTAGATCGATTCCAACACGTTCCACGTGTGGCGAATCGGAGTTTCGTCTGTGTGCTCGATGTAGTATGTCCCGTCGTGAATGACTTTGCAGACTCTGTAAGGGCCTTCCCAGTTCGGGCCTAGGACGCCGGCGCCTTGGACTTGTGTGTTCTGGAACACTCGTCTGAGGACGAGGCTTCCGACGGAAAAATTTCGCCTTTTGATCTTGGAGTTGTAGTATCTTTCGACCTTGCGCTTCTGTGCGGCGAGGCGTCTGAATGCTTCCGCTCTCTTTTCATCGATCAGGTCCAACTCAAGGCGCATGGCCTCGTCGTTGTTCGCTTCGTCGAATGTATCGATTCGGAATGTGGGTATCTCGGTTTCAATTGGAACCACGGCCTCGACCCCATATGCAAGGGAGAATGGCATCTCGCCGGTGGCGTTTCGCGCGGTGGTCCTATATGCCCATAGGACGAATGGTAATTCCTCGGCCCAGGCACCTTTCTTGTCTTCGAGCTTCTTTTTCAGGTTGCTTTTGATAGTCTTGTTGACTGCCTCAACTTGGCCGTTGACCTGAGGATGACGCGGCGAGGAGAAGGTCTTGCTGATCTTCAATTGATCGCAGATATCTCTTACTCGTGCGTTGTCAAATTGTGCTCCGTTGTCGGTCACAATTGAGGCGGGGATACCGTGCCTGCATATGATGCTTTTCCAGATGAAGTTTGTCGTGTTTGCTTCAGTTATTCTGGCAAGCGGCTCGGCCTCTACCCACTTAGTGAAGTAGTCGATGGCGATAATGGCGTACTCGTATTGCCTTGGCGCTCTAGGGAGCTTACCAATGATGTCCACGCCCCACTTAGCGTAGGGACGTGGGACAACGATGCTGCTTAATGGGGTCGGGGGCTGTCGCGGAATTTCCGCGAAGCGCTGGCATTTATCGCAACACCTTGCCCATTCGCCAGCATCTCGCTTCATGGTAGGCCTGAAATAGCCTTGCTTAAGCGCTTTGAGCGCAAGGGAAGTTCCAGCGGCGTGGTTCCCGCAGATGCCCTCATGAATTCCGCGGAGGACCTTGGTTGACTCAACTGTTGTCGCAGTTTTTCGGACAACGATTTAGGAATCGTAGACGGTTAGACCCAAGGCCGGACCAAGTGGTCTCGCCTCGACTCGAGCGTGTCGGGCTTGGTATCCCAAGCCGTCCCTTAGCTATAGATGATCTCTATCTCGTCCAAGCACCTGAAACGTGAACAGAAAGGTGTGAACTACAAAGGGGAAACAGAGGGGTTGCCTCTGTTTACCTCTCCGACGCTCAACATTAGTAGGATTGAGGTGGTTTGTAGAGGGTTTAGTGTTTAGGGGTCGAGACTTGAGAGAAACGAGCGAGGTACGAGTTCGGCAGCGTTTCAGTACTCAAAATTCGGATTACCTGGGTCGAGGAAGAGACCCTCATATTTATAGGCGGCCGAGAGGTGTTTGAGGAACCCCTTGGCCGAGGGCCGGCCTTGGAAGGCCGGCCTTGGAGCGCCGGCCGTGGAGGGCCGGCCTTGGAACGCCGGCCGGGGAGGGCCGGTCCTGGAGCGCCGGCCGAGGAGGGCCGGCCTTGGAGCGCCGGCTGAGGAGGGCCGGCCTTGGAGCGCCGGCCGAGGAGGGCCGGTCCTGGAGCGCCGGCCGAGGAGGGCCGGCCTTGGAGCGCCGGCCGAGGAGGGCCGGCCTTGGAGCGCCGGCCGAGGAGGGCCGGCCTTGGAGCGCCGGCCGAGGAGGGCCGGCCTTGGAGCGCCGGCCGAGGGGGCCGGCCTTGGAGCGCCGGCCGAGGGGGGCCGGCCTTGGAGCGCCGGCCGAGGAGGGCCGGCCTTGGAGCGCCGGCCGAGGGGGCCGGCCTTGGAGCGCCGGCCGAGGGGGCCGGCCTTGGAGCGCCGGCCGAGGAGGGCCGGCCTTGGAGCGCCGGCCACAACGAGTGCCGGCCCCGGACGAGTGCCGGGCTCAGGACGGCCGCCAGCGTGGCCGTCGTCGATCTACCGGACCGAGACGGACCGGTAACATTAGCCCCCCGAGTTTATCATCGATTGTAAATCGTGTGGTAAACTCAGAGTCCGACGTTGGCCCATCGGAGAAGCCCGCCGTCAAGAGGTATGCTCCGACGTCCTTTCATGTTGTTTTTATTATTATTTTTTGTCGACCGTGCTCGCTTCGTTATTCGCGCCATGGACCCTATTGACCCGGGATGTGGGACCGTTGACGATGGCTTACACGATTTGTTTGAGGAAAACCACGTGGATTTGAATGCTTTTTGGGCTCAATTCTCGCCACCATCAACACCACCCAACACCCGACACTCATCGCGTTCGTTCAACGCTATTGAGATGACCGGAGAGGATCTTTCACTGGTTGAAGCGTGGCTGGCCGACGAGGGTGAGGGCGCGCGTGCCGGAGACGGCCAGCGCCGGCAGGAGAGCGCCGGCCTGAAGGCACCAGCCGCCGGGGACAGCCGGGCCGACCAGCACGAGGCCGGCTTGGCCGAGGGGCGCGCCATGGAGGCCGCGCGCGCGGGGGCGACCACCCAGGAGACCGGCGGCGCTGTGCAGGCCGCCGCCAACACCGGGGGAGTCGCGCCTGGCTGGGTCGGCGCCGTCTGCGTTGGACCCAGCCCCGGGATCGCGCCAGAAGAGCCGCGCGCGACGATCTCGACCGGGGAGCACGCCGACCAGGCCGAGGAGGCCGACGCCGGCGTGGAGGAGGCCGGGCCCGACCGAGCCGGCGCCGTCTGGGGCGAACCCAGACTTGGGGGAGACGTCCCTCGTCCCGGGGGGGCCGAGCCGGTCGTGGAGGACGCGGGCGACGCGTCTGGCGAGGCCGGCGCCGGCGAGGACGCGCTGGCGCAGAGGAGGACCCATCAGGGGGGACCCCACCCCCTCGGGTGGGGCTGCGCTGCAGGTGGTCGGCGGCCATGGGAGCCCAGGCGGGTCGGCCCCAGCCGGGCTGGAGCGCATCTACGTCGGGGGAGCGCTGCCGGCGGCGGTCGACGCTGCAGGTGGGGTCGGCGGCGCCGGTCAGGAGGAGTGCCGGCCGCCCAATGCCGGAGAGGGGGAGGCGGCCATCCTGGTGGCCCTGCAAACCCTAGGGCCCAATGGGCCGGGCCTAGGTGAGGAGACTGCAGCCGGCCGGGAGTCGGGCCGGGCCGACGCGCGCGAGGAGGGCCAAACCGGCCGAAGGCCGGACAGGGCCGCCGGGCGACAGGCGCGCGAGGAGGACCCATCAGCCCGCGAGCTGGGCCGGGCCGGCGGGCAGGACGCGCCTGGGCTGAACGCCGGGACCCCCGGGCAAGCCACCAACGCCGGAGACTCGACTGGCCGAGAGCTGGGCCGGGCCGACGGGCCTGGCGCGTGCGCCGAAGGCCGGACGTCGCCGGGGCCGCGCGTGGAGGAGCCACCCAGCCAGGAGGCGGGCTGGGTCCTCGGGCTTGACACGCACGCAGGCGAGGGCGTCGCCGGCCACAGGACGAGCCGGCCCGATGACAGTGACCCGGCCGGCCGGCAGCCGGTCGAGCGCCCGGGCACCGCCCCGGACTCCGGACACTCCGGCGACTCGTCGAGCCGCCGTGCAGCACCCGCGGCGAGGGGACTTTCCTCTACTGTGCAAGAGGAAACGCGGACCTCGTCCTTCCCGGTAGGGGAGTCAGCCGTGCGGGGTAACTTTGACTGCTCGGGCGTCGATGTCCCGAGCCTGATCTCCATCGTCAGCTTCAAGAGCCTCAGGAAGCGCTACAGCATCCCGGACTCTGTGTCAATCCTCAGACCGTTGCCCGACGATCTTCCGTCCCGCCCTCGAAGGGGGTACGCCGCGGTCCACGAGGCGAGCCTCCGCGGCGGGCTAAGGTTGCCTTTCCAGCCGGTTATCCAGGAGCTGCTAGTTCGACTGGGGGTGCACGCCTTACAGATGTCTCCGGCCTTCTACCGGGTGGTCGCAGCGTGCCACATGATGCTTTACCGGGCGAAGAAGAGGGCTGTCATCGCCGACGACATCCAGGACCTCATGACGATACGAGGGGTGCCGGGGAAGCCGGGCTTCTATCAAGCGCTACATCGCAAGCGCTTCGTCATTGTCAGCAACGTCAATTCGAAGCACCGATATCCTTGGATATGGGTATCCGAATCAGCCTTCGGGGTCGCGCCTCTCTTCTTTGGTCTTGCGGCTGATTTTCCACCTATGGGCGATATCGAAAGCTCTGAGCTTCACGCGGTGATCAGGGCGCTCCCGGAATCGAGGCGACAAGGACCGCACTTCGAGTCCCCAGACCTAATGGCAAGGACTAGGTGGTTCCCACCCGGAGACGACGCCCTTCCGAGCTCGGGCCTCGCCGCGGAGGCTACGGAGGACCCCGAATCAGAGGCGGGGGGCTCGTCTGCTCCTCCCCCTGACGTGGGGGGTACCAACCGCACACAAGCTTCTAGTTAATGTATATTCCATTGTATTGCATTCTAACCTGTCACCTCTTCATCTTTTTCAGATACGATGACCCGACGACACCGACCACGCACGCAGGCACCGAGGGTGGCGCCCGACGTCGAGGCCGTGATCGCGGCTCAACCACAAGCTGAGGCCCGCCATAAGGGGCTTCCAACGCGGGCGAGGACCGAGGCGAACTCCTCGAACAAGCGACCGTCGTCGACGATCCTCCCCGGCTCGTCCTCCGGCCACAAGCGCGCTCACACGTCGGCGACGCCAGATGGCATGGAGTCGATGCTCCTGGCGGAGGCGGCGGAGCTGAGGGACCGATGCTCTCAGGGGATCCTTGAAACCTCACTACGGGATTTCAAGAGTCTCCTGACGGTGAGCGACCTTGAGCATTTCCAGAGCGGGATCGGTGACGCCCGAAAGGTATGACTCTCTTGTTTTCCTCATTTGCGATTTGTTGTGCTTATTTCGATTACATGTACGTTGTTTGTTTCCACAGATGCTCGCACGCCAAGAACGGAGCGACCGCATTCTCCGGGACCTGTTGCGTCGCATGCAGATCATGGAAAAAGACAAGGAGGATACAGCGGCCGCCCATGCCGCTGCCTTGGCGGGGGCCCGCCCCGTCCAAGAGTTCCAAGCGCTTGAGGAGGAACTAAAGCGAGCTCGTGAGAAGGCGGCGGCCGAGAAGGCGTCTCGGGAGAAGGCTGAGCAGGCGGCCGAGACTTTCTTAGGGGAGACCAAGAAACTCCAGGCGGCCCTCTCGAGCCGAGATGAAGAGCTGAACATCGTCCACGCCCGATTGTCGGCAAGCGAGATCTCTCGGGTCAGGGCCGAGAGGGAGAGGGAAACCCTGCGGGCGGAGGTGCAGACCCTCACCGAGGAGAAGGACGACGCCGTGCGATCGAAGACAGAGCTGGAGGAGGACTGGGATCTCTCGCTAGAGGTGGCCCGCTACGAGGTGGCCATGCGGGTCAAAGATGCGACTGCGGAGGAGAACGCGTCTCGAGGGATCACATTTTCCTTCTTCGACGCCATGTTTCCTCCCTTGGAGGACGAGCTGCCGGAAGACGACCTGCCTCCCGAAGTCCCTGCGGAGGCCGCCCAGTCGTCAAACTGTCAATCCGGCGGAGGAGCCGTCGGCGGGTCGGGCGCCCCTCACCTTGAGGACGACGAAGAGCAGGTCGATTATGGCTCGGAGTGATCGAGTTCTCTTTGGTTTTTTCGCGCACTTGTTTAGCGCTTGCTTTATGCTTTCTTTCGGATTCTTGCTATGTTTGCGTCGTACTTTCGTATTTTTCTTATCGGATTGTTTATGCAATATTGTTTTGCCTTGATTGAAGCTTTCTTTTCATCGTGCGTCTTATTTTCTCGACTTGCTACGCTTAGTGTAATCGATTTGCGCAATTTGAATAGTGCGTGTCTTACGAGCCCGGCCTACTATGCTTAACGTAACCGGTTGGCACGGCTTACTGCCGCATTTGGCGGCGAAGTTTCCCACGGACGCAGGGTAGACCAGTTTCATCCGGCGGGCGCGAGCTGGGTGGCCGTCGCGTTCATCCTTTGGCGAGTACGCTACCTATCGGCGTGCGTCTCGGGATAGGTTTGCAGCTCCCAGTGAACGTGGTACTCGTTGGTACGCGTGTCACGTTTTGGGTTTTGACTGCCGAGATCGACAATCCGGTGCGCGGACGTGATCCATCGATGACTCGCCGCCTATTGGTGCGCAAGGTGCATCGGTGCACAAGAGGGTCGCAGCAAAAGACGTGCGAGGCCGGAGGTCCGGTGCGCGGATCCAACTCATCGACGTTTCGCTATCTCTCGGCATACGGCCTCAACCCGTGCGAGAGCGTCGCACGGGGAGGGTACGAAGTCGGAGGTCCGGAGCGCGGATCCGATTTATGGGTGTTTTGTTGCCGTTTGGCGCATGGAAATATCCTCCCCTTAGCCCCCCGAGTTTCTTGGGTGCTCGTAGAGGAGGCTAGAAATTATAGTACAAAACTTTGAGGCGAAATGTAATTCATTATAACATCGAAATGGTAAAAAATTACATCCCAGGCCGTTGGCCGAATTTGAAATTGTAAAATTGTCTTGCTAGAATAATAAAAAATTACATGAAAATAGCAAAGCGAAAAGCGGACGAATGAACGTCTATTGGTAATATTGTCGGAGATGCTCCGCATTCCACGGGTGTGTGAACACGAGTCCCTCCATGTTCTCGAGCTCGTATGTGCCATTGTGGATGGCTCGACGCACACGGTACGGGCCTTCCCAGGTGGGGCCTAGAACTCCCACACCTTGCACTTTGGTGTTTTGGAACACCCTTCGAAGAACGAGGCTTTCGTCGGCGAACTTCCGCAGCTTGATCTTCGAGTTGTAGTACTTCTCGACCTTCCTCTTCTGCGCGGCAAGCCGGGTAAGTGCGTCCGCCCTCCTTTCGTCTATGAGGTCTAGCTCGAGCCTGACCGCGTCATCGTTGGCAGCTTCGTCGTATTCCTCGATGCGTAAGGTTGGCAACTTGATCTCGACGGGTACCACAGCCTCGACGCCGAACGCGAGAGCGAAAGGGGTTTCGCCGGTCGCGTTTCGGGCGGTGGTGCGGTATGCCCATAAGACCATGGGGAGCTCGTCAGCCCAAGCCCCCTTTCTTGCCTCCAGCTTCTTCTTCAGGTTCTCCTAGATCGTCTTATTCACCGCCTCGACCTGACCGTTGGCTTGGGGATGGCGGGGAGAGGAGAAAGTATTGCTAATGCCAAGCTGTTCGCACATTTCTCGGAGGCGCGCGTTGTCGAATTGTTTTCCGTTGTCGGTTACAATTGACGTAGGGATCCCGAAGCGGCAGATGATGTTTCTCCAAATGAAGCTTGTCGTGTTCGCCTCGGTGATCTTCGCTAGCGGTTCAGCCTCTACCCACTTCGTGAAGTAATCGATAGCCACGATCACGTGCTTGTATTGTCTCGGGGCCGTAGGTAGCTCGCCGATGAGGTCGATTCCCCACTTCGCGAAAGGTCGCGGCACGATAATCGGACACAAAGGGGCCGGTGCTTGGCGCGGAATGTGGGCGAACCTTTGGCACTTGTCACACTTCTTGGCCCACTCGTGGGAGTCCTTTTTCAAGGTTGGCCAGAAATATCCAAGTCTTAGCAACTTCAATGCCAAAGATTGCCCGGCGGCGTGGTTACCGCACACCCCCTCGTGCACCTCGTGGAGTGCTTTCCTCGCCTCCACCTCGATCAGGCAACGGAGAAGGGGCATGGAGTCACCTCTCTTGAACAAACTGTCCTCCCTCATCGTGTACTTCGGGGCTAGGCTTCTCAGCTTTCTAGCTTCTTCTTTGTCTTCGGGGACGACTCCTCGTTTAAGGAATTCCACGAGCGGGGTCATCCATGAGGGAGGCGGAGTCTCGTCAATGACCCCTACGTCGCCTCTCGAGACGTAGGGTCGGGTCAACACTTCGATTGGGACGCTGCCCTCGCCTTCCTCGTCTATCCCAGACGCGAGGCGAGCTAGGGCGTCGGCGTCAACGTTCGCCTCTCGAGGGACCTGGACGATCTCGAACCACGACAGGGCCTCCAAGTTCTTTTGGGCCTTGGACAAGTAGGCGATCATGTGTGGCTCCTTTGCGGCGTAGTCGCCCTTAACCTGATTCACGATCAATTGCGAGTCGCAATGGATGCGCAGGTTTTGGGCGCCCAACTTGTTCGCTAGCTCCAAGCCAACAATCAGAGCCTCGTACTCTGCCTCGTTGTTGGAAGCCTTGAACTCGAACCGCAGGGCGTACCTCAGCTTTTCCCTATCGGGATTTGTGAGCACAACGCCGGCGCCAGCCCCCCGGGCGTTTGACGCGCCATCCACGTGTAAGTCCCAAACCGGCCCTATCGGGTCGTTGGTTCTCTTCCTTGAGGACTCGCTATGGTTGTCCTCCTTGTCTCCCGCGGTCTTACTCCCTTCGTCGTCCTCATTGGTTGGGGGCGCGCTTGTGAACTCGGCGATGAAGTCGGCGAGGGCCTGACCCTTAATGGCGGTTCTCGGTTGGAACTCGACCCCGTATTCGCCCAGCTCTTGGGACCATATCGCCATTCGAGAGGAGGTCCCTTTTTGAAGGGCCTTCTCGATGGGATGCCCCGAGCGGACCACGATGGGGTGCGCCTGGAAGTAGGGCCGGAGCTTTCTCGCGCTCATGACGAGGGCGAGGGACAGTCTCTCGATCTCGGGGTATCGGGTTTCGGCGTCGAGGAGCGCCTTGCTAACGTAGTAGACTGGCCATTGCACCTTGTCTTCTTCGCGTATGAGGACCGCGCTCACGGCCCTATCGGAAACCGCGAGGTAGAGGTACAGGGTTTCGCCGTTCTTTGGCTTCGCGAGGAACGGGGGGGAGGTGAAATAGGCTTTCATATCGCGGAATGCTTCCTCGCACTCCTCCGTCCACACGAACCCGTCGGTCTTCTTCAGTGCCTTGAAGAACGGTTGGCACCTGTCAGTGGCTTTGGAAACAAATCGCGTCAGGGCGGCGATCCTTCCCGTCAAGATTTGAACTTCTTTGACCTTTTGTGGCGACCTCATCTCTAAGATCGCCTTAATCTTCTCAGGATTGGCCTCGATCCCGCGGCGGCTCACCATGTAGCCCAGAAACTTTCCAGACTCGACCCCGAAAGCGCACTTGTTGGGGTTAAGCTTCATCTTGTAGCGCCGCAGAATCGTGAACATTTCCCTAAGGTCTCGGACGTGGTCGCGGGCTTTGAGGCTTTTGACAAGCATGTCATCCACGTAGACCTCCATAGTCTTGCCAATTTGATTGGCGAACATGCGGTTCACCAACCTTTGATACGTTGCTCCCGCGTTTTTGAGGCCAAAGGGCATGACCTTGTAACAGTAGAGTCCGCGGTTCGTAACAAAGGTGGTCTTGATTTGATCCGGCTCGTGCATGCGGATCTGGTTGTAGCCTGAATAGGCATCCATGAAGCTCAGCAACTCGTGGCCCGCCGTGGCATCCACGAGCTGCTCGATCCTCGGAAGAGGGAAGCTGTCTTTTGGGCAGGCTTTGTTGAGATCTTTGTAATCGATACAGATCCGCCACTTCCCGTTTGGCTTCTTGACCATTACCACATTGGACACCCACTTGGGGTGCTCCGCCTCCCTGATGAAGTCGGCGGCGAGAAGTTTGTCAACTTCTTCACCAATGGCTTGGTACCTCTCCCCACTGAATGCCCGTCGCGGTTGAACGCGCTCGGCCACTCTCTTGTCGTCGTTGAGACGATGAACCATGATCTCGGGGTCGATCCCCGGCATGTCAGCGTGTGTCCACGCAAAGACATCTTTGTGCTCTCGGAGGAAGGCGGCGAGCTCGACTAGGGTCTCAGACGGGAGTTGGGCGCCTACCCTGACTACTTGGTCAGGTTTGGCGTCGTCCAACACGACGGGAACGAGGTCGTCCGGTGTCTCCACCTTTCGACGCTCGACTTCGTCCCTTTGGTCTAGCTCTCTGAAGGTGCCTCCTTCCTCTAGCTTGCACGGGAATTTGTCTCCGAGTTGGAAGACGGTGCTCACCACCTTCGCTTTCCCTTTTCCGTCCACGCCCTGGATGTAGCACATCCTCGCCATGGATTGGTCTCCCAACATCACGGCGATCCCTTTATCGGTCGGGAACTTCATCATCAGGTGGTACGTGGACGTTATGGCCTTCAACCGATTGAGAGTCGGGCGGCCGACGATGATGTTGTAAGCCGAGGGCTGATCCACCACCAGGAACGACACGATGTGGGTAACCTCGAGCCCCCCCGGCATACCGAAGGTAACCGGGAGGTCGATAGTTCCCTCCGTCATAACCCTCTCCCCAGAGAAGCCGAAGAGCGGGGTTGAGATCGGGGTCGGTCTTACTCCGGATAGCTTCATCCTGTCCAACGTAGATTTGAAGATTATGTCGGCGGAGCTCCCATTGTCGATCAGGATTCTCCGGACGAGGTTGTTGGCGACCGGGGCAGAGACGACTATCGCGTTATTGTGTGGATGGAGAACTCGCGTTGCTTCTTGTCCGGTGAAGAACATGGATTCGAAGGGGGCCGGAGGAGGGACCTCGTACGTGTGGTTGATGTAGTGCGCTATTTTCCCTTGGGAAACTTCGCGCACGTACTTCTTCCTTTGCGTAGCCGAGTCTCCGAACTCCGGGCCACCCAAGATTGCACCCACGACGTGAAGTTGCGAGCTCTCCGGCTCTTCGTTTGTCGTGCGGTCCGTGACAGTCACCGTCGCCGGACCTTTCTTCCCTTGCCGCGGGCGACCTCCGTGCGCCGCGGCCGTCCCGATAGTTCTCAGGACGTATTCTTTCAGCTTCCCATCTTGAATTAGGGCCTCAATCTGACGCTTGAGTTGATAGCATTCGGATGTCAGGTGCCCGTGATCTTGATGGTAGTCACAGTACTTGCTTTGATCCCTCTTGGCGGGATCCTTCGTGAGCGGGGTCGGACTCCCCAACTTGTCACGGTGCAGAGCTAGGATTTGCTCCGGCGGAGTGTTCAGAGGAGTGAATGGCGAGAACCTCCGGAAGCTGTCGACATGCGACGGCTTCGGCCCGGGGAGGGGACGGCCGTTAGGGGCCTGGCTTCCCTTATTCCTCCTCTTTCGAGGGTCGGGACGATCTTCGTCTCGATCGTCGCGGCGGCGACTCCCCTGTCCTCCTGCCTTTCGGCCATCTCGGCCATCGAGATAGTCCTCGACTCCCATGTACGCGCGGGCTCTTGTCATCAGCTCCGCCATGTCACGCGGGACTTGGCCAACAATAGACTTGAGGAAGTCGCTCGTGCGCACTCCCTCGGTGATCGCCGTGATGGCGTCCCTGTCGTCGAACCCTTCGACCTTGTGAGACTCCTCGGTGAAGCGAGCGAGGTATTGTCTCAACGTCTCGTCTCTTCCTTGTCGGATAGAGAGGAGGTGGGTCTTCGGCTTCTTTTGCGCCACGAGGGTGGCGAATCGGGCGAGGAAAGCCTCTCGCAAGGCCCGGAAAGACGGGATGCTTCCCGGCCTCAAGCTTCGGAACCATTCAAACCCCGAGCCTGTGAGGGTCAGGCTGAAGGCTTGGCAGAGGGTGGCGTCCGCCTGCCCCTGCATAGTCATCCACGTCTCATAATGTTGGACGTGGAAGTGGGGGTCCGTACGTCCATCGTAGGGGGGAATGGACGGTAACTTGAAGTTCCCCACGCATGGTTGCGCGAGGATTTGCGCGGCGAAGGGAGAGTATGATTCCTCGATCCCTCCGTACGGCCTTTGCCTCCCCGACTCCCTCATTTCGATGATTTGATTCTGGAGGCTCTGAATCATCGTGACCATGTCGAGCCCGTTAGCGGGGCCGACCGTCGGGGCCACGGGAGTCACCGGTTGGCGTTCGTTGGACGCTTGGTCCACGACATTGGCCTGCGGCCGGCCGAGAGTTGCGGCGGGGAGTGCGTCCCTTCGAGAGTTTAGCCTTTGGCGGAGATCCTCCCCTCGGGAGTTTCTCTGCGCCGTCAAGCGCTCTCTAAGGTCCGCACTCGGTGCGGGGCGAGGTGAGGTCGCCCTTGGTCGGGCCGTCCGGCGGGCGCTTCGGCTGTCGGCCCCATCATCTACCAGAGTCGCTCTCTCCTCGGCGAGGGGCCGTGTCCGGCCACCTCTTGAAACCGAGGGGGCGAGTCCCCGGGAATGTGACCGTGCCTGCTGCCGCGCTAGGTGCGACGGTCCGGCCAAAGCGTCGTTGGGCCTCTCGGGCCGCGAAGGGGCGAGGCTAGGCGTCGCCTCGTTGGTCCTCGACTCCCCCACATATTCGGAGTCGGAGTAGTCTCTGGCGGACCTATCTTCAACGTCATAGCCGAGGAGGTCGGCTATGAGCGAACCATCGACGCCGGGGCGGTCAAGGAGCTCCGCAAGCCGCCGGGCCGTGTCCTCTCGGAGCACGGCCTCGGGGTCAATCATCGGGTCTTGGGGCTGGCTCTCGCTATCGCGAGGTTGCCCTTCAAAACGATGTGCGAGGCGTCGAAGACCATACCTCGAGCTTGTCGCTCGGGTACCCGCGGAGGTAGTGGGAATGTGACTCATCTCTCGAGAGTCGTGAGAACAAAGGGAGAAAACTGGTAGAGGGAATGCGTCGTCAAGGTCGAGAGATCCCCTCCTTCTAGCGCCAAAATGTTGTCGCAGTTTTTCGGACAACGATTTAGGAATCGTAGATGGTTAGACCCAAGGCCGGACCAAGTGGTCTCGCCTCGACTCGAGCGTGTCGGGCTTGGTATCCCAAGCCGTCCCTTAGCTATAGATGATCTCTATCTCGTCCAAGCACCTGAAACGTGAACAGAAAGGTGTGAACTACAAAGGGGAAACAGAGGGGTTGCCTCTGTTTACCTCTCCGACGCTCAACATTAGTAGGATTGAGGTGGTTTGTAGAGGGTTTAGTGTTTAGGGGTCGAGACTTGAGAGAAACGAGCGAGGTACGAGTTCGGCAGCGTTTCAGTACTCAAAATTCGGATTACCTGGGTCGAGGAAGAGACCCTCATATTTATAGGCGGCCGAGAGGTGTTTGAGGAACCCCTTGGCCGAGGGCCGGCCTTGGAAGGCCGGCCTTGGAGCGCCGGCCGTGGAGGGCCGGCCTTGGAACGCCGGCCGGGGAGGGCCGGTCCTGGAGCGCCGGCCGAGGAGGGCCGGCCTTGGAGCGCCGGCTTAGGAGGGCCGGCCTTGGAGCGCCGGCCGAGGAGGGCCGGTCCTGGATCGCCGGCCGAGGAGGGCTGGCCTTGGAGCGCCGGCCGAGGAGGGCCGGCCTTGGAGCGCCGGCCGAGGGGGCCGGCCTTGGAGCGCCGGCCGAGGGGGGCCGGCCTTTGAGCGCCGGCCGAGGAGGGCCGGCCTTGGAGCGCCGGCCGAGGGGGCCGGCCTTGGAGCGCCGGCCGAGGGGGGCCGGCCTTGGAGCGCCGGCCGAGGAGGGCCGGTCTTGGAGCGCCGGCCGAGGAGGGCCGGCCGAGGAGGGCCGGCCTTGGAGCGCCGGCCACGGCGAGTGCCGGCCCCGGACGAGTGCCGGGCTCAGGACGGCCGCCAGCGTGGCCGTCGTCGATCTACCGGACCGAGACGGACCGGTAACATCAACGCTATCGAGGCACCGGAGCAGCGGCGACGAGTAACCGCGCTTATAGAGTATGCCCTCACGGAGCGTGTATTTGGATGCTAAGGCCCTCAGTTTATCGGCTTCCTTGCGGTCTTCGGGGAGTTCCCCTCTTCGCAAAAACTCCACAATTGAGTCCATCCAAGCGGGCTGAGATGCCACCTCTATGGTCCCGACTTTGTCTCGGGAGACGGATGGCCGTGGGAGAAATTCAATGGGTACGGTCCCCAATCCGTCTTCGTCGACGCCAGATCCGAGGCGAGCAAGCGCGTCAGCCTCCGAATTTTGTTCTCTCGGGATTTGATGAATCTCGAACCAAGAGAAGGCATCGAGTTTGGAGTTTGTCTTAGCCAGGTACGCGACCATGTTAGGTTCCTTGGCGGTGTAATCTCCTTTAACCTGGTTTACGATCAACTGCGAGTCGCAGTGTATTCGCAGGTTATGGGAGCCGAGTTTCTGTGCCAGCTCTATCCCTACAATGAGCGCTTCGTATTCAGCTTCATTGTTGGAGGCTTGGAAGCCGTAGTGAAGGGCGTATCGCAGTTTTTCCCCGTCGGGGTTAATCAAAATTATTCCGGCGCCAGTCCCCCGAGCATTCGATGCCCCATCTACGTATAGCTCCCAGATGGGACCCGTTGGGTCTACCTTCCTTTTCCGAGATAACGCATCATCATTTAAGTCAGCTTCCGCTCTTCCCATATCGGGAGTATAAGAGAATTCTGCCACGAAGTCGGCTAAGGCCTGCCCCTTTATAGCCGTTCTTGGGTGGAACTCAATCCCGTACTCGCTCAATTCTTGGGACCAGATCGCCATGCGAATCGATGTTCCCTTTTGAAGAGCTTTACCGATCGGATGCTTAGTTCGCACTGCGACTGGGTGAGCTTGGAAGTACGGCCGCAGCTTCTTAGCTGCCATTACGAGAGGCAGAGAAAGTTTCTCTATCTCGGTGTAGCGCGTTTCCGCGTCGAGTAAGGCTTTGCTCACGTAGTAGATCGTCCATTGGACCTTGTTTTCTTCGCGGACAAGGACAGCACTTACAGTTCTTTCAGAGACGGCGAGATACACATATAGCGTCTCGCCCTCTCTCGGTTTAGAGAGGAATGGTGGGGACCCTAAGTAGGCCTTCATTTCTTGGAAGGCACTTTCGCATTCGTCCGTCCACTCAAAGCCGCCCGTCTTCTTTAGAGCTTTGAAGAACGGTTGACACTTGTCGGGTGGCTTTAGACGCGAAGCGTGTCAGAGCGGCGATCCGACCGGTCAGGCTTTGTACCTCTTTGACTCGTCTTGGCGACTTCATTTCAAGGAGTGCCTTGATTTTTTCCGGGTTCGCCTCTATGCCTCGTCGGCTGACAATGTAACCGAGGAACTTCCCGGATTCAACCCCGAATACGCATTTGTTGGGGTTGAGCTTCATTTTATACCGGCGGAGGATTGTGAACATCTCCCTTAGGTTGCGTACGTGATTGGTTGCCAGTAGGCTTTTAACGAGCATGTCATCCACGTATACTTCCATTGTCTTGCCGATTTGATCGGCGAAGATCCGATTTACCAGGCGCTGGTACGTTGCTCCCGCGTTCTTAAGGCCGAAGGGCATGACCTTGTAACAATACAGACCTCAATCGGTGACAAAGGTCGTCTTAATTTGATCGGTCTCATGCATTCGAATTTGGTTGTAGCCTGAATAGGCGTCCATGAAGCTTAGAAGTTCATGGCCGGCCGTGGCGTCCACCAGTTGTTCGATGCGCGGGAGTGGAAAGCAGTCCTTAGGGCAGGCTTTGTTAAGATCTTTGTAGTCTATACAAATTCGCCACTTCCCGTTGGGCTTTTTTACCATTACCACGTTGGCAACCCACTTGGGGTACTTAGCCTCTCGAATGAAGTTTACGGTGAGGAGTTTCTCGACCTCTTCATTTATGGCCAGGTATCGTTCTGGGTTGAACGTTCGTCTAGCCTGCACTTTTTCGGCGACCTTTGGGTCGTCGTTCAATCAATGCACTATTACCTCGGGATCGATTCCGGGCATGTCCGCATGAGTCCATGCAAAAACATCCTTGAACTCCCTAAGGAAGGCAGTAAGCTGAGTTTTGATGGCGAGTGGAAGTCGGGTGCCGACTTTTACAACCTGATCAGGCTTAGATTCGTCCAGGACGATTGGCACAAGATCATCGGAGGTTTCCACCTTGAGTCTTTCGATTTCATCCCCGGGGTCAAGTTCTCCGAACTTCCTTGCATCCCTTGGGTTGCATGGGAAATCGTCTTCCAGTTGGAAGATTGTGTTGACCGCTTTTCCCGCGGATTTGCCATCAACTCCTTGTACGTAGCATATTCTGGCTTTGGATTGGTCTCCAGCCATAATGCCAATTCCCACTTCGGTGGGGAATTTCACCAGTAGGTGGTACGTGGAAGTGATTGCCCTTAGCCGGTTCAACGTGGGTCGCCCGATGATTAAGTTATAAGGCGACTCCTGATCGACCACTAGGAATGGGACCATGTGAATGGCCTCGATTCCTCCAGGGGTCCCAAAGGTGACCGGCAGGTCGATAATGCCCTCGGTCATAACCTTTTCCCCAGTGAACCCAAACAATGGCGTTTGGGTCGGAGTCGGGCGCAGCCCCCCGAGCTTCATGCGCTCTAGGGTGGACTTGAAAATTATGTCGGCCGCGCTGCCGTTATCGATGAGAACCCTTTTCACCAAGTTATTGGCCACTTGGGCCTTGAGCACGATCGCGTCATTGTGCGGATGCACAACTCGCTTGGCCTCTTCATTGGTGAAATACACCGTCTCGTGAGGCACGGACGGAGGTTCTTCATATGTGAAGTTGACATGCATAGCAGCGTCTTCCTGAGACACGGCCCTAAGGAATTTCTTCCGTTGTCGGGCTGAATCTCCATCTTGTGGACCTCCCAGTATGGTGGTTACCACGTGGAGTTATGGGTTGGCGTTGGCAGTAGCCGTGGTTCGGTCGGCAGAAGCGGCTGTTCCTCCTCCCTGACCAGACTGTTGTCTGTTCGTGGTGGGGCCCGCAGCGCTAATCATGCGTAACACAAACTCTTTCAGCTCACCCCGTTGGATCAAAGCCTCGATTTGCCTTTTGAGGTTGTAGCATTCCGAGGTCAAATGACCGTATTCCCGATGGAACTCACAATATCTGGATCGATCGCGAGTTGCGGGATCCTTTTTCATTGGAGCCGGGGGTGTGAACTTGTCACGTGCCAGAGCCAAGATCCTTTCCGGCGGTGTGAATGACGAGTACCCTTTGAAGTTTTCTGCAAGTCGCGGTTTTTGAGGTACAAGGGGGTTGGTTGCTAGAAATCGGGTTCCCCTTGTTTCGCCTTTTACGAGGTTCGTTCTGCTCGCGGCTAGGTTCTTCTCGACGGCGAGAGCTTTGATTAGTTCTCTTGCGGCCGTCGAGGTAATCTTCGACTCCCATGAAGGTCTTAGCTCGAGTCATTAACTCGGCCATGGTAGAAGGGACACGGCCGACGACAGACTTGAGGAAGTCACTTGTGCGCAAGCCTTCTATGATAGCGGCAATTGCGTCACTGTCGTCAAAGCGGTCGACCTTGTTTGACTCTTCAGTGAATCGGGCGAGGTATCGTCTAAGAGACACGCCACTCTCTTGCCTGATTGACCACAAGTACATCTTGGTCTTCTTTTGGACCATAGATGTAGCGAACCGTGCTAGGAACATGTCCTTCAGGTCTTTGAACGAGTGGATGCTTCCTGGCTTTAAGTTCTTGAACCACTCAAAGTCGGGTCCGGCGATGGTCAAACTAAAAGCTTGGCACATGGCGCCAGGAGATACACCCTGCATCGTCATCCAGGTTTCATAGTGCTGGATGTGGTAAGCAGGATCTGCTTTCCCATCATAGGGAGTGAGGTTCGGGAGCTTGAAATTCCCCGTACAAACCTTAGCCAGTATCTGAGTAGTGAAAGGCGATGAATTCTCCTCAACGACCCCATAGGCACTTCCACCTATTCCGTATTCTCGGAGATCTCGTACCTTATTTCGAAGGTTGTGGATCATAGTGACCACATCGAGACCGGTCGTTGGAGTAACCCCTTGATCGGGAGGAGTCACCTGCAGCCTCTCGTTAGACCCCTGTCCTGCACGGCGGTTCCCGTTAGTTGGGGCTGCCAGCGGGATATTGGGTCTAGAGCTTAGTCGCTCTCTCAGATCATTGCCACGCCCAATGCGTTGAGCAATGAGGCGGTCCCTAAGGTCAGGGCTGGTCGTACGGAGGCGCATGCTTTGTTTGCGACGGTGCGCTCTCCGCGCGCCCGGACTTTCCGCAACATTCTCCCTCGGACCTAGTCGGTCGAGAGCTGAACGTCGGGAATTCCCCTATTGAGAAGCTGCCGGCGCATCGCCTGTTCGGGGTAAGGGATTCGACGGACCGGCTTCAAACACGGCGGGGAGTCCGCCGTCCTTCGTGAGAGAAGTCTCGATATCCTCCGACTCACCAGTACCCTCGTAATCAGGGTCGCGGTCGCGGCTTTCCTCGTTGAGGTTCTCAGGATCCCCGTTGGGAATTATCGTGTCACGCATAGGTTGCTTTGCAGCCAGTCGGCTGTGGTACCTTGCGTTCCTCGCCTTCAGTCGGCGGATACTCTCCTCTAACTCCATGATGCGGTCGTCCCTGCTATCAGGAGATGGAGATGGTGAGCGGGTCGAGCTCTCTTCGTGGAGCGACTCTTCGTCACCACGCGCTCGGGAGCGCAAGAAGTATTTCTTGGTCCCAGTGACGTTTTCGGGGTTGTTCACGCCCTCAGAACGTACGGGTGGTTGGCTACTCGTCGTTTCTCAAGTTCGAGAAGGTTGAGTTCGCAGAAGAAAAGAAGAAGATGAACAGAATGGATTTCGGGCTGAATAGGTCGGGAAGTCCCCTCCTTCTAGCGCCAAAATGTTGTCGCACGAAAATGAACAACTATTTAAACCCTCGGGCGGTTCGATCCAAGGCCGGACCAAGTGATCGCACCCGGGCCAAGAGTGTGAACTCGATAGTCTCGAGCTAGGGTTTTCTCGAATCAACCCGCCTCTCGGGAGAGGTAGGGGGTGAGGAGGAGGAGGAGGAGGAGTGACCGTGCCTTGGTTGTTGGCTGCCTACGTACCCGTGTGTGGGATCAGATCAGAACGTAGTTCAAGCGTGAAAGACGCAGTATGAGGCGTAGAACCTTGGTTGAGAGGCGTGCTCGACGAAGGAGACGGGGCGCGAGGAGTCCTCGGCAGCGTCTTAGAATCTCGGAGATCGCGTACGCGTCTAGCGTGTTAGACGCGCGAGGGGAACTCTAGTCGAGAACCCTAGGGGCGTGCTTCAGCACCGGAGAACGTTCGGTTAGAGGGAGAAGAGATACTGCTTCAGGCCAAATATGGCATCCAGAGAAGCAAAGAAGAGTAAGAAATCGAGCGTGTCGATAGGAGATGAAGAGAATTTATTCGATGGCTTTCCCCTCAATGGGAGGGGGTTTATATAGGTGTTTGGGGGCCTTAGAAGGTCCCTTTTTTGTCCATGTGGGACTAGGAACGTGCGTGCCATAAAGTGGAGGCACACGGCGCGCGCGGCGCAGAAAGCGCGGCGCACAACATGCGGCGCGCGGCGCAGGGGGCGCAGCGCGCAGGTCATTGGGCGCGGCGTGGGATGCACGGCGCAGGATGCGCGGCACAGGATGCGCGGCGCATGGAGCGTGCGGCGGGGGCGCGTCCTGGCGCGGCGCGCTGCCTTGCTGGCGAAGCGCACTGCTTGCTGCACGGCTGGCCGGCGCAGCGTGCTGTGCACGCGGTGAACGGCTCGTCTTGCCGGGCTCTTGCGGGCCTTTAGGGGTCTTCGAATACCATTCTTCCCACGTGAAATATGAAGGTTTCCACTTGATGAGAGTGACTCGACTCGAGGAGCAAGGCTCAACTCGACGAGAGTGACTAGTGGCTTGACTCGAGGAGCGACTTGAGAACGACTTGAGGCTCGACTCGAGGAACAACTCAAGGCTCGACTCGAGGAGCGACCCGAGGCTCGATTCGAGGAGAATGACTCGAGGCTCGACTCGAGGAGAACGACTCGAGGCTCGACTCGAGGAACGACTCGAGGCTCGACTCGAGGAACGACTCGAGGCTCGACTCGAGGAGAACGACTCGAGGCTCGACTCGAGGAACGACTCAAGGCTTTACTCGAGGAACGACTCGGGGCTCGACTTGAGGGGCATGAGGATTTGGCACGAGCACTTGTCAGTCGACTCATGAGAGAAGGCTTGCCGGTCTTCAGGACCTCCGGCCTGAGCATCGGCCCTTTGAACGGCGTGTCTTCTTGGCGTCTCGGGTTTTCCGAAAACGACCGACAACACTTAAGTCGTAGTGTTTAAAAGTGCCCACTCACTAATTCCTTTTCTCTCGAGTGATTTAGTGATAGAAACTTTCGTGGTTGCTCGAGTTGCCGAGGAAGGAAGAGAGACGTGCTGCGAGGGGAGACGAATGTTGCAACCTTTTTCCAAAAGCTTCTCAAGGTTCAAGCGTCTAAAAAGGTTAGTAAACTTCTATGCTCATATTAGTTTTTATTTACATGTGCTTGCTCTTTGTCTAGGTTAGTAAAAACTGTTTTACTTGAAAAAGAAATTTTTTAAAATTCCGCCGCTTAACGAAGCGTTAAACTTTTTCTTAAACCCTAGATCAATTCCAACACTATAGAGTCTCCAACTCTCAATGCCTCATAACCAGACATCATAGATTCTTCTAACAATCATACTGAGGTCAATAGTCCTTTGACCCTTAGATTGCGAATATATCGTTTTAAGCAAACTACGAAGAGTTTGTTCATGCAAATCTACATTTGTCTCTTCGTAAGTTGTTTAGTTTGTTTATGGACTAAAGACTAATGTTTTATCATAAAGCTTCAAACAGACAAGATGGAATGAATGAACGTTTCAACTTTTTATTAATGAATAAGCAATTACAAGCAAGAGTCTTCATGAGACTTTATTACATCAAATGTACAATATAAGGATTACAGCTCTTCTTGTGGGCACCATTGACAACAAACTCCCACTTGACTCAAAGAAGATGTGTGTAATCCTTCATGCCTAATCCCTCTCGATGTTGGTCGAAGACCTTGTTCACTAGGGCCTTTGTGAATGGATCTGCTAGGTTGTCCACCGTTGAGATCTTCTTCACTTCCACGTCTCCGCGCTGCACGATCTCTCGAATCAAATGGTATTTCCTCTCAATATGTTTAGAGCGCTTATGGCTTCAAGGTTCCTTTGAGTTAGCGACAGCCCCACTATTATCACAATAAAGGGTCATGGGCTCGTTAACGTTTGGAACAACTTCCAAATACTTGAGGAATTCTCTAAGCCATACAGCCTCTTTGGATGCTTCACAAGCAGCCACATATTCTGCTTCCATTGTGAAGTCAGCAATGCAAGATTGCTTAATACTCCTCCGCACAACAGCTCCACCATTAAGGATGAACACAAATCGCGAAGTGGATTTCCTGGAATCCTTATCCGCTTGAAAATCGGAGTCGGTATATCCCATCATAGTCAGGTCAGTACCTGAGTATGTAAGCATCAAGTTCCTAGTTCTTCGAAGATATTTAAGAACATGCTTAACAACAATCCAGTGCTCGGGTCCAGGGTTGGATTGGAAACGGCTAACTACGCCAACGGCGAAACAGATGTCAGGTCTAGTGCAAAGCATAGCATACATGAGGCTTCCCACGGCAGAGGCATAAGGAATTTTCCTCATGTCTTCAATCTCTTGTGCAGTCTTGGGAGACTGGTCCTTAGAGAGTGAAACTCCATGCCTAAAGGGTGTTTGCCCCTTCTTGGAGTCTTGCATCGAGAAGCAATCCATCACCTTATCAATATAAGATGCTTGAGAGAGCGACATGGTCCGGTTTTTCCTATCTCGAAAGATTTGGATCCCCAGAATGTACGCGGCTTCTCATAGATCCTTCATATCGAATTGCTTTGCTAACCAGACCTTAACCTTAGATAACTTACCCACGTCATTACCAATGAGCAGTATATCATCGACATATAGTACCAGAAACACAACTTTGCCCTCGTGTATTAACTTGTAAACACAAGGCTCATCTATTGACTGTTCAAAGCCGAAGCTTTTCGCAGTTTCATCGAATCTGATATTCCATGACCTAGATGCTTGCTTTAGTCCATAAATGGACTTAAACAACTCACAAACCTTGGTCTCTTGACCTTCTTCCACGAAACCGTCTGGTTGAGCCATGTAAATGCGCTCGTCAAGATTGCCATTCAGGAATGCTGTCTTGACATCCATTTGCCCGATCTCATAGTCGAGAGCTGCAGCTATGGATAGGAGTATGTGGATGGATTTAAGCATCGCGACTTGCGAGAAGGTTTCTTCATAGTCAATCCCTTCTTGTTGGGTATAACCCTTCGCCACAAGTCGTGCTTTGAACGTCTCGACGTTCCCATCAGGACCCCTTTTCTTCTTGTATATCCACTTACACCATACGGGTTTAATCTCTTTAGGAAGGTCTACAAGTTTCTAGACTTTGTTGACATACATCGAGTGCATTTCAACTTTCATGGCGTCAAGCCAAAGGTTTGATTCAGAACAAGCCATCGCTTGGCTATAGGAAACAGGATCATCCATGTCAGAGACAGCTACGAGAGAGTCTCCATAAGACATGTACCTGTCAGGCTTTTGAGTAGCCCTCCCACTACGTCGAAGTACTACTTGACAAGATTCTGATGAGTTAGGTTGTGTTTCAGTTCGGGTAATAATAGTTCTTACAGATGAGGTAGAAGCTTCATCACCCAACTTTTCTTCAAGCACAATTTTGCTTCTAGGTTTTGCATCCTTCATAAAGTCCTCCTCAAGGAAACGAGCATTCGTGCTAACGAAAGTCTTATCGTCCTCGGGACTATAGAAAGTAAAAGCCTTGGTTTCCTTTGGATATCCAACGAACAGACACAATTTTGACCTACTAGCCAACTTGCTAGTCTTTTGCCTTAGCACGTGTGCAGGGCAACCCCAAATTTTGATGCGGCCAAGATTCACTTTACGGCCAGTCCATCGTTCATAAGGAGTACCAGGAACCGTCTTGGACGGAACTTGGTTCAGAATATAAACGACTGTTTCGAGGGCATATCCCCAAAAAGGAAAGAGGGAGTGATGAGTAACTCATCATTGATCTAACCATCTCCATAAGAGTTTGGTTCCTTCTCTCTGACACTCCGTTTTGTTGAGGTGTGCCAGGTGCGGTAAGCTGAGAAGCGATACCTTCTTCTTTAAGAAAGTCATCGAACTCTCCAGACATATACTCACCACCTCGATCAGATCGAAGGGTTTTGATCACTTTGCCAGTTTTCTTTTCCACTAAAGCCCTAAAGACCTTAAATACGTTAAAGGTCTCGGATTTGTGTTTTAGCAAATAGACAAAACCATATCACGAGTAATCATCGGTGAAGGTAACGAAGTATTCGTATCCTCCACGTGCTTGTTGGCTGAGCGGACCACATACATCAGAATGTACTAGTTCCAGCAACTCAGTGGCTCTTGGACCCTTATCGGAGAAAGGTCGCTTAGTCATTTTTCCTTCTATGCAGGATTCACAAGTAGGTAGTGAACCTATTGCAGAGGCTTGGAGTGGACCGTCCCTCACAAGTCTCTTAATCCTATCTAGACTGATATGACCAAGTCTTAAGTGCCATAGGTATGTTGATTTTGTTAGATCGGAGGATTCAGAAAGTTTGATCCTCTTTGGCTCCCTAATTAGATCAGTATCTATTTCGCTGTCTAAGATGGAAGGTTGAGTGGGATAAATGTAAAAAAGAGCATTCTTCATACATGCATCAGTGACAAAAGAATTATCAGGAAACGAAATATGAATTCCATTCTTAATGAACTTTAAACAATAATCTTGATCAAGGAGACGAGCAACGGATATTAAGTGTTGTCGCTGATTTTTGGACAACGATTTAGGAGCCCAGAGTGGTTAGACCCAAGGCCGGACCAAGTGGTCTCACTCCGGCTCGAGCGTGTCGGACTTGGTACCCCAAGTCGTCCCTTAGCTGTGGGTGAAGCTCACCTCGTCTTGATACCTGAAAAGCAAACAAGAGATTGTGAACTACAAAGGGGAAACAGGGGGGGGGGGGTGCCCCTGTTTACCTCTCCGACGCTCAACATTAGTGGGATTGAGGTGGAGTATAGAGGTTTTAGGGGTGTTTAGAGGCCGAGACTTGAGAGAAACGAGCGAGGTACGAGTTCGGCAGCGTTTCAGTACTCAAGAATGGATTACCTGGGTCAAGGGAAGGACCCTTGTATTTATAGGCAGCCAAGGGGTGGTTTGAAGACCCCTTGGCCGAGTGAGCAAGGTTGGGTCGGCCATTGGCCGGCTGAAGGGTTGGGCCGGCCAATGGCCGAGTGAGCATGTTGGGTTGGCCATTGGCCGACTGAAGCTTTGCCTCGGCCAATGGCCGAGTGAACTGGGCCTGCCATTGGCCGGCTGAAGCTTTGCCTCGGCCAATGGCCGAGTGAGACCCTTGGGTCGGCCATTGGCCGACTGAAACTTTGCCTCGGCCAATGGCCGGGTGAACTGGGCCGGCCATTGGCCTGCTGAGGCTTTGACTCGGCCAATGGCCGAGTGACACCCTTGGGCCGGCCATGGGCCGGCTGAGCATATGGCCGGCCATGGGCCGGCTGGAACTTGGGCCGGCCATTGGTTTGGGCCGGCCAATGGCTGAGGCAAGGCTCCGCCGTCAAAGGCCTATCGCCGGCCGCGCGGGTCGAAGTGATGTCTTTTTCCTCGTCGGTCCGAGACGGGCCGACAACATTAGCCCCCCGAGTTTCCGGTCAAGCGTATATCGAGTGGAAACTCAAAATCTACGCTTTTATACGGATGCGGGATGAACGCTCTCGGGTTTTCGGGTTGATCGTGTGCGGCTTATTTTCTCGATCTACCATTGAGGGCGTGATCAATTAGCACGGCTTCATTGTATTGTGCGCGTCTTATTTTCTCGACTTGCCAACGAAGGCATAATCGATTTGCACGTCTTTGTTGTATTGTGCGCGTCTTATTTTCTCGACCTGCCAACGAAGGCATAATCGATTAGCACGTCTTTGTTTTGTTGTGCGCGTCTTATTTTCTCGACCTGCCGACGAAGGCATAATCGATTAGCACGTCTTCGTTGTGTTGTGCGCGTCTTATTTTCTCGACCTGCCAACGAAGGCATAATCGATTAGCACGTCTTTTTTGCGTTGTGCGCGTCTTATTTTCTCGACCTGCCAACGAAGGCATAATCGATTTGCACGTCTTTGTTGTATTGTGCGCGTCTTATGTTCTCGATTTGCCACCGAAGGCATAATCGGTTTGCACGTCTTTTTTGTATTGTGCGCGTCTTATCTTCTCGATTTGCCACCGAAGGCATAATCGATTTGCACGTCTTTTTTGCGTTGTGCGCGTCTTATTTTCTCGACCTGCCAACGAAGGCATAATCGATTTGCACGTCTTTGTTGTGTTGTGCGCGTTTTATTTTCTCGACCTGCCAACGAAGGCATAATCGATTTGCACGTCTTTTTTGCGTTGTGCGCGTCTTATTTTCTCGACCTGCCAACGAAGGCATAATCGATTTGCACGTCTTTGTTGTGTTGTGCGCGTCTTATTTTCTCGACCTGCCAACGAAGGCATAATCGATTTGCACGTCTTTTTTGCGTTGTGCGCGTCTTATTTTCTCGACCTGCCAACGAAGGCATAATCGATTTGCACGTCTTTGTTGTGTTGTGCGCATCTTATTTTCTCGACCTGCCAACGAAGGCATAATCTATTTGCACGTCTTTTTTGCGTTGTGCGCGTCTTATTTTCTCGACCTGCCAACGAAGGCATAATCGATTTGCACGTATTTGTTGTGTTGTGCGCGTCTTATTTTCTCGACCTGCCAACGAAGGCATAATCGATTTGCACGTCTTTTTTGCATTGTGCGCGTCTTATGTTCTCGATTTGCCACCGAAGGCATAATCGGTTTGCACGTCTTTTTTGTATTGTGCGCGTCTTATCTTCTCGATTTGCCACCGAAGGCATAATCGATTTGCACGTCTTTTTTGCGTTGTGCGTGTCTTATTTTCTCGACCTGCCAACGAAGGCATAATCGATTTGCACGTCTTTGTTGTGTTGTGCGCGTTTTATTTTCTCGACCTGCCAACGAAGGCATAATCGATTTGCACGTCTTTTTTGCGTTGTGCGCGTCCTATTTTCTCGACCTGCCAACGAAGGCATAATCGATTTGCACGTCTTTGTTGTGTTGTGCGCGTCTTATTTTCTCGACCTGCCAACGAAGGCATAATCGATTTGCACGTCTTTTTTGCGTTGTGCGCGTCTTATTTTCTCGACCTGCCAACGAAGGCATAATCGATTTGCACGTCTTTGTTGTGTTGTGCGCATCTTATTTTCTCGACCTGCCAACGAAGGCATAATCAATTTGCACGTCTTTTTTGCGTTGTGCGCGTCTTATTTTCTCGACCTGCCAACGAAGGCATAATCGATTTGCACGTATTTGTTGTGTTGTGCGCGTCTTATTTTCTCGACCTGCCAACGAAGGCATAATCGATTTGCACGTCTTTTTTGCATTGTGCGCGTCTTATTTTCTCGACCTGCCAACGAAGGCATAATCGATTTGCACGTCTTTGTTGTGTTGTGCGCGTCTTATTTTCTGGACCTGCCAACGAAGGCATAATCGATTTGCACGTCTTTTTTGCGTTGCGCGCGTCTTATTTTCTCGACCTGCCAACGAAAGCATAATCGATTTGCACGTCTTTGTTGTACTTTTTTTTTCTTTTTTGTTGAGCGAGCGAACTCTAGTTTCGTCGAGCATTGTTCTTCGTTGAGCATTGTTTCCCATTAGCCCCCCGAGTTTCTCGTGTACTCGTGGAGGAGACTAGAAATTATAATGCAGCAAGATAAAGACTTCGAGGTGAAATGTGATACAATTATCATGCAAAAATAGTCAAAAATTACATCCCTGGGCCATTGGCCTTATTGAAATTCGAGATGGTCTTAAAACCGGAAACAAAATGTCATAATGAGAAATGGGGACGGGCTTCCGCTGCAGTGCCAGCTTCTGTAGCTTGACCGAGCTAGAGGATGGCGCTCGCCATCTTTTCCTTCCCTTTCCCGTCCACGCCTTGGATGTAGCACATCCTCGCCATCGACTGGTCTCCCAACATGATGGCAATCCCCTTCTCAGTCGGGAACTTCATCATCAGGTGATAGGTAGACGTTATAGCCTTCAATCGGTTGAGAGTCGGGCGGCCGATGATGATGTTGTACGCTGAGGGCTGGTTCACCACTAGGAAGGACACGATGCGGGTGACCTCGAGCCCCCCCGGAGTCCCGAAGGTGACCGGGAGGTCGATAGTGCCCTGTCATGACCCTCTCCCCGGAGAAGCCGAAGAGTGGGGTCGAGATTGGGGTCGGTTTCAGTCCGGTCAGCTTCATCCTGTCCAACGCTGATTTGAAGACGATGTCGGCCGAGCTGCCGTTATCAATCAAGATTCTTCGGATGAGATTAATGGCGACCGGGGCCGAGACGACTATTGCGTCATTGTGCGGGTGGAGAACTCGTGTCGCCTCTTGGCCGGTGAAGAACATGGACTCGAACGGGGCCGGAGGGGGAGCCTCGTACGTATGGTTGATGTAGTGCGCAACTTTTCCTCGGGAAACCTCGCGCACGTACTTCTTCCTTTGCGTGGATGAGTCCCCAAACTCCGGGCCACCCATGATCGAGCCCACGACATGCAGCTGTGAGCTCTCCGGTTCTTCAATCGCTGCCTGAGCATGGCTGCGCATGGCTGCGCGAGGACTTGTGCGGCGAAGGGAGAGTATGATTCCTCGATCCCTCCGTACGGCCTTCGCCTCCCTGACTCCCTCATCTCGATGATTTGATTTTGGAGGCTCTGCATCATCGTGACCATGTCAAGCCCGTTAGCAGGGCCGACCGTTGGGGCCACGGGAGTCACCGGTTGGCGTTCGTTGGACGCTTGGTCCACGACATTGGCCTGAGGCCGGCCGAGAGTTACGGCGGGGAGCGCGTCCCTTCGAGAATTTAGCCTTTGGCGGAGATCCTCCCCTCGGGAGTTTCTCTGCGCCGTCAAGCGCTCTCTAAGGTCCCCGCTTGGTGCGTGACGAGGCGAGGTCGCCCTTGGTTGGGTCGTCCGGCGAGCGCTTTGGCTATCGGCTCCATCGTCGACCAGAATCGCTCTCTCCTCAGCGAGGGGCCGTGTCCGGCCACCTCTTGAAACCGAGGGGGCGAGTCCCCGGGACTGTGACCGTGCCTGTTGTCGCGCCGGGTACAAAGGATCGGCCAACGCACCATTGGCCCTCTCGGGCCGTGCTTGAGCGAGGCTAGGGGTGGCCTCGTTGGTCCTTGACTCCTCCACGTATTCGGGGTCGGAGTCATCCTGAGCAGATCGATCCTCGACGTCGTAGCCGAGGAGATCGGCGATGAGGGAGTCGTCAACGCCGGGACGGTCAAGGAGCTCCGCGAGCCGCCGGGCCGTGTCCTCTCGGAGCTCGGCCTCGGGGTCGTTCACCGGGTCTTGGGGCTGGCTCTCGCTATCGCGAGGTTGCCCTTCAAGACGGTGTGCGAGGAGTCGGAGACCGTACCTCGAGCTCGTCGCTCGTGTACCCGCGGAGGTAGTGGGTAGGTGACTCATCTCTCGAGAGTCGTAGGAGTGGTGAAAATGTGGAATGGAAGGGAGAGCGTGCCAAGGTCGGTGGTCCCCTCCTTCTAGCGCCAAAATGTTGTCGCTGATTTTTGGACAACTATTTAGGAGCCCAGAGTGGTTAGACCCAAGGCCGGACCAAGTGGTCTCACTCCGGCTCGAGCGTGTCGGACTTGGTACCCCAAGTCGTCCCTTAGCTGTGGGTGAAGCTCACCTCGTCTTGATACCTGAAAAGCAAACAAGAGATTGTGAACTACAAAGGGGAAACAGGGGGGGTGCCCCTGTTTACCTCTCCGACGCTCAACATTAGTGGGATTGAGGTGGAGTATAGAGGTTTTAGGGGTGTTTAGAGGCCGAGACTTGAGAGAAACGAGCGAGGTACGAGTTCGGCAGCGTTTCAGTAATCAAGAATGGATTACCTGGGTCAAGGGAAGGACCCTTGTATTTATAGGCAGCAAAGGGGTGGTTTGAAGACCCCTTGGCCGAGTGAGCAAGGTTGGGTCGGCCATTGGCCGGCTGAAGGGTTGGGCCGGCCAATGGCCGAGTGAGCATGTTGGGTCGGCCATTGGCCGACTGAAGCTTTGCCTCGGCCAATGGCCGAGTGAACTGGGCCGGCCATTGGCCGGCTGAAGCTTTGCCTCAGCCAATGGCCGAGTGAGACCCTTGGGTCGGCCATTGGCCGACTGAAGCTTTGCCTCGGCCAATGGCGGAGTGAACTGGGCCGGCCATTGGCCGGCTGAAGCTTTGCCTCGGCCATTGGCCGAGTTTGACCCTTGGGTCGGCCATTGGCCGAGTGTGACCCTTGGGTCGGCCATTGGCCGACTGAAACTTTGCCTCGGCCAATGGCCGAGTGAACTGGGCCGGCCATTGGCCGGCTGAAGCTTTGCCTCAGCCAATGGCCGAGTGAGACCCTTGGGTCGGCCATTGGCCGACTGAAACTTTGCCTCGGCCAATGGCCGGGTGAACTGGGCCGGCCATTGGCCTGCTGAGGCTTTGACTCTTGGGACGGCCATGGGCCGGCTGAGCATATGGCCGGCCATCGGCCGGCTGGAACTTGGGCCGGCCATTGGTTTGGGCCGGCCAATGGCTGAGGCAAGGCTCCGCCATCAAAGGCCTCGCGCCGGCCGCGCGGGTCGAAGTGATGTCTTTTTCCTCGTCGGTCCGAGACGGGCCGACAACATTAAGTTCTTCCCAAAGGTAGGAACAAAATAAACATTATTCAAGTTTAAAGTGCGGTCTTCAAAAGACAGCGTCACGGATCCCACAGCCTTCGCAGACACCAGTCTCCCATCGCCCCATTTGAAACAGAACTCGCCTTCCTCTAAGCTTTTGGTTTTCTTGAAACCATTCAAGGAACAACAAATATGGTTAGTAGCAGCGGAGTCAAGAATCCAAGTTGATACATTATCAGCTACTAAGCATGCTTCGGTAACTAGTACAATACTATGATCCTTTGCTTTGAGATAGGCAGGACAGTTCTTTTTATCGGCCTTGTGAGGTCTCTTCTTAGTTCCTGAGGCAGAGGCTTTTTGCTCAGTAGCATGTGCCTCTCCTTGATTCCTCTTTCTCTTAGTGAGACCTACAGCAGTGTGAAGTTCCTTCATAAGCTTGGTAACAGTGTACTCTAGCTTGTTTATGGAGTACTTCATCTTGGAGGTATCAAGAGATGCGGGGAGAGTTTCTAAGATCATATCTATGACACTCTTCCCATCAATCTCAGATCCTAGGAATTCCATTTTATTTAGAAAACTAGTGATCAATATCATAAAGTCCGTAACAGGAGTCCTAGCCTTCATATGACAGTTCATAAACTGTCGGACTGCTTGTTGCCTTGCCTGACGCCTTTGCCCTCCAAATATCTCATGGAGATTGGAGAGCATGTCGGCGGCAGTCTCGATGTCATGATGTTGCTTTTTCAGCATATTGTTCATAGATGCTAAGATATAGCACCTCACAATCTCATCAGATCGAAGCCAGGCCGCTAAGGCGTCATTGTCCTCTTGAGTTGAATCATCATTCGTCAGAGGAGGACATGGGGTGGTGAGTACCCATTTTTGCTTGTTAATGTTAACGATGATATCGAGGTTAAGTTTCGAATCAGTGTAGTTTTTGTTTTCGAGTTTGTTCGAGGAAAGAATGAACGAGAGAAGGTTGAGAGACATATTGCCTATATATGTTGAAACAAGTTTATGATTAGTCTTTGGTTTAGGATTTAAGTTTGTTTAAGACTTGATAAAATCCAAAGGTGTTATAAACTAAACGATAATTTACTCCCTCAAGAGAAGGCCGCAAAAAATCTCCATTTATAAGTAAATGACACATCATGAATGCTTAGCCAAGATGTCAATACATCAATTTTGACTAGCCACCTTTTAATTGGTTTGATCACTCACATCCTTTCGCTGAGCCTCAAGGGAGGATTACTAGGGATTGAGCCTAAGTGTGCAACCAACCACTTAGTCCAAAAGGTCAACCTTGAAAAACAATCCCCCAAGGGGAGGCCTTGTCATCATCGTCTCACTCTCGGACGTAGCTCATTGAGCAATGATCGAAGCAAAAACGCATTAGAGTACTCCCATTTAAGAGAGGGTCGCAAGAGCGGCTCTTAGTCCCATGTTAATTGCTTCTTTCACTAGTGTTGGGGATCTTGGGTTACAAACAACAAACATAACCCTCCCACTTAGTTTTTGGAGTTGGTACATCGACTCTTATAAGTTCGGAAACGGTTTTCCTAGTTATAGAGCGATAGAGCAGACAACTAGAAGAGAATCCTAGATATTCATGTTCAAAGTAGTGTTAGTGCATAAAGGCACAAGGGACATACTCGGATCTTTTCCTATTTTCTATTTCGGGAAAGTGCATGAGGGAAGTGTGAACTTCAACTCACTCGAACACTTGAAAGTTTGAGATTACACATCTTTTTATTTTTCGGCTTGTCTACAAAGAGACCTCCCACTCAAAATTTCAAGAGCATATAGATTTTGAACATATGTGATATAGATATAGTTTTGAAAACCTTTTGAAAACTTATTTGATTTGGATGACAAAATATTTTAAAGTTTGAAAACGAAAACGGTTTTTCAAAATTCAAACTAGTTTTGTAAAAATTCAATTTCAATTAAACTTTCAAAAATCAAAACATTTCAATCTTACACATCATGTTTATAATCTTATGAAAAACATTTTTGCTCAAGAAATTTTTCTCATTAGAGTTCTATAACTCATGGTTGTGGGGCTGAAAATCCGGAATTCTAAAAAACTGGACTTTCGGAACAGCCGCGCACCTCGGAGTAAAATTGCCATAACTGGCGGCTCCGATGTCCTTTTGACCTGAAACCGGTGGCATTGGACAGAGGACAGACAGAGCTTTAATTTTATTCAAGAATAATTAAATTTCATTTTCTGAGCAGAGAGTGATGCCACTTTTACTGCGGGTTTTACTCCAGCTCGAAGAAAAAGAAATAATTAAAGCTTGGTCCTTTTTAGGTGCGAAAAAGAATCGAGTGTAACGGAACGTTTTATTAGGTTGTTAAAGCTTTTATTTGTGTTTTATTAGAAATGTAATAACATGGTATAAAAGAAATAACAACATGCATAAAACGATTCAAGTAAATAAAAGAAACTAGTAAGACAAGAAAACTAGTCACAAAATTTACTCGAAATTTCTCAAACCTTTAAAACACGTTTTTCAATATAAAAAATTAAAAACTTTTAGAACTGATTCTAATTTGTTTTAATAACATCCCAAACTCATAGAAAATCAACATGATTTTTAATTTAAAGGCATGAGCAATAAATTAAAACAAAATCTAAGAAAACAATCCTAACTTGTCACAAAATTAGTAAACTTTCGAAAACGATTTTTAAGGTCATATTTTTAAATACATGTACATGAATATCTTTGACCATAGCTCTGATACCATTTGTTGGAATTGATCTAGGGTTTAAGAAAAAGTTTAACGCTTCGTTAAGGGGCGGAATTTTAAAAAAAAAAATTTCAAGGAAAACAGTTTTTACTAACCTAGACAAAGTGCAAGCACATGTAAATAAAAACTCATATGAGCATAGAAGTTTATTAACCTTTTTAGACGATTGAACGTTGAGAAGCTCTTGGAAAAAGGTTGCAACGTGCGTCTCCCCTTGCAGCACGTCTCTCTTCCTTTCCTCGGCAACTCGAGCAACCACGAAAGTTTCTATCACTAAATCACTCGAAATAAAAGGAATTAGTGTGTGGGCACTTTTAAACACTACGACTTAAGAACGAGTCTTGAAGTCGCAGAGGTAAACACTAGGTCAAATGAGGACCTAGGTGCCAAAACAAAAAAAATCGAAAATTAACTATAGAGAGAGGGAGAGAGGAGTTCGGCCACCACAAGGTCTAGAGAGAGAATCTCTCAATCTCTAACTTATGTGGAATGAATGAAATGAGAGGATGAGGTGGGGTATTTATGGGAGAAGGGTTGGCCTTGGAAAGAAATATTTTTTTCTTATTTTCCAAGCCTTTATGAGCAATCCCTTATTGCCCAAATTTCCAAAATGGGCGCCCACCTCATGCAAATCCCCAAGGGATTAGTTTCCTCTTTTGTTTCCCTTCTTGGTTGCCTTGGCCGATTCTCTTTATTTCCTCATAGAGGAAATTTGTTTCCTCTTTTTCTTTTGGCAAGTATATTGATACATTTATGCACAAAATATTCCCTCTTTCTCTTGGGTATTTGGGCGCCCAACATGTCTCTAGAAGGAGCTTCTAGAAGCTTTGTTCATGACAACATGAGAATGGCCCATTAAGAATTTTCAATAAAATTCTTATGAAATGAAATTAATCCACAAGGCCCAATGATCAAGTCATGGCCGAGTATTATTAAGTCATCAAATGACTTTGTCAAAAAAATTTATTGACATTCATTTCATGCTATTTCTCAAAAGACAAAAATACCCTTTTGACAATTTTCGTTCTTTTTTTGACTTAGCGTCCAGTTTAACTATTCCTACTCGATGTGATTCGTGATAGTGACCTCATGGATCCAAATGAACAAAGCTTGAGCTAAAATACTTGGACTCAAAACTTCACAAACCTTTTCCAAGTTTAGCTTAATGTCAACTTACTCCACTAAAGAGTTGACACTGAAAATCTCTCGGTTCAAATGAATTTATTTTCTACTTGTTGTCGCCGTTTTTCAGACAACGATTCAGGAGTCCCAAACGGTTCGACCCAAGGCCGGACCAAGTGGTCGCGTTCGGGCTCGAGCTTGTCGGACTTGGTATCCCAAGTCGTCCCTTAGCTGTTGGTGGTGTCTATCTTGTTTGGGCACCTGAAAGGCAAGCAAAGAGGTGCGAACTACAAAGGGAAAACAGGGGGGTTCTTGGAATCGATCTAGGGTTTAAGAAAATAATTAACGCTTCGGTAAGCGGCGGAATTTTGAAAATTTTCTTTTACAAGTAAAACAGTTTTTACTAACCTAGACAAAGAGCAAGTACACGTAATTAAGAACTATTATGAGCTAAGAAGTTTACTAACCTTTCTTGAAGCTTGATCTTTGAGAAGCTCTTAGAAAGTTGCAACGCTCGTCTCCCCTCGCAGCACGTTCCTCTTTCTTTCCTCGGCACCTCGAGCAACCACGAAAGTTTCTATCACTAAATCACTCGAGAGAAAAGGAATTAGTGAGTAGGCACTTTTAAACACTACGACTTAAGAACGAGTCTTGAAGTCGCAGAGGTAAACTCTAGGTCAAATGAGGTCCTAGGTGCCAAATCAAAATCGAAAATAAACTAGAGAGAGAGAGAGGAGTTCGGCAAGAATGTCTAGAGAGAGAGAGTCTCTCAATCTCTAACTTGTGTGGAATGAATAGAATGAGAGAAATGAAGGTCCTATTTATAGGAGAAGGGTTGGCCTTGGAAAGAAGTAGTTTCCTCTTATTTTCCAAGCCTTTATGAGAAAATCTTATTTCCTATTTTTCCCTTGCTTTGCACGTCCAACATGTGCTTCAATAAGCCTTGGATTTGTTTCCTCATTTTAGTTTGTCTCTCTCTTTCCCTTGTGTTGGCCGAACTTATGCTTTCCTCATAGAGGAAATTTGTTTCCTCTTTTTATTTTGGCAAGTATCTTGATACATTTATGCACAAAATAATCTCTCTTTCTCTTGGGTATTTGGGCGCCCATTTCACATCTAGAAGGAGCTTCAAGAAGCTTCTTCATTTGTTCATGACAACATGTGAAATGCCCATTAAGAATTTCAATAAAATTCTTATGAAATGAAATTAATTCACAAGGCCCAATGATCAAGTCATGGCCGAGTGACATTAAGTCATCAAATGAACTTGTCAAAAAATTTATTGACATTCATTCCATCCTTTGTCTCAAAAGACAAAAATACCCTTTTGACAATTTTCGTTCTTGTTTTGACTTAGCTTCCAGTTTAACTATTCCTACTCGATGTGATTCGTGGCAGTGACCTCATGGACCCAAATGAACAAAGCTTGAGCTAAACACTTGGACTCAAAAGTTCACAAACCTTTTCCAAGTTTAGATTAATGCCAACTGACTCCACTAAAGAGTTGACAATGAAAATCTCTCGATTCAAATGAATTTATTTTCTACTCAAGAATTCAACCTAATTATGATGAGCGGATCCACTGAATATTATGTATGTTTACCCTTTCATGAATGTCATCAGCTAGTCGGGATTTACTAAATTACCATTTTACCCTTCTAGTTGTTATTTCCTCAACTCCTTTGTCGCTTGTGAATAAGTTAGAAACAATGTATTGACGAGGAGCTAACAAGTCACATTGTTTCATCCAAAAGAGTCAGGACTCAATTTGGACACTGGCCAGTTCATTTATTCACACTCCAAGGAACAAAGCATGAGGTGACATACATTGCATTTCAGCAATCTTGTACATGAATTCCATATCTATGAGAACTTCACAAAGTTACTCATGACATTCTCACAACTTAATATTTCACGAATAGGCCCTGTTCGGAATCACATAGTGAGTCCGAACTCTGACTTTCTCAATTGAGAATACTAAGCTGTGAAATGGCATCTCTCATTTTAGGATTAAGGTAAGCATGATGCAATTCATACGTAGCGACTTCGAGACATAAGAGGTTAAATGGTTTGTTCTTATCTTGTCTCTAGAAGTGCACTAGTCAATTCAGTACCTTCGGAAGATACCTAGAAGAACTATAGAGTCTCCAACTCTCAATGCCTCATAACCAGACATCATAGATTCTTCTAACAATCATACTAAGGTCAATAGTCCTTTGACCCTTAGATTGCGAATATATCGTTTTAAGCAAACTACAAAGAGTTTGTTCATGCAAATCTACATTTGTCTCTTCGTAAGTTGTTAAGTTTGTTTATGGACTAAAAGACTAAGGTTTTATCATAAAGCTTCAAACAAAGAAAGAATGAATGAACGTTTCAACTTTATTATTAAATGAATAGGCAATTACAAGCAAGAGTCTTCATGAGACTTTATTACATCAAATGTACAAAATAAAGACTACAACTCTTCTTGTGGGCACCATTGACAACATGGGTTGCCTCTGTTTACCTCTCCGACGCTCAACATTAGTAGGAGTGAGTTGGTTTGTAGAGGGTTTAAGTGTTTAGGGGTCGAGACTTAAGAGAAACGAGCGAGGTATGAGTTCGGCAGCGTTTCAGTACTCAAGAATGGATTACCCTTGGAAGAGGGCAGGCCTCTTGTATTTATAGGCGACCAAGGGGTCATTGGAGGGCCCCTTGCCCGAGGCCGACCTCGGGCCAGCCGAAGGCCGAGGATAGCATAGGCTCGGCCATTGGCTGAGGATGGCCGATGGCCGAGGATAGCCGATGGCCGAGGATAGCCAGGCTCAGCCATTGGCCGAGGATGGCCGATGGCCGAGGATAGCCGATGGCCGAGGATAGCCAGACTCGGCCATTGGCCGAGGATGGCCGATGGCCGAGGATGGCCGATGGCCGAGGATAGCCGATGGCTGAGGATAGCCAGGCTCGGCCATTGGCCGAGGATATCCGAGCTCGTGAGGCCGAAGTCGAGCTTATGAGGCCGAGGTCGAGCTCGTGATGCCGAGGTCGAGCTCTTGAGGCCGAGGTCGAGCTCTTGAGGCCGAGGTCGAGCTCGTGAGGCCGAGGTCGAGCTCGTGCCGCCGAGGTCGAGCTCGTGAGGCCGAGGTCGAGCTCGTGAGGCCGAGGTCGAGCTCGTGAGGCCGAGGTCGAGTTTATGAGGCCGAGGTTGAGCTCATGAGGCCGAGGTCGAGCTCGTGAGGCCGAGGTCGAGTTTACGAGGCCGAGAATAGGTCGAGCTCACAAGGCCGAGTAGAGGTCGAGCTCACGAGGGCGAGGATAGTTGAGCTCGGTCTTGGGCCGAGGCTATTGGGCCGGCCATTGGCCGAGCCGGCCCATGGGCCAATCAATGGCAGGGGCAAGTCTGATCGCTGTTTTGCCCTTGATTGGTCGCGATCGGGGTCAGGCCGATAACATTAGCCCCCCGAGTTTATCGTCGAGTGAAGCTCGTGCGGTAAACTCAAGATTCCCGTCATCGTCGGCCCACCGGAGCGACCCATCGCGAAAAGGTTTGACTCGAGCCTCTTTTACTATTTTATTTTTCTTTCTCTGGTCACTTTTTGTCTTGCCTCGCTACACGTGCCAATGGACCCTACCAACCACCTGTCGGGGCGTGGGTCCGTCGAAGATGACCTCTTCCCTCTGCTCGGGAATCAAGATGTAAACCTAGACGATTTTTGGGCGCGATTCTAATCCCCTGTGGCTACCCAAAACGCAGTGCCCCCATCATCGCTTAGGGACCACAGGTCGGTTGAGATGGCTGGAGGCGATTTTCGCTCTGTCGAAGCGTGGCTAGCCGACGTGGAGGAGGGCACGCGCACCGGAGACGTCGCCAGAGGGGACCCCGACGTCGTCAGGGACGCGCGCGGCCTGGGGGAAGGTACGTCCGCCAAGGTGAGTTCGCGCGAAGGTGGACCGACCCCCGTCGGCCTTGTCTGTGCTAGAGGCGTTGCCGGGAGAGGCCCGAGCCGCGCTGGTGGCGCGCCCGCCCTGGGAGGAGTCGCACCGGCCGAGCTGGGCGCAGGGAGAGTCGCGCCGGTCCTGGGTGGCGATGTCGGGACTGTCCGGCAAGCGAGCGGCGGCGAGGGAGGCCCGGGTATTCTGGGCTCGGCCTCCCCCGAGGAGGGATGCGCCGGTGGAGGTCGACCGGAGGTGGGGGGCGTCGTTGGCGGCACCGCCGGCCAGGGGGCGGCGGCCGAGGCGCTGGTTGCCCTAGCCCTAGGGGTCGGTGGTGTCCCACCTGGCGAGCCGGGCCGTGCTTCCGGGCCAGGCGCAAGCGCCAATGGGCCGGGCAAGAGCCCAAAGAGCCAGGGTGATCTGGGCGCGCGAGGTGACTCTCCGGCCAGGCCGGGCACCGACGATGGGCCCGTTGCCGGGCCGGACAAGGGGAAGACAAGGCCGGCTGGCTCGGGCGGCCGTCGTGAGGGACCCGCCGAGCCGGGAATCACCGCCGATGTTGGAGGCTCGGGCGAATCGTCGGACCGTCGTGCCACATCGACTATTGTTGTCTCCCTCACGGCGCGAGAGGAGTCGCGAGCCTCGGCCTTCCCGACCGAGGGGTCTGCAATCCGCGATGACCTGGACTGCTCGGGTGTTGACGTTCCGAGCTCGCTCTCGATCATCAGTTTCACGAGTTTGAGGAAGCGTTACGGCATCCCGGACTCGGTGTCGATTCTGAGACCGTTGCCCGACGATCGCCCGACTCGCCCTCGGGATGGACACGCCGCCATTCACGAGGCGAGTCTTCGCGGAGGGCTACGGTTACCTTTCCAACCGGTGATCCAAGAGCTATTGATTCGGTTGGGGGTGCATGCGTCGCAGATGTCTCCGTCCTTCTACCGGGCAATCGCCGCGTGCCACATGATGCTCTATCGAGCAAAGAAACGGGCAGTCACCGCAGATGATATTCAGGATCTCGTGGTCGTTCGTGGAGTCCCGGGGAAACCGGGCTTCTTCTACGCGTGCCCTCGAAAGTGCATCTCGATCGTTACCAAGGTTACCTCGAAGCATCGGTACCCTTGGGTGTGGGTTTCCGAGTTGACCTTCGGGGCGGCGCCCTTAACGTTTGGACCCACGGTCGACTTTCCCTTCGTCGGGGACGTAGAAGATTCCAAACTCGTATCCGTGATCAAAGCGATCCCGGATTCGAGGCGGCATGGGTCATTGTTTGAGTCCCCGGACCTAATGGCGAGGACCGGGTGGTTCGTGCCTTATGACAACGCTCCTCCGTGCCCTGGTCTTGGCGTGGAGGTTACGGAGGACCCTGTATCAGAGGCAGGGGGTTCGTCCGCCCCTACCCCCGACGCGGGGGGTACTAGCCGTTCACACGCTTTCACGTTATCGCACTTTTTGTTGTATTATGCTTATCGTGTGTGTTCTAACTTACTGTCGTCTCTCTCTCAATCTTTCAGATACCATGCCCAGACGACATCGACCGCGCACACACGTGCCGAGAGTGGCACCTATCGCTGAAGCTACGACCGCGGCTTGCCCCCGAGCTGAGGTTTACCAACGAGGGTCGCCACCGCGGGCGGGGAACGAGGTGATCTCTTCTAACAAGCGACCGTCGTCGTCGACTTCCTTCGGATCACCCTCCGGCCACAAGCATGCCCGCACATCGACGGTGTCGGATAGCATGGATTCGATGCTTCTGGCGGAGGGGGCGGAGCTGAGGGATCAGTGCTCCCGAGGGATTCTTGAGACCTCTCTGCGGGACTTCAGAGGTTTGCTGACGACAAGCGATCTAGAGCATTTTCAAAATGGGATCGGCGATGCCCGAAAGGTACGATTCGCTTGCTTGTCTCATGCGTAACCATTATGCTTATTTCGACTATACGTATATCGCTTGTCTCTGCAGATGCTCGCACGTCAAGAGCGAAGCGACCGCATTCTCCGAGACATGCTACGGCGCATGCAGATCGTGGAGAAGGACAAGGAGAGCACGGCGGCCGCCCACGCTGACGCTCTAGCGGGAGCCCGCACCGCTCGAGAATTTCAAGCACTCGAGGAGGAGCTGAAGCGAGCTCGCGAGGAGTCGGCGACAGAGAAATTGCTCCGCATGGCCGGGCAGGCGTGTCGGGAGAAGGCGCAGCAGGCGGACGACACCTTCTTAGGAGAGACGAAGAAGCTCCAGGCGGCACTCTCGAGCCGGGACGAGGAGCTGAGCATCGTCCACGCTCGGCTGTCAGCGAGCGAGATCTCCCGGGTCAAGGCCGAGAGGGAGAGGGATAATTTGCGGGCGGAGGTTCAGATCCTCGCCGAGGAGAAAGACAATGCCGTGCAGTCAAAGACGGACTTGGAGGATGACTGGGACCTCACGCTGGAGGCGGCCCGTTATGAGGCAGCCAAACGGGTCCGAGATGCGACAGAGAAGGAGAACGCGTCTCGCGGGACTACGTTTTCCTTCTTCGACGTCATGTTTCCTCCTCTGGACGATGAGCCGCCTGAGGACGACCTGCGCCTTCAATCCCCCACGGAAGCCGCCCAGTCGACGAATCGTCAACTTGACGGAGAAGACATCGGCGGGTTTGGCACCCCTTGCCCCGAGGATAACGAAAAGCAGATCGATTTCGGCTCGGAGTAGCCGAGTTTTCTTCGGTTTTCCGCGAACTTGTTTAGCGCTTGCGTCGTGCTTTCTTCCGGAATTTTGTTATGTCTTTCTTTCGTTAGAAGTTTGCCGTACTCTCCTACTTTTCTTGTTGGATTGCTCATACAACATTGTTTGCTCTAATTAAAGCTTTTTCGTCTGTTATGCGTCTTATTTTCTCGACTTGCTGTGCTTAGCGTAATCAATTCGCGCGATGTGATTGGTGCGTGTCTTACGAGACCGGCTTGCCCTACCTAGCGTAACCGGTTTGCACGGCTCACTGCCGCACTTGGCGGCGAAGCTTCCCGCGGACACTGGGTAGACCAGATTCGCCCGGCGGGTGCGACCCTCGGCCATCCATTCGTGACTCGTTGCCTATCGGCGTGTACGAGCTGGGTGGCCATCGCGCTCATCTTCCGGCGAGTACGCTACCTATCGGTGTGCGTATCGGGACGAGCTTGCAGTTCCCAGTGAGCGTGGTACTTGTCGGTACGCGTGTCACGTTTTGGGTTTTGACTGCCGAGATCGACTGTCCGGTGCGCGGACGCGATCCACCGACGCCCCATTGCCTATCGGTGTGCGGGGTGTGGAATTGTGCGAGAGCGTTGCGCGGGGGTCGGAGGTCCGGTGCGCGGATCCGACTTGTTAATGTTTAGCTACCTTTCGGCGCGTAAAACGTGTCATTGTGCGAGCTCTACTAGACGAGGTGACGAGCTCGACTAGACGAAGTGACCAGCTCGATGTGACGAGCTCGACTAGACGAAGTGACTAGCTCGACTAGACGAAGTGACCAGCTCAAAGTGACGAGCTCGACTAGACGACGTGACGAGCTCGACTAGCTGGTGACGAGCTCGACTAGACGAGGGGACGAGGTCAAAGTCCCAACAATCCGTTAGCCCCCCGAGTTTCTCGGGTACTCGTAGAGAAGACGAGAAATTGTTACAAAATAAGGTAAAGGTTTCGAAGCGAAATGTAATTCGATTACAATGTTGAAATAGTAAAAAAAAAAAAATTACATTCCCAGGCCGTTTGGCCATACTTGAAATTTAAAATTGTCATTGCAAAAATCGAAAATGAAATGACATATCAAAAATATAGAGTAAGCGGGAATGGGCATCTATTGGTAGTATTGTCGAAGGTGCTCCGCGTTCCAAGGGTGCGTGAATACGAGTCCTTCCAGGTTCTCGAGCTCGTACGTGCCGTTGTGGATGGCTCGGCGCACGCGGTATGGACCTTCCCAGGTGGGGCCCAAGACTCCCGCCCCTTGCACTTTGGTGTTTTGGAACACCCTTCTGAGGACGAGGCTTCCGTCGGCGAACTGTCGCAGCTTGACCTTGGAGTTGTAGTATTTTTCGACCTTCCTCTTTTGTGCAGCAAGGCGGGTGAGCGCGTCCGCCCATTTCTCATCTATGAGGTCCAGCTCAAGCCTGATTGCGTCGTTGTTGGCGGCTTCTTCGCATCCCTCGATGTGCAGGGTTGGCAGCTTGGTCTCGACGGGTACCACGGCCTCGACGCCGAACGCGAGGGCGAAAGGAGTTTCCCCGGTCGCGTTTCGCGCGGTGGTTCGGTATGCCCATAGGACCATGGGAAGCTCGTCGGCCCAAGCCCCATTTCTCTCCTCCAGCTTCTTCTTCAGATTCTCCTTGTTCGTTTTGTTGACCGCCTCTACCTGACCTTTGGCTTGAGGATGGCGGGGGGAGGAGAAAGTCTTGCTAATGCCCAACTGTTCGAACATTTCTCGGAGTCGCGCGTTGTCAAATTGCTTCCCGTTATCGGTCACAATCGACGCGGGGATCCCGAAGCGGCAGACAATGCTCTTCCAGATGAAGTTCGTTGTGTTTGTCTCGGTGATCTTTGCCAGCGGTTCGGCCTCTACCCACTTCGTGAAATAGTCGATCGCCATGATCGCATGCTTGTATTGCCTCGGAGCCATAGGTAGCTCGCCGATGAGATCGATTCCCCACTTCGCGAAGGGTCGCGGCACGATGATCGGGCATAGCGGAGCAGGCTCTTGGCGCGGGATGTGAGCGAGCCTCTAGCATTTGTCGCATTTTTTGGCCCACTCGTGGGAGTCCTTTTTCAAGGTTGGCCAAAAATATCCGAGCCTTAGAAGCTTCAATGTCAAGGATTGTCCGGCGGCATGGTTTCCGCACACTCCTTCGTGCACTTCACGGAGCGCTTTCTTTGCCTCGACCTCGGTCAAGCAGCGGAGGAGGGGCATGGAGTAGCCCCTCTTGAACAGGTTATCCTCCCTTATCGCGTACTTCGGCGCCAAGCTTCTCATCTTTCTGGCTTCTTCTTTGGCTTCGGGGATGACTCCTCGCTTAAGGAATTCCACGAGCGGAGTCATCCATGAGGGAGGCGGAGTCTCGTCAACTACCCCTACGTCGCCTCTCGAGATGTAGGGTGTTGTCAATGGTGCCCACAAGAAGAGTAGTAGTGTCTATTTATGTACATTTGATGTCATATAGTCTTACGAAGACTCTTGCTTGTAATTGCTTATTCATTAATAAAAAGTTGAAACGTTCATTCAATCTTCTTTGTTTGAAGCTTTATGATAAAACCTTAGTCTTTTAGTCCATAAACAAACTTAACAACTTACGAAGAGATAAATGTAGATTTGCATGAACAAACTCTTCGTAGTTTGCTTAAAACGATATATTCGCAATCTTAGGGTCAAAGGACTATTGACCTCAGTATGATTGTTAGAAGAATCTATGATGTCTGGTTATGAGGCATTGAGAGTTGGAGACTCTATAGTTCTTCTAGGTATCTTCCGAAGGTACTGAATTGACCAGTGCACTTCTAGAGACAATATAAGAACAAACCATTTAACCTCTTATGTCTCGAAGTCACTATGTATGAATTGCATCATGCTTACCTTAATCCTGAAATGAGACATGCCATTTCACACCTTAGTATTCTCATTTGAGAAAGTTAAAGTTCGGACTCACTATGTGATTCCGAACAAGGCCTATTGGTGAAGTACTAAGTTGTGAGTCTGTCATGAGTAACTTTGTGAAGTTCTCATAGATATGGAATTCATGTACAAGATTGCTGAAATGCAATGTATGTCACCTCATGCTTTGTTCCTTGGAGTGTGAATAAATGAACTGGCCAGTGTCCAAATTGAGTCCTGACTCTTTTGGATGAAACAATGTGACTTGTTAGCTCCTCGTCATATACATTGTTTCTAACTTATTCACAAGCGACAAAGGAGTTGAGGAAATAACAGCTAGAAGGGTAAAATGGTAATTTAGTAAATCCCGACTAGCTGATGACATTCATGAAGGGTAAACATAGATAATATTCAGTGGATCCGCTCATCATAATTAGGTCGAATTCTTGAGTAGAAAATAAATTCATTTGAACCGAGAGATTTTCAGTGTCAGCTCTTTAGTGGAGTCAGTTTGCATTAAGCTAAACTTGGAAAAGGTTTGTGAACTTTTGAGTCCAAGTGTTTAGCTCAAGCTTTGTTCATTTGGGTCCATGAGGTCACTGTCACGAATCACATCGATAGGAATAGTTAAACTGGAAGCTAAGTCAAAACAAGAACTAAAATAGTCAAAAGGGTATTTTTGTCTTTTGAGACAAAGGATGAAATGAATGTCAATAAATTTTTTGACAAGTTCACTTGATGACTTAATGTCACTCGGCCATAACTTGATTATTGGGCCTTGTGAATTAATTTCATTTCATAAGAATTTTATTGAAAATTCTTAATGGGCTTTTCTCATGTTGTCATGAACAAATGAAGAAGCTTCTAGAAGCTCCTTCTAGATGAGAGTTGGGCGCCGAAAATACCCAAGAGGGAGAGTTTATTTTGTGCATAAATGTATTTAGATACTTGCCAAAAGAAAAAGAGGAAACAAATTTCCTCCAAGAGGAAAATGGGAATCGGCCAAGTGAGAGACAAGGCAAGGCCTTGAACAAAATAGGAAACAAATCAAGGCTTCTAGAAGCCTTGAGTTGGCCGAGTGTCTCAAAGGGAAAAAAGAGGAAATTGCTCATGAATATGTGATATTCTATAGAAGAGGAAACTACCTTATTGAAGGTGAGACCTCTCCTATAAATAGGAGCCTCATTTCCTCACATTTCATTCATCAAAGTTTAAGAGATTTGAGAGACTCTCTCTCTAGAACTTGTGGCCGAAAATCCTCTCTCTCTCTCTCTAGTTTATTTTCGATTTTTCTTGCTTTGGCACGTAGGTCCTCACTCGACCTAGTGTTTAGCTCTGCGACTTCGAGACTCGTTCTTAAGTCGTAGTGTTTAAAAGTGCCCACTCACTGATTCCTTCTTTTCGAGTGATTTAGTGATAGAAACTTTCGTGGTTGCTCGAGGTGCCGAGGAAAGGAAGAGAGACGTGCTGCAAGGGGAGACGAGCGTTGCAAACTTTCCGAAAGCTTCTTCAAAGTTCAAGCTTCAAGAAAGGTTAGTAAATTCTTAGCTCATATTGGTTTTTAATTACATGTACTTGCACTTGTCTAGGTTAGTAAAAACTGTTTTACTTGTAAAAGAAAATTTTTCAAATTCCGCCACTTCCCGAAGCGTTTAATCTTTTTCTTAAACCCTAGATCAATTCCAACATAGGGTCGGGTCAGCACTTCGATCGGGACGCTGCCCTCACCCTCCTCGTCTATCCCGGACGCGAGGCGAGCCAGGGCGTCAGCGTCGACGTTTGCCTCTCGAGGAACTTGGACGATATCAAACCATGATAGGGCCTCTAGGTTCTTTTGGGTCTTGGACAGGTACGCGACCCTGTTTGGCTCTTTTGCGGCGTAGTCGCCCTTAACCTGGTTCACAACCAACTGCGAGTCGCAGTGCATGCGCAGGTTTTGGACGCCTAGCTTGTTTGCTAGCTCCAAGCCAACGATCAGAGCCTCGTACTCTGCCTCGTTGTTGGAAGCCTTGAACTCGAACCGCAGGGCGTATCTCAGTTTTTCCCTATCGGGATTTGTGAGCACAACGCCGGCGCCAGCCCCCCGGGCGTTTGACGCGCCATCCACGTGCAAGTCCAAGACCGGCCCTATCGGGTTGTTGGTCCTCTTCTTCGACGACTCGTTGTGGTCGTCCTCCCTGTCTTCTCTGCCCTCATCACCTTCGCCCCTCTCGTCAGTTGAGGGCGCGCCTGTGAACTCGGCTACGAAGTCGGCGAGGGCTTGGCCCTTGATGGCGGTTCTCAGTTGGAACTCGACCCCGTACTCGCCCAACTCTTGGGACCAAATGGACATTCGAGAGGAGGTCCCTTTTTGAAGGGCCTTGTCGATGGGATGTCCCGTGCGGACCACAATGGGGTGCGCCTGAAAGTAGGGTCAGAGTTTTCTCGCGCTCACGACGAGGGCGAGGGAGAATCTCTCGATTTCCGGGTATCGAGTCTCGGCGTCGAGGAGCGCCTTGCTAAAGTAATAGACCGGCCATTGCACCTTGTCTTCTTCGCGTATGAGAACCGCGCTCACGGCCCTGTCAGAAACCGCGAGGTAGATGTCCAAGGTTTCGCCATTCTTTGGCTTTGCGAGGAACGAGGGGAGGTGAAATAGGCTTTCATTTTGCGGAATGCTTCCTCGCACTCCTCCGTCCACACGAACCCGTCGGTCTTCTTCAGTGCCTTGAAAAATGGTTGGCACTTATCGGTGGCCTTAGACACGAATCGCGTCAGGGCGGCGATCCTTCCTGCCAGACTCTGAACTTCTTTCACTTTCTGCGGCGACCTCATCTCTAAGATCGCCCTAATCTTCTCAGGGTTAGCCTTGATCCCGCGGTGGCTAACCATGTAGCCCAAGAATTTTCCAGACTCGACCCCAAAAGCGCACTTGTTGGGGTTGAGCTTCATCTTGTAGCATCGCAGGATCGTGAACATTTCTCTAAGGTCTCGAATGTGGTCGTGGGCCTTGAGGCTTTTGACGAGCATATCATCCACGTAGACCTCCATGGTTTTTCCAATTTGATTGGCGAACAGTCGGTTCACCAACCTTTGATACGTTGCTCCCGCGTTTTTGAGGCCAAAGGGCATGACCTTGTAGCAGTAGAGTCCGCGGTTCGTGACAAAGGTGGCCTTGATCTGATCCGGCTTGTGCATGCGGATCGGGTTGTAGCCTGAGTAGGCGTCCATGAAGCCATAGCGTCCACTAGTTGCTCGATCCTCGGGAGAGGGAAGCCATCTTTCGGGCAGGCCTTGTTGAGATCTTTATAGTCGATACAGATCCGCCACTTCCCGTTTGGCTTCTTGACCATCACCACATTGGACACCCACTTGGGGTGTTCCGCCTCCCTGATGAAGTCGGCGGCGAGAAGTTTGTCAACCTCTTCACCAATGGCTTGGTATCTCTCTCCGCTGAATGTCCGCCGCGGTTGAACGCGTTCAGCCACTCTCCTGTCGCGTTGAGACTGTGAACCATTACCTCGGGGTCGATCCCCGGCATGTCGGCGTTTGTCCACGCAAAGACGTCTTTATGCTCACGGAGGAAGGTGGCGAGCCAGGTTCGGACTTCGGACGGGAGTCGGGCGCCTACCTTGACTACTTGGTCAGGCTTGGCGTCGTCCAACACGACGGGAACGAGGTCGTCCGGTGTCTCCACCTTTCGACGCTCGACATCGTCCCTTTGGTCCAGCTCTCCGAAAGTGCCTCCTTCCTCTATCTTGCATGGGAGCTTGTCCCCGAGCTGGAAGACGGTGCTCACCATCTTTCCCTTTTCTTTCCCGTCCACGCCTTGAATGTAGCACATTCTTGCCATCGATTGGTCTCCCAACATCATGGCTATTCCCTTGTCAGTCGGGAACTTCATCATCAGGTGGTAAGTGGACGTAATGGCCTTCAACGGATTGAGGGTCGGTCGGCCAATTATGACGTTGTAGGCGGAGGGTTGGTCCACGACCAAGAACGATACGATGTGGGTGACCTCGAGCCCCCCCGGTGTCCCGAAGGTCACCGGGAGATCGGTGGTTCCCTCTGTCATGACCCTCTCCCCGGAGAAGCCGAATAGTGGAGTCGAGATCGGGGTCGGTCTCATCCCAGATAGCTTCATCCTGTCCAGCGCCGACCTGAAGATTATATCGGCGGAGCTCCCATTGTCGATTAGGATTCTTCGGACGAGGTTGTTGGCGACCGGGGCTGAGACGACTATCTTGTCGTTGTGTGGGTGGAGGACTCGTGCCGCCTCTCGGCCAGTGAAGAACATGGACTCGAATGGGGCCGGAGGAGGAGCCTCGTACGTATGGTTGATGTAGTGCGCTATTTTCCCTTGGGAAACTTCACGCACGTACTTCTTCCTTTGCGTGGACGAGTCCCCAAACTCCGGCCGCCCATGATTGGGCCCACGATGTGCAGTTGCGAGCTCTCCGGTTCTTCAATTGCTGCTCGGTCCGTGACGGTTACCGTCGCCAGACCCTTCCTTTCCTGCCGCGGACGCTCACCGTGCGCTGCGGCCGTCCCGATCGTTCTAAGGACGTACTCTTTCAGTTTCCCGTCTTGAATCAGGGCCTCTATCTGACGCTTGAGTTGATAGCATTCGGACGTCAGATGCCCGTGATCTTGGTGGTATTCGCAGAACTTGTTTCGATCCCTCTTTACGGGATCCTTTGTGAGAGGAGTGGGGCTCCCTAGCTTGTCGCGGTGGAGAGCTAGGATCCGCTCCGGTGGGGTGTTCAAGGGGGTGAACGTCGAGAGCTTTCGGAAGCTATCGACGTGTGACGGTCTCGGCCCGGGGAGGGAGCGGCCATTGGGGGCCTGGCCTTTGTTCCTCCTCTTTCGAGGGTCAGGACGATCTCCATCTTGGTCGTCGTGGCGTCGACTACTTTGCCCCCTGACTTCCGGCCATCTCGGCCATCGAGATAATCCTCGATTCCCATATACGTGCGGGCTCTCGTCATCAGCTCCACCATGTCCCGCGGGACTTTCCCAACAATGGACTTGAGGAAGTCGCTCGTGCGAACTCCCTCGGTGATCGCCGTGATGGCGTCTTTGTCGTCGAACCCCTCGACTTTGTGAGACTCCTCGGTGAAGCGAGCGAGGTATTGTCTCAACGTCTCGTCTCTCCCTTGCCGAATGGAGAGGAGGTGGGTCTTCGACTTCTTTTGTGCCACGAGCGTGGTGAAGCGGGCAAGGAAAGCCTCTTGCAAAGCCCGGAAGGACGGGATGCTCCCGGGTCTCAAGCTCCGGAACCACTCAAAGCCAGACCCTGTGAGGGTTAGGCTGAAGGCTTAGCATAGGGTCGCGTCCGGCTGCCCTGGCATTGTCATCCACGTCTCGTAGTGTTGGATGTGGAAGTTCGGGTCAGTCCGCCCATCATAGGGAGGGATGGACGGCAATTTGAAGTTCCCCACGCAAGGTTGCGCGAGGATTTGCGCGGCGAAGGGAGAGTATGATTCCTCGATCCCTCCATACGGCCTCTGCCTCGCCGATGATTTGGTTTTGGAGGCTCTGAATCTTCGTGACCATATCAAGCCCGTTAGCTGGGCCGACCGTCGGGGCCACGGGGGTCACCGGCTGGCGCTCGTTGGACGCTTGGTCCACGACATTGGCCTGAGGCCGGCCGAGAGTTGCGGCGGGGAGCGCGTCCCTCCGAGAATTGAGCCTTTGGCGGAGATCCTCCCCTCGGGAGTTTCTCTGCACCGTCAAGCCCTCTCTAAGGTCCACGCTCGGTGCGTGGCTAGGTGAGGTCGCCCTTGGTCTGACCATCTAGCGAGCGCTTCGGCTATCAGCCCCATCGTCTACCAGAGTCGCTCTCTCCTCGGTGAGGGGCTGTGTCCGGCCGCCTCTTGAAACCGAGGGGGCGAGTCCCCGGGAATGCGACCGTGCATGTCGCCGCGCCGGGTGCGGAGGATCGGCCAATGCACCATTGGACCTCTCGGGCCGTGAATGGGCGAGGCTAGGAGTCGACTCATCGGTCATTGACTCCCCCACGCAGTCGGGGTCGGAGTCGTCTCGGGCGGATCGATCCTCGACGTCGCAGCCGAGGAGATTGGCGATGAGCGAGCTGTCGACGCCGGGACGGTCGAGGAGCTCCGCAAGCCGCCGGGCCGTGTCCTCTCGGAGCTCGGCCTCGGGGTCGCTCGCCGCGTCTTGGGGCTGGCTCTCGTTATCACGAGGTTGCCTCTCAAGACGGTGAGTGAGGCTTTGGAGGCCGTACCTCAAGGCCGTCGCCCGAGTGCCGGCGGAGGTAGTGGGAAGGTGACTCATCTCTCGAGAGTCGTAAGAGTAGTGAGAGTATGGAATGGAAGGGAGAGCGTGCTAAGGCCGGTGGTGCCGCTCCTTCTAGCGTCAAAATGTTGTCGCCGTTTTTCGGACAACGATTCAGGAGCCCCAAACGGTTCGACCCAAGGCCGGACAAAGTGGTCACGTTCGGGCTCGAGCGTGTCGGACTTGGTATCCCAAGTCGTCCCTTAGCTGTTGGTGGTGTCTATCTTGTTCGGGCACCAGAAAGGCAAGCAAAGAGGTGAAAACTACAAAGGGAAAACAGGGGGGTTGCCCCTGTTTACCTCTCTGACGCTCAACATTAGTAGGAGTGAGGTGGTTTGTAGAGGGTTTAAGTGTTTAGGGGCCGAGACTTGAGAGAAACGAGCGAGGTATGAGTTCGGCAGCGTTTCAGTACTCAAGAATGGATTACCCTTGGAAGAGGGCAGGCCTCTTGTATTTATAGGCGACCAAGGGGTCATTGGAGGGCCCCTTGGCCGAGGCCGACCTCGGGCTAGCCGATGGCCGAGGATAGCATAGGCTCGGCTATTTGGACGAGGACAGCATAGGCTCGGCCATTGGCCGAGGATGGCCGATGGCCGAGGATAGCCGATGGCCGAGGATAGCCATGCTCGGCCATTGGCCGAGGATGGCCGATGACCGAGGATGGCCGATGGTCGAGGATAGCCGATGGCCGAGGATAGCCAGACTCGGCCATTGGCCGAGGATGGCCGATGGCCGAGGATAGCCGATGGCTGAGGATAGCCAGGTTCGGCCATAGGCCGAGGATGGCCGAGGATATCCGAGCTCGTGAGGCCGAAGTCGATCTTATGAGGCTGAGGTCGAGCTCCTGACGCCGAGGTCGATCTCGTGAGGCCGAGGTCGAGCTTAGAGTCCGAGGTCGAGCCCGTGAGGCCGAGGTCGAGCTCGTGAGGCCAAGGTCGAGCTCATGAGGTCGAGGTCGAGCTCGTGAGGCCGAGGTCGAGTTTATGAGGCCGAGGCCGAGGTCGAGCTCGTGAGGCCGAGGTCGAGCTCGTGAGGCCGAGGTCGAGCTCATGAGGCCGAGGTCGAGCTCGTGAGGCCGAGGTCGAGTTTATGAGGCCGAGGTCGAGCTCGTGAGGCCGAGGTCGAGTTTATGAGGCCGAGAATAGGTCGAGCTCACAAGGTCGAGCGGAGGTCGAGCTCACGAGGCCGAGGATAGCTGAGCTCGGTCTTGGGCCGAGGCTATTGGGCCGGCCATTGGCCGAGCCGGCCCATGGGCCGATCAATGGCAGGGCCAAGTCATATCCCTGTTTTGCCCTTGATTGGTCGCGATCGGGGTCGGGCCGATAACACTACTCAAGAATTCAACCTAATTGTAATGAGTGGATGCACATAATATTATCAGTGTTTACCCTTCATGAATATCATCAGCTAGTCGGGATTTACTAAATTACCATTTTACCCTTCTAGCTGTTATTTCCTCAACTCCTTTGTCGCTTGTGAATAAGTTAGAAACAATGTATTGACGAGGAGCTAACAAGTCACATTGTTTCATCCAAAAGAGTCAAGACTCAATTTGGACACTGGCCAGTTCATTTATTCACATTCCAAGGAACAAAACATGAGGAGATATACATTGCATTTCAGCAATCTTGTACATGAATTCCATATCTATGAGAACTTCACAAAGTTACTCATGACATTCTCAGAACTTAGTACTTCACCAATAGGCCCTGTTCGGAATAACATAGTGAGTCCGAACTCTGACTTTCTCAAATGAGAATACGTAAGCTGTGAAATGGAATGTCTCATTTCCGGATTAAGGTAAGCACGATGCAATTCATACGTAGTGACTTCGAGACATAAGAGGTTAAATGGTTTGTTCTTATCTTGTCTCTAGAAGTGCACTGGTCAATTCAGTACCTTTGGAAGATACCTAGAAGAACTATAGTGTCTCCAACTCTCAATGCCTCATAACCAGACATCATAGATTCTTCTAACAATCATACTGAGGTCAATAGTCCTTTGACCCTTAGATTGCGAATATATCGTTTTAAGCAAACTACGAAGAGTTTTTTCATGCAAATCTACATTTGTCTCTTCGTAAGTTGTTTAGTTTGTTTATGGACTAAAGACTAATGTTGTATCATAAAGCTTCAAACAGACACGGAAGAATGAATGAACGTTTCAACTTTTTATTAATGAATAAGCAATTACAAGCAAGAGTCTTCATGAGACTTTATTACATCAAATGTACAATATAAAGATTACAACTCTTCTTGTGGGCACCATTGACAACATGTGGATCATAGTGATCACATCGAGATCGGTAGTCGGAGTAACTCCCTGTTCGGGAGGAGTTACCTGCCTCCTCTCATAAGACCCTTGTCCCGTGCGGCGGTTCCCGTTAGTTGGGGCTGCTACGGGGATGTTTGGCCGAGAGCTTAGTCGCTCTCTTAGGTCATCGCCACGCTTGTTGCGTTTGGCAGTAAGATGATCCCTAAGATCCGGGCTTGCTGCACGGAGGCGCATGCTTCGTCTAAGACAGCGCGCTCTTCGCGTGCCTTGACTTTCCGCAACATTCTCCCTTCGACCAAGTCGGTCATGGGCCGAACGTCGGGAGCTCCCTGCTTGGGAGGCCGCAGGTGCATTCGCCGTCTTGGGTGAAGGATCCTAAGGACCGGCTTCATTCATAGCGGGGAGTTCCCCGTCCTTTGTGAGAGAAGTCTCGATATCCTCTTAATCATCAGCACCCTCGTAATCTGGGTCGCGGTCACGACTTTCCTCATTGAGGTTCTCGGGATCTCCATCGGGGATCACCGCGTTATGCGCGGGTTGCTTCACAGCCAGTCAGTTGTGGTACCTCGTGTTGTTGGCCCGTCTAGGGCCAACGGGAACAAAGGCATCTCTTCGACCCACGTGGCTAGTACGAGGTCTTGGGCAGCAAAACCCTGACTCAACCAGGGGCCGGCCCAAACCAATGGCCAAGTCAAGCACCCTGCCCAGCCATGGGCCGAGTCAATGGCTCACTCGGCCATTGGCTGGGTCAAATGGCTCACTCGGCCATTGGACAATTCACTCGGCCAATGGCCGAGTGAACCCTTTAGCCACCAAGGCAGTTCACTCGGCCATTGGCCGAGTGAACCTTCCAGCAGTTCACTCGGCCAATGGCCGAGTGAACCCTCTAGCCACCAAGGCAGTTCACTCGGCCATTGGCCGAGTGAACCTTCCAACAGTTCACTCGGCCAATGGCTGAGTGAACCCTCCAGCCGCCAAGGCAGTTCACTCGGCCATTGGCCGAGTGAACCTTCCAGCTGCCCCTGCAGTTCACTCGGCCATTGGCCGAGTGAAGCTTCCAACAGTTCACTCGGCCAATGTCCGAGTGAACCTCAGCCGGCCCAAGCTTTTCACTCAGCCAATGGCCGAGTGAACCTCACCACCATGTTCACTCGGCCATTGGCCGACCCAGCCACTCAATGGCCGAACCAAGCAAGTTCACTCGGCCAAGGGGTCTTCAAACCACCCCTTGGCTGCCTATAAATAGAGGGGCCACTCCCCTACTCCAGGTAATCCATTCTTGAGTACTGAAACGCTACCGAACTCGTACCTCGCTCGTTTCCCTCAAGTCTCGGCCTCTAAACACCCCTAAAACCTCTATACTCCACCTCAATCTCACTAATGTTGAGCGTCGGAGAGGTAAACGGGGGCACCCCCCCTGTTTCCCCTTTGTAGTTCACAATCTCTTGTTTGCTTTTCAGGTATCAAGACGAGGTGAGCTTCACCCACAGCTAAGGGACGACTTGGGATACCAAGTCCGACACGCTCGAGCCGGAGTGAGACCACTTGGTCCGGCGTTGGGTCTAACCACTCTGGGCTCCTAAATAGTTGTCCAAAAATCAGCGACAACATTTTGGCGCTAGAAGGAGGGGACCACCGACCTTGGCACGCTCTGCCTTCCATTCCACATTTTCACCACTCCTACGACTCTCGAGAGATGAGTCACCTACCCACTACCTCCGCGGGTACACGAGCGACGAGCTCGAGGTACGGTCTCCGACTCCTCGCACACCGTCTTGAAGGGCTACCTCGCGATAGCGAGAGCCAGCCCCAAGACCCGGTGAACGACCCCGAGGCCGTGTCGCCGAGCTCCGAGAGGACACGGCCCGGCGGCTCACGGAGCTCCTTGACCGTCCCGGCGTTGACGGCTCCCTCATCGCCGATCTCCTCGGCTACGACGTCGAGGATCGATCCGCTCAGGACGACTCCGACCCCGAATACGTGGAGGAGTCAAGGACCAACGAGGCCACCCCTAGCCTCGCTCAAGCACGACCCGAGAGGGCCAATAGTGCGTGGGCCGATCTATTGCACCCGGCGCGACGACAGGCACGGTCACAATCCCGGGGACTCGCCCCCTCGGTTTCAAGAGGTGGCCGGACACGACCCCTCGCCGAGGAGAGAGCGACTCTGGTTGACGATGGGGCCGATAGCCGAAGCTCTCGCCGGACGACCCGACCAAGGGCGACCTCGCCTCGCCACGCGCCTAGTGCGGACCTTAGAGAACACTTGACGGCACAGAGAAACTCTCGAGGGGAGGATCTCCGCCAAAGACTAAACTCTCGAAGGGACGCGCTCCCCGCCGCAACTCTCGGCCGACCTCAGGCCAATGTCGTGGACCAAGCATCCAACGAGCGCCAACCGGTGACTCCCATGGCCCCAACGGTCGGCCCTGCTAACGGCCTTGACATGGTCACGATGATTCAAAGTCTCCAGAATCAAATCATCGAGATGAGGGAGTCAGGGAGGCAAAGGCCGTACGGAGGGATCGAGGAATCATACTCTCCCTTCGCCGCGCAAGTCCTCGCGCAGCCTTGCGTGGGAAACTTCAAGTTACCGTCCATCCCCCCCTACGATGGACGAACGGACCCTCACTTCCACATCCAACACTACGAGACGTGGATGACAATGCAAGGACAGTCGGACGCGACCCTCTGTCAAGCATTCAGCCTGACCCTCACAGGGTCGGGCTTTTAGTGGTTCCGGAGTTTGAGGCCTGGAAGCATCCCGTCCTTCCGGGCCTTGCGAGAGGCTTTCCTCGCTCGATTTGCCACGCTTGTGGCACAAAAGAAGTCGAAGACCCACCTCCTCTCCATTCGACAAGGGAGAGATGAGACATTGAGACAATACCTCGCCCGCTTCACTGAGGAGTCTCACAAAGTCGAGGGCTTCGACGACAAAGACGCCATCACAGCGATCACCGAGGGAGTTCGCACGAGCGACTTCCTCAAGTCCATTGTCGGGCAAGTCCCGCGAGACATGGCGGAGCTGATGACGAGAGCCCGCAAACATATGGGAATCGAGGACTATCTCGATGGCCGAGATGGCCGAAAGTTAGGAGGACAAGGTAGTCGCCACCGCGACGAACAGGACGAAGATCGTCCCGACCCTCAGAGGAAGAGGAGCAAGGGAGGCCGGGCCCCTAACGGTCGCCCCCTCTCCGGTCCAAGATCGTCGCACGTTGATAGCTTCCGAGCGTTATCAACGTACACCCCCTTGAACACTCCGCAAGAGCGGATCCTAGCTCTGCACCGCGACAAGCTAGGAAGTCCGGCTCCTCTTGCGAAGGATCCCGCGAAGAGGGATCGAAGCAAGTTCTGTGAGTACCACCAGGATCACGGGCATCTGACGTCCGAGTGCTATCATCTTAGGCGTCAGATCGAGGCCCTGATTCAAGACGGGAAATTAAAAGAGTATGTCATGAGAACGGTTGGGACGGCCGCGGTGCACGAAGGCCGTCCACGGCAAGGAAGGAAGGGTCCGGCGACGGTGACTGTCACGGACCAGGCAGCGATTGAAGAACCGGAGAGCTCACAGCTGCATGTCGTGGGCTCGATCATGGGTGGCCCGGAGTTTGGGGACTCGTCCACGCAGAGAAAGAAGTACGTGCGTGAGGTTTCTCGAGGAAAAATTGCGCACTACATCAACCATACATACGAGGCTCCCCCTCCGGCCCCATTCGAGTCCATGTTCTTCACCGGCCAAGAGGCGACACGAGTTCTCCACCCGCACAATGACGCAATAGTCGTCTCGGCCCCGGTCGCCAACAATCTCGTCCGAAGAATCCTGATTGATAACAGCAGCTCGGCCGACATCATCTTCAAATCAGCATTGGACAGGATGAAGCTGACCGGACTGAAACCGACCCCAATCTCGACCCCACTCTTCGGCTTCTCCGGGGAGAGGGTCATGACGGAAGGAACCATCGACCTCCCGGTCACCTTCGGAACATCGGGGGGGCTCGAGGTCACTCGCACCGTATCCTTACTAGTTGTGGACCAGCCCTCGGCATACAACATCATCATCGGCCGCCCGACTCTCAACCGGCTGAAGGCCATAACGTCCACCTATCACCTGGTGATGAAGTTCCCAACTAAGAAAGGGATTGCCATCATGTTGGGAGACCAATCGATGGCGAGGATGTGCTACATCCAAGGCGTGGACGGGAAAGGGAAGGAAAAGATTGTGAGCGCCATCCTCTAGCTCGGTCAAGCTGCAGAAGTTGGCACGGCAGTGGAAGCCCGCTCCCGTTTCTCATTATGTCATTTTATTTCCGGTTTTAAGACAATCTCGAATTTCAATAAGGCCAATGGCCCAGGGATGTAATTTTTGACTATTTTTGCATGATAATTGTATGACATTTCACCTCGAAGTCTTTATCTTGCTGCATTATAATTTCTAGTCTCCTCTACGAGTACACGAGAAACTCGGGGGGCTAATGGGAAACAATGCTCAACAAAAAAGAAAAAAAAGTACAATAAAGTCGTGCTAATCGATCACGCCTTCATTGGCAGGTCGAGAAAATAAGACGCGCACAAGACAACAAAGACGTGCAAATCGATTATGCCTTCGTTGGCAGGTCGAGAAAATAAGATGCGCACAACACAATGTAACAAAGACGTGCAAATCGATTATGCCTTCGTTGGCAGGTCGAGAAAATAAGACGCGCACAAGACAACAAAGACGTGCAAATCGATTATGCCTTCGTTGGCAACTCGAGAAAATAAGACGCGCACAACACAATGTAACAAAGACGTGCAAATCGATTATGCCTTCGTTGGCAGGTCGAGAAAATAAGACGCGCACAAGACAACAAAGACGTGCAAATCGATTATGCCTTCGTTGGCAGGTCGAGAAAATAAGACGCGCACAACACAATGTAACAAAGACGTGCAAATCGATTATGCCTTCGTTGGCATGTCGAGAAAATAAGACGCGCACAAGACAACAAAGACGTGCAAATCGATTATGCCTTCGTTGGCAGGTCGAGAAAATAAGACGCGCACAACATAATACAACAAAGACGTGCAAATCGATTATGCCTTCGTTGGCAGGTCGAGAAAATAAGACGCGCACAACACAACAAAGACGTGCAAATCGATTATGCCTTCGTTGGCAGGTCGAGAAAATAAGACGCGCACAACACAATGTAACAAAGACGTGCAAATCGATTATGCCTTCGTTGGCAGGTCGAAAAAACAAGACGCGCACAATACAATAAAGACGTGCAAATCGATTATGCCTTCGTTGGCAAGTCGAGAAAATAAGACGCGCACAATACAACGAAGACGTGCAAATCGATTATGCCTTCGTTGGTAGGTCGAGAAATTAAGACGCGCACAACACAATGAAGACGTGCAAATCGATTATGCCTTCGTTGGCAGGTCGAGAAAATAAGACGCGCACAACACAATGAAGACGTGCAAATCGATTATGCCTTCGTTGGCAGGTCGAGAAAATAAGACGGGCACAACACAATGAAGACGTGCAAATCGATTATGCCTTCGTTGGCAGGTCGAGAAAATAAGACGCGCACAATATAACAAAGACGTGCAAATCGATTATGCCTTCGTTGGCAAGTCGAGAAAATAAGACGCGCACAACACAATAAAGCCGTGCTAATCGATCACGCCCTCATTGGTAGATCGAGAAAATAAGCCACGCACGATCAACCCGAAACAAAAAGTCGTCCCTCGCGACGCCCAAAGGCCGTCCCTCGCGACGCGCGAAGGCCATTCTTCATGATGCAAACCCGAGAGCATTCGTCCCGCATCCGCATAAAAGCGTAGATTGTGAGTTTCCACTCGACCTACGCTCGACCGGAAACTCGGGGGGCTAATGTTGTTGGCCCGTCTAGGGCCAACGGGAACAAAGGCAGCTCTTCGACCCACGTGGCTAGTACGAGGTCTTGGGCGGCGAAACCCTGACTCAACCAGGGGCCGGCCCAAACCAATGGCCAAGTCAAGCACCCTGCCCAGCCATGGGCCAAGTCAATGGCTCACTCGGCCATTGGCTGGGTCAAATGGCTCACTCGGCCATTGGACAGTTCACTCGGCCAATGGCCGTGTGAACCCTTTAGCCACCAAGGCAGTTCACTCGGCCATTCGCCGAGTGAACCTTCCAGCAGTTCACTCGGCGAATGGCCGAGTGAACCCTCTAGCCACCAAGGCAGTTCACTCGGCCATTGGCCGAGTGAACCTTCCAACAGTTCACTCGGCCAATGGCCGAGTGAACCCTCCAGCCGCCAAGGCAGTTCACTCGGCCATTGGCCGAGTGAACCTTCCAGCAGTTCACTCGGCCAATGGCCGAGTGAACCTTCCAGCTGCCCTTGCAGTTCACTCGGCCATTGGCCGAGTGAACCTTCCAACAGTTCACTCGGCCAATGGCCGAGTGAACCTCAGCCGGCCCAAGCTTTTCACTCGGCCAATGGCCGAGTGAACCTCACCACCATGTTCACTCGGCCATTGGCCGACCCAGCCACTCAATGGCCGAACCAAGCAAGTTCACTCGGCCAAGGGGTCTTCAAACCACCCCTTGGCTGCCTATAAATAGAGGGGCCACTCCCCTACTCCAGGTAATCCATTCTTGAGTACTGAAACGCTGTCGAACTCGTACCTCGCTCGTTTCCCTCAAGTCTCGGCCTCTAAACACCCCTAAAACCTCTATACTCCACCTCAATCTCACTAATGTTGAGCGTCGGAGAGGTAAACGGGGGTACCCCCCCTGTTTCCCCTTTGTAGTTCACAATCTCTTGTTTGCTTTTCAGGTATCAAGACGAGGTGAGCTTCACCCTTAGCTAAGGGACGACTTGGGATACCAAGTCCGACACGCTCGAGCCGGAGTGAGACCACTTGGTCCGGCCTTGGGTCTAACCACTCTGGGCTCCTAAATAGTTGTCCAAAAATCAGCGACAACACCTCGCGTTCTTCGCATTTAGTTGGCGGATATTCTCCTCCAACTCCATGATGCGGTCGTCCCTGCTATCTTGAGATGGAGATGGTGAGCGGGTCGAGCTCTCTTCATGGACCGACTCTTCGTCACCATGCGCTCGGGAGCGCAAGAAGTATTACTTGGTCCCAGTGACGTTATCGGGGTTGTTCACGCCCTCAGAACGTACGGGTGGCTGATTACTAATCTTTTCTCAAGTCCAAGAAAGTCGAGGTTTCAAGAGAAAAGAAGAAGATTAATAATGCTGTCAATCACAATTATAGCAAGTGAGATTAATAATGATAAACATTATTATACGAAAGTTCTTATCCGCCTTTATCAGAACCGAATCGGGGACTATGGACCTAGTAATAGAAGCTTAACAAATCCGATGAAAAAGACGAAATAGTCATTTCCCTTTTTCCATCGATTCGTCTAATCTTGGTCAAATACTCCACTTTGTAAGCCAAGAATGAACTCTCCTTTAATACTAAAATTATATTTACTCATCATGTTTTATTAACATGGTAATAACATGATATATAAGAAATAACAACAAGCATAAAACGATTAAAGTAAATAAAAGAAACTAGCAAGACAATATAGCTAGTCACAAAAAATACTCGAAATTTTCTCAAACTAAAAAACACGTTTTTTAATATAAAAAATTAAAAACTTTTAGAACTGATTCTAATGTGTTTAAATACCATCCCAAACTCGTAGAAAATCAACATGATTTTTAATTTAAAGGCAAGAGAAATAAATTAAAAAAAAATCTAAGATGACAATTCTAACTTGTCACAAAATTAGTAAAGTTTCGAAAACGATTTTCAAGCTCATAATTTTAAATACATGTACATGCATATCTTTGACCATAGCTCTGATACCATTTGTTGGAATTGATCTAGGGTTTAATAAAAAGTTTAACGCTTCGGTAAGCGGCGGAATTTTAAAAGTTTTCTTTTGACAAGTAAAACGATTTTACTAACCTAGACAAAGAGCAAGCACATGTAAATAAAAACTATTATGAGCATAAATAATTTACTAACCTTTTTAGAAGCTTGAACGTTGACGAGCTTTTGGAAAAGGTTGCAACGTTCGTATCCCCTCACAGCACGTCTCTCTTCTTTCCTCGGCAACACGAGCAACCACGATGGTTTATATCACACGAATCACTCGAGAGAAAAGGAATTAGTGAGTGAGCACTTTTAAACGCGACGACTCGAGAACAAGTCTCAAAGTCGAAGAGCTAAAAACGCTAGGTCAAATGAGGACCTAGGTGCCAAAACAAAAAATGAAATTGACTAGAGAGAGAGAGAGGAGTTCGGCCACCACAATGTCAATGGTGCCCACAAGAAGAGTTGTAGTCTTTATTTTGAACATTTGATGTAATAAAGTCTCATGAAGACTCTTGCTTGTAATTGCCTATTCATTCTTTAATAAAGTTGAAACGTTCATTCAATCTTCCTTGTCTGAAGCTTTATGATAAAACCATAGTCTTTTAGTCCATAAACAAACTTAACAACTTACGAAGAGACAAATGTAGATTTGCATGAACAAACTCTTCGTAGTTTGCTTAAAACGATATATTCGCAATCTTAGGGTCAAAGGACTATTGACCTCAGTATGATTGTTAGAAAAATCTATGATGTCTGGTTATGAGGCATTGAGAGTTAGGAACTCTATAGTTCTTCTAGGTATCTTCCGAAGGTACTGAATTGACCAGTGCACTTCTAGAGACAAGATAAGAACAAACCATTTAACCTCTTATGTCTCGAAGTCACTATGTATGAATTGCATCATGCTTACCTTAATCCTGAAATGAGACATGCCATTTCACACCTTAGTATTCTCATTTGAGAAAGTCAAAGTTCGGACTCACTATGTGATTCCGAACAAGGCCTATTGGTGAAGTACTAAGTTGTGAGTCTGTCATGAGTAACTTTGTGAAGTTCTCATAGATATGGAATTCATGTACAAGATTGCTGAAATGCAATGTATGTCACCTCATGCTTTGTTCCTTGGAGTGTGAATAAATGAACTGGCCAGTGTCCAAATTGAGTCTTGACTCTTTTGGATGAAACAATGTGACTTGTTAGCTCCTCGTCAATACATTGTTTCTAACTTATTCACAAGCGACAAAGGAGTTGAGGAAATAACAGCTAGAAGGGTAAAATGGTAATTTAGTAAATCCCGACTAGCTGATGACATTCATGAAGGGTAAACATAGATAATATTCAGTGGATCCGCTCATCATAATTAGGTCGAATTCTTGAGTAGAAAATAAATTCATTTGAACCGAGAGATTTTCAGTGTCAGCTCTTTAGTGGAGTCAGCTGGCATTAAGCTAAACTTGGAAAAGGTTTGTGAACTTTTGAGTCCAAGTGTTTAGCTAAAGCTTTGTTCATTTGGGTCCATGAGGTCACTGTCACGAATCACATCGATAGGAATAGTTAAACTGGAAGCTAAGCCAAAACAAGAACGAAAATAGTTAAAAGGGTATTTTTGTCTTTTGAGACAAAGGATGAAATGAATGTCAATAAATTTTTTGACAAGGTCATTTTGTGACATGTTTCACTCGGCCATGACTTGATCATTGGGCCTTGTGAATTAATTTCATTTCATAAGAATTTTATTGAAAATTCTTATTGGGCCTTTTTCATGTTGTCATGAACAAATGGAAAAGCTTCTAGAAGCCTTTTCTAGAAGACCTTGGGCGCCCAACATACCCAACCAAGAGAGTTTATTTTGTGCATAAATGTATTTAGATACTTGCCAAAAGAAAAAGAGGAAACAAATTTCCCACTCAAGCATGGGGAATTTCGGCCAAGAGACTAATAGGCAAGCCAAGGAACAAAAAAGGAAACAAATCCTAGCCTTCTAGAAGGCTGCCTTGGGCGCCTAAGAGGAATGGGAAATAAGGGTTATTTTGCTCATGAATATGTGATATTCTATAGAAGAGGAAACTACCTTATTGAAGGTGAGACCTCTCCTATAAATAGGAGCCTCATTCTTCTCATTTTCATTCATCCAAGTTTAAGAGATTTGAGAGACTATCTCTCTAGAACTTGGCCGAAGTCCTCTTCTCTCTCTCTCTAGTTTATTTTCGGTTTTCTCTTGTCTTGGCACCTAGGTCCTCACTCGACCTAGTCTTTAGCTCTGCGACTTCGAGACTCGTTCTCAAGTCGTAGTGTTTAAAAGTGCCCACTCACTAATTCCTTCTTTTCGAGTGATTTAGTGATAGAAACTATCGTGGTTGCTCGAGTTCCCGAGGAAAGAAAAGAGAGACGTGCTGCGAGGGGAGACGAACGTTGCCAACCTTCCAAAGGCTCATCAACGTTCAAGCATCAAAAAGGTTAGTAACTTTTATAGCTCATATTAGTTTTTATTTACATGCATATGCTCTTGTCTAGGTTAGTAAAAACTAGTTTTACTTAAAAAGAAAATTTTTAAAATTCCGCCGCTTAACGAAGCGTTAAACTTTTTCTTAAACCCTAGATCGATTCCAACAAATGGTATCAGAGCTATGGTCAAAGGAATGCATGTGCATGTTTTTAAATTATGAGCTTGAAAATCGTTTTCGAAAGTTTACTAATTTTGTGACAAGTTAGAATTGTAATCTTAGATTTTTTTTAATTTATTGCTCATACCTTTAAATTAAAAACCATGTTGATTTTCTATTAGTTTGGGATGATGTTAAATCACATTAGAATCAGTTCTAAAAGTTTTTATTTTTTATATTGAAAAACGTGTTTTAATGGTTTGAGAATTTTCGAGTAAAATTTTGTGACTAGTTTTGTTAACTTGCTAGTTTCTTATTTTTACTTGAATCGTTTTATGCTTGTTGTTATTTCTTTTATGCCTTGTTATTACCTTGCTAATAAAACACAAATAAAAGCTTTAAACAACATCTTAAAACGTTCCGTTACACTTGATTCTTTTTCGCACCTAAATAGGACCAAGCTTTAATTTATTTCTTTTTCTTCGAGCTGGAGTAAACCCGCATTAAAAGTGGCATACCTCTCTGCTCAGAAATCTAAATTTAATGATTCTTGAATCAAATTAAAGCTCTGTCTGTCCTCTGTCCAATGCCACCGGTTTCGGCTGAAAAGGACATCGGAGCCGCCAGATATGGCGATTTTACTCCGAGGTGCGCGGCTGTCTGAAACTCCAGTTTTTTAGAAATCCGGATTTTCAAACCCCACTACCATGAGTTATAGAACTCTAATGAGAAAATTTTCTTGAGCAAAAATGTTTTTCATATGATTATAAACATGATGTGTAAGATTAAAATGTTTTGATTTTTGAAAGTTTAATTGAAATTGAATCTTTACAAAACTAGTTTGAATTTTGAAAAACCGTTTTCACTTTCAAACTTGAAAATATTTTGTCATCCAAATCAAATAAATTTTCAAAATGTTTTCAAAACTATATCTATATCACATATGTTCAAAATCTATATGCTCTTGAAAATTTGAGTGGGAGGTCTCCTTGTAGACAAGCCGAAAAATAAAAGGATGTGTAATCTCAAACTTTCAAGTGTTCGAGTGAGTTGAAGTTCACACTTCCCTCACGCACTTTCCCGAAATAGAAAATAGGAAAAGATCGAGTATGTCCCTTGTGCCTTTATGCACTAATACTGCTCTGAACATGTCGATCTAGGATTCTCTTCTAGTTGTCCGCTCTGTCGCTCTCTAACTAGGAAATTTGTTTCCGAACTTAAAAGAGTCGATGAACCAACTCCAAAAACTAAGTGGGAGGGTTATACTTGTTGTTTGTAACCCACGATCCCCAACACTAATGAAAGATGCAATAACGTGGGACTAAGAGCCGCTCTTGCGACCCTCACTTAAATGTGAGTACTCCAAGGCGTTATTGCTTCGATCATTGCTCAATGAGCTACGTCCGAGAGTGATGCAATGATGGCAAGGCCTCCCCTTGGGGGATTGTTTTTCAAAGCTGATCTTTTGGACTAAGTGGTTGGTTGCACACTTAGACTCAATCCCTAGTATCCTTCCTTAAGGCTCTGCGAAAGGATACGAGTGATCAAACCATTTTACAAGGTGGCTAGTCAAAATGATGTACTGACATCTTGGCTTAGCATTAATGATGTGTCATTTACTTATAAAAGGAGATTTTTTGCGGCCTTCTCTTGAGGGAGTAAATTATCGTTTGGTTTATAACACCTTTGGATTTTATAAAAGTCTTAATAAAACTTAAATCCTAAACCAAAGACTAATCATAAACTTGTTTCAACTTAAATAGGCAATATGTCTCTCGACCATCTCTCAATCTTTCTTTCCTCGATCAAACTCGAAAACGAAAACTACGTAGATTCGAAACGTAACCTCGACATAATACCTACCGTTAACAAGTACAAATGGGTACTCACCACCCCGTGTCCTCCTCTGACGAATGATGATTCAACTCAAGAGGACAATGACGCCTTAGCGGCCTGGCTTCGATCCGATGAGATTGTGAGGAGCTATATCTTAGCATCTATGAACAATATGCTGAAAAAGCAACATCGTGACATCGAGACTGCCGCCGACATGCTCACCAATCTCCATGAGATATTTGGAGGGCAAAGGCGTCAAACAAGGCTACAAGCAGTCCGACAGAGTATGAACTGTCATATGCAGGCTAGGACTCCTGTTGGAGACTTCATGATACTGATCATTAGTTTTCTAAATAAAATGGAAATCCTAGGATCTGAGATTGATGGGAAAAATATCATAGATATGATCTTAGAAACTCTCCCCGCATCTCTTGATACCTCCAAGATGAACTACTCCATTAACAAGCTAGAGTACACTGTTACCAAGCTTATGAAGGAACTTCACACTGCTGAAGGTCTCACTAAGACAAAGAGGAATCAAGGAGAGGCACATGCTACTGAGCACAAAGCCTCCGCCTCTGGAACTAAGAAGAGACCTTCCAAGGCCGATAAAAAGAACTGTCCCGCCTATCTCAAAGCAAAGGAACATAGTATTGTACTAGTTACCGAAGCATGCTTAGTAGCTGATAATGTATCAACGTGGATTCTTGACTCCGCTGCTAGTAACCATATTTTATGTTCCTTGAATGGTTTCAAGAAAACCAAAAGCTTAGAGGAAGGCGAGTTCTGTTTCAAATGGGGTGATGGGAGCCTGGTGTCCGCGAAGGCTGTGGGATCCGTGACGCTGTCTTTTGAAGACCGCACTTTAAACTTGAATAATGTTTATTTCGTTCCTACCTTTGGGAAGAACTTAATATCCGTTGCTCGTCTTCTCGAGCAAGATTATTGTTTATAGTTCATTAAGAATGGAATTCGTATTTCGTTTCCTGATAATTCTTTTGTCACTGATGCATGTATGAAGAATGCTCTTTTCTACATCTATCCCACTAAACCTTCTCTTTTAGACACCGAAATAGATAACGATCTAATTAGGGAGCCAAAGAGGATCAAACTTTCTGAATCCTCCGATCTAACAAAATCAACATACCTCTGGCACTTGAGACTTGGTCATATCAGTCTAGATAGGATTAAGAGACTTGTGAGGGATGGTCCACTCCAAGCCTCTGCAATAGGTTCACTACCTACTTATGAATCCTGCGTAGAAGGAAAAATGACTAAGCGACCTTTCTCCGATAAGGGTCGAAGAGCCACTGAGTTGCTGGAACTAATACATTCTGATGTATGTGGTCCGCTCAACCAACAGGCACGTGGAGGATACGAATACTTCGTTACCTTCACTGATGATTACTCAAGATATGGGTTTGTCTATTTGCTTAAACACAAATCCGAGACCTTTAACGTATTTAAGGTCTTTAGGGCTTTAGTGGAAAAGCAAACTGGCAAAGTGATCAAAACCCTTCGATCTGATCGAGGTGGTGAGTATATGTCTGGAGAGTTCGATGACTTTCTTAAAGAAGAAGGTATCGCTTCTCAGCTTACCGCACCTGGCACACCTCAACAAAACGGAGTGTCAGAGAGAAGAAACCGAACTCTTATGGAGATGGTTAGATCAATGATGAGTTACTCATCACTCCCGCTTTCCTTTTGGGGATATGCCCTCGAAACAGCCGCCTACATTCTGAACCAAGTTCCGTCCAAGACGGTTCCTGGTACTCCTTATGAACGATGGACTGGCCGTAAAGTGAATCTTGGCCGCATCCGAATTTGGGGTTGCCCTGCACACGTGCTGAGGCAAAAGACTAGCAAGTTGGCTAGTAGGTCAGAATTGTGCCTGTTTGTAGGATATCCGAAGGAAACCAAAGGTTTTACTTTCTATAGTCCCGAGGACGATAAGACTTTCGTTAGCACGAATGCTCGTTTCCTTGAGGAGGACTTTATGAAGGATGCGAAACCTAGAAGCAAAATTGTGCTTGAAGAAAAGTTGGGTGAGGAAGCTTCTACCTCGTCTGTAAGAACTGTTCTTACCCCAACTGAAACACAACCTAACTCATTAGAATCTCGTCAAGTAGTACTTCGACGTAGTGGGAGGGCTACTCAAAAGCCTGACAGGTACATGTCTTATGGAGACTCTCTTGTAGCCGTCTCCGACATGGATGACCCTGTTTCCTATAGCCAAGCGATGGCTTGTTCTGAATCAAACCTTTGGCTTGACGCCATGAAAGTTGACATGCACTCGATGTATGTCAACAAAGTCTGGAAACTTGTAGACCTTCCTGAAGGGATTAAACCCGTAGGGTGTAAGTGGATATACAAGAAGAAAAGGGGTCCTGATGGGAACGTCGAGACGTTCAAAGCACGACTTGTGGCAAAGGGTTATACCCAACAAGAAGGGATTGACTATGAAGAAACCTTCTCGCCAGTCGCGATGCTTAAATCCATCCGCATACTCCTATCCATAGCTGCAGCTCTCGACTATGAGATCTGGCAAATGGATGTCAAGACAGTCTTTCTGAATGGCAATCTTGACGAGCGCATTTACATGGCTCAACCAGACGGTTTCGTGGATAAAGGTCAAGAGACCAAGGTTTGTGAGTTGCTTAAATCCATTTATGGACTAAAGCAAGCATCTAGGTCATGGAATATTAGATTCGATGAAACTGTAAAGAGCTTCGGCTTTGAATAGTCAATAGATGAGCCTTGTGTTTACAAGTTAATACACGAAGGCAAAGTTGTGTTTCTGGTACTATATGTCGATGATATACTACTCATTGGTAATGACGTGGGTAAGTTATCTGAGGTTAAGGTCTGGCTGGCAAAGCAATTCGATATGAAGGATCTAGGAGAAGCTGCATACATTCTGGGAATCCAAATCTTTCGAGATAGGAAAAACCGGACCCTGTCGCTCTCTCAAGCATCTTATATTGATAAGGTGATGGATCGCTTCTCGATGCAAGCCTGCAAGAGGGGTCAAACACCCTTTAGGCATGGAGTTTCACTCTCTAAGGACCAGTCTCCCAAGACTGCACAAGAGATTGAAGACATGAGGAAAATTCCTTACGCCTCTGCCGTAGGAAGCCTCATGTATGCTATGCTTTGCACCCGACCTGATATATGTTTCGCCGTTGGCGTAGTTAGTCGTTTCCAATCCAACCCTGGACCCGAGCACTGGATTGCTATTAAGCATGTTCTTAAGTATCTTCAAAGAACTAGGAACTTGATGCTTACATACTCAGGTACTGACCTGACTATGACGGGATATACCGACTCCGATTTTCAAGCGGATAAGGATTCCAGGAAATCCACTTCGGGATCTGTGTTCATCCTTAATGGTGGAGCTGTTGTGTGGAGAAGTATTAAGCAATCTTGCATTGCTGACTCCACAATGGAAGCAGAATATGTGGCTGCTTGTGAAGCATCCAAAGAGGCTGTATGGCTTAGAAAGTTCCTTAAGTATTTGGAAATTGTTCCAAACGTCGACGAGCCCATGACCCTTTATTGTGATAATAGTGGGGCTGTCGCTAACTCAAAGGAACCTAGAAGCCATAAGCGCTCTAAGCATATTGAGAGGAAATACCATTTGATTCGAGAGATCGTGCAGCGCGGAGACGTGGAAGTGAAGAAGATCTCAACGGTGGACAACCTCGCAGATCCATTCACCAAGGCCCTAGCGAACAAGGTCTTCGACCAACATCGTGAGGGATTAGGCATGAAGGACTACACACACCTTCTTTGAGTCAAGTGGGAGTTTGTTGTCAATGGTGCCCACAAGAAGAGTTGTAGTCTTTATTTTGAACATTTGATGTAATAAAGTCTCATGAAGACTCTTGCTTGTAATTGCCTATTCATTCTTTAATAAAGTTGAAACGTTCATTCAATCTTCCTTGTCTGAAGCTTTATGATAAAACCATAGTCTTTTAGTCCATAAACAAACTTAACAACTTACGAAGAGACAAATGTAGATTTGCATGAACAAACTCTTCGTAGTTTGCTTAAAACGATATATTCGCAATCTTAGGGTCAAAGGACTATTGACCTCAGTATGATTGTTAGAAGAATCTATGATGTCTGGTTATGAGGCATTGAGAGTTAGGAACTCTATAGTTCTTCTAGGTATCTTCCGAAGGTACTGAATTGACCAGTGCACTTCTAGAGACAAGATAAGAACAAACCATTTAACCTCTTATGTCTCGAAGTCACTATGTATGAATTGCATCATGCTTACCTTAATCCTGAAATGAGACATGCCATTTCACACCTTAGTATTCTCATTTGAGAAAGTCAAAGTTCGGACTCACTATGTGATTCCGAACAAGGCCTATTGGTGAAGTACTAAGTTGTGAGTCTGTCATGAGTAACTTTGTGAAGTTCTCATAGATATGGAATTCATGTACAAGATTGCTGAAATGCAATGTATGTCACCTCATGCTTTGTTCCTTGGAGTGTGAATAAATGAACTGGCCAGTGTCCAAATTGAGTCTTGACTCTTTTGGATGAAACAATGTGACTTGTTAGCTCCTCGTCAATACATTGTTTCTAACTTATTCACAAGCGACAAAGGAGTTGAGGAAATAACAGCTAGAAGGGTAAAATGGTAATTTAGTAAATCCCGACTAGCTGATGACATTCATGAAGGGTAAACATAGATAATATTCAGTGGATCCGCTCATCATAATTAGGTCGAATTCTTGAGTAGAAAATAAATTCATTTGAACCGAGAGATTTTCAGTGTCAGCTCTTTAGTGGAGTCAGCTGGCATTAAGCTAAACTTGGAAAAGGTTTGTGAACTTTTGAGTCCAAGTGTTTAGCTAAAGCTTTGTTCATTTGGGTCCATGAGGTCACTGTCACGAATCACATCGATAGGAATAGTTAAACTGGAAGCTAAGCCAAAACAAGAACGAAAATAGTTAAAAGGGTATTTTTGTCTTTTGAGACAAAGGATGAAATGAATGTCAATAAATTTTTTGACAAGGTCATTTTGTGACATGTTTCACTCGGCCATGACTTGATCATTGGGCCTTGTGAATTAATTTCATTTCATAAGAATTTTATTGAAAATTCTTATTGGGCCTTTTTCATGTTGTCATGAACAAATGGAAAAGCTTCTAGAAGCCTTTTCTAGAAGACCTTGGGCGCCCAACATACCCAACCAAGAGAGTTTATTTTGTGCATAAATGTATTTAGATACTTGCCAAAAGAAAAAGAGGAAACAAATTTCCCACTCAAGCATGGGGAATTTCGGCCAAGAGACTAATAGGCAAGCCAAGGAACAAAAAAGGAAACAAATCCTAGCCTTCTAGAAGGCTGCCTTGGGCGCCTAAGAGGAATGGGAAATAAGGGTTATTTTGCTCATGAATATGTGATATTCTATAGAAGAGGAAACTACCTTATTGAAGGTGAGACCTCTCCTATAAATAGGAGCCTCATTCTTCTCATTTTCATTCATCCAAGTTTAAGAGATTTGAGAGACTATCTCTCTAGAACTTGGCCGAAGTCCTCTTCTCTCTCTCTCTAGTTTATTTTCGGTTTTCTCTTGTCTTGGCACCTAGGTCCTCACTCGACCTAGTCTTTAGCTCTGCGACTTCGAGACTCGTTCTCAAGTCGTAGTGTTTAAAAGTGCCCACTCACTAATTCCTTCTTTTCGAGTGATTTAGTGATAGAAACTATCGTGGTTGCTCGAGTTCCCGAGGAAAGAAAAGAGAGACGTGCTGCGAGGGGAGACGAACGTTGCCAACCTTCCAAAGGCTCATCAACGTTCAAGCATCAAAAAGGTTAGTAACTTTTATAGCTCATATTAGTTTTTATTTACATGCATATGCTCTTGTCTAGGTTAGTAAAAACTAGTTTTACTTAAAAAGAAAATTTTTAAAATTCCGCCGCTTAACGAAGCGTTAAACTTTTTCTTAAACCCTATATCGATTCCAACAAATGGTATCAGAGCTATGGTCAAAGGAATGCATGTGCATGTTTTTAAATTATGAGCTTGAAAATCGTTTTCGAAAGTTTACTAATTTTGTGACAAGTTAGAATTGTAATCTTAGATTTTTTTTAATTTATTGCTCATACCTTTAAATTAAAAACCATGTTGATTTTCTATTAGTTTGGGATGATGTTAAATCACATTAGAATCAGTTCTAAAAGTTTTTATTTTTTATATTGAAAAACGTGTTTTAATGGTTTGAGAATTTTCGAGTAAAATTTTGTGACTAGTTTTGTTAACTTGCTAGTTTCTTATTTTTACTTGAATCGTTTTATGCTTGTTGTTATTTCTTTTATGCCTTGTTATTACCTTGCTAATAAAACACAAATAAAAGCTTTAAACAACATCTTAAAACGTTCCGTTACACTTGATTCTTTTTCGCACCTAAATAGGACCAAGCTTTAATTTATTTCTTTTTCTTCGAGCTGGAGTAAACCCGCATTAAAAGTGGCATACCTCTCTGCTCAGAAATCTAAATTTAATGATTCTTGAATCAAATTAAAGCTCTGTCTGTCCTCTGTCCAATGCCACCGGTTTCGGCTGAAAAGGACATCGGAGCCGCCAGATATGGCGATTTTACTCCGAGGTGCGCGGCTGTCTGAAACTCCAGTTTTTTAGAAATCCGGATTTTCAAACCCCACTACCATGAGTTATAGAACTCTAATGAGAAAATTTTCTTGAGCAAAAATGTTTTTCATATGATTATAAACATGATGTGTAAGATTAAAATGTTTTGATTTTTGAAAGTTTAATTGAAATTGAATCTTTACAAAACTAGTTTGAATTTTGAAAAACCGTTTTCACTTTCAAACTTGAAAATATTTTGTCATCCAAATCAAATAAATTTTCAAAATGTTTTCAAAACTATATCTATATCACATATGTTCAAAATCTATATGCTCTTGAAAATTTGAGTGGGAGGTCTCCTTGTAGACAAGCCGAAAAATAAAAGGATGTGTAATCTCAAACTTTCAAGTGTTCGAGTGAGTTGAAGTTCACACTTCCCTCACGCACTTTCCCGAAATAGAAAATAGGAAAAGATCGAGTATGTCCCTTGTGCCTTTATGCACTAATACTGCTCTGAACATGTCGATCTAGGATTCTCTTCTAGTTGTCCGCTCTGTCGCTCTCTAACTAGGAAATTTGTTTCCGAACTTAAAAGAGTCGATGAACCAACTCCAAAAACTAAGTGGGAGGGTTATACTTGTTGTTTGTAACCCACGATCCCCAACACTAATGAAAGATGCAATAACGTGGGACTAAGAGCCGCTCTTGCGACCCTCACTTAAATGTGAGTACTCCAAGGCGTTATTGCTTCGATCATTGCTCAATGAGCTACGTCCGAGAGTGATGCAATGATGGCAAGGCCTCCCCTTGGGGGATTGTTTTTCAAAGCTGATCTTTTGTACTAAGTGGTTGGTTGCACACTTAGACTCAATCCCTAGTATCCTTCCTTAAGGCTCTGCGAAAGGATACGAGTGATCAAACCATTTTACAAGGTGGCTAGTCAAAATGATGTACTGACATCTTGGCTTAGCATTAATGATGTGTCATTTACTTATAAAAGGAGATTTTTTGCGGCCTTCTCTTGAGGGAGTAAATTATCGTTTGGTTTATAACACCTTTGGATTTTATAAAAGTCTTAATAAAACTTAAATCCTAAACCAAAGACTAATCATAAACTTGTTTCAACTTAAATAGGCAATATGTCTCTCGACCATCTCTCAATCTTTCTTTCCTCGATCAAACTCGAAAACGAAAACTACGTAGATTCGAAACGTAACCTCGACATAATACCTACCGTTAACAAGTACAAATGGGTACTCACCACCCCGTGTCCTCCTCTGACGAATGATGATTCAACTCAAGAGGACAATGACGCCTTAGCGGCCTGGCTTCGATCCGATGAGATTGTGAGGATCTATATCTTAGCATCTATGAACAATATGCTGAAAAAGCAACATCGTGACATCGAGACTGCCGCCGACATGCTCACCAATCTCCATGAGATATTTGGAGGGCAAAGGCGTCAAACAAGGCTACAAGCAGTCCGACAGAGTATGAACTGTCATATGCAGGCTAGGACTCCTGTTGGAGACTTCATGATACTGATCATTAGTTTTCTAAATAAAATGGAAATCCTAGGATCTGAGATTGATGGGAAAAATATCATAGATATGATCTTAGAAACTCTCCCCGCATCTCTTGATACCTCCAAGATGAACTACTCCATTAACAAGCTAGAGTACACTGTTACCAAGCTTATGAAGGAACTTCACACTGCTGAAGGTCTCACTAAGACAAAGAGGAATCAAGGAGAGGCACATGCTACTGAGCACAAAGCCTCCGCCTCTGGAACTAAGAAGAGACCTTCCAAGGCCGATAAAAAGAACTGTCCCGCCTATCTCAAAGCAAAGGAACATAGTATTGTACTAGTTACCGAAGCATGCTTAGTAGCTGATAATGTATCAACGTGGATTCTTGACTCCGCTGCTAGTAACCATATTTTATGTTCCTTGAATGGTTTCAAGAAAACCAAAAGCTTAGAGGAAGGCGAGTTCTGTTTCAAATGGGGTGATGGGAGCCTGGTGTCCGCGAAGGCTGTGGGATCCGTGACGCTGTCTTTTGAAGACCGCACTTTAAACTTGAATAATGTTTATTTCGTTCCTACCTTTGGGAAGAACTTAATATCCGTTGCTCGTCTTCTCGAGCAAGATTATTGTTTATAGTTCATTAAGAATGGAATTCGTATTTCGTTTCCTGATAATTCTTTTGTCACTGATGCATGTATGAAGAATGCTCTTTTCTACATCTATCCCACTAAACCTTCTCTTTTAGACACCGAAATAGATAACGATCTAATTAGGGAGCCAAAGAGGATCAAACTTTCTGAATCCTCCGATCTAACAAAATCAACATACCTCTGGCACTTGAGACTTGGTCATATCAGTCTAGATAGGATTAAGAGACTTGTGAGGGATGGTCCACTCCAAGCCTCTGCAATAGGTTCACTACCTACTTATGAATCCTGCGTAGAAGGAAAAATGACTAAGCGACCTTTCTCCGATAAGGGTCGAAGAGCCACTGAGTTGCTGGAACTAATACATTCTGATGTATGTGGTCCGCTCAACCAACAGGCACGTGGAGGATACGAATACTTCGTTACCTTCACTGATGATTACTCAAGATATGGGTTTGTCTATTTGCTTAAACACAAATCCGAGACCTTTAACGTATTTAAGGTCTTTAGGGCTTTAGTGGAAAAGCAAACTGGCAAAGTGATCAAAACCCTTCGATCTGATCGAGGTGGTGAGTATATGTCTGGAGAGTTCGATGACTTTCTTAAAGAAGAAGGTATCGCTTCTCAGCTTACCGCACCTGGCACACCTCAACAAAACGGAGTGTCAGAGAGAAGAAACCGAACTCTTATGGAGATGGTTAGATCAATGATGAGTTACTCATCACTCCCGCTTTCCTTTTGGGGATATGCCCTCGAAACAGCCGCCTACATTCTGAACCAAGTTCCGTCCAAGACGGTTCCTGGTACTCCTTATGAACGATGGACTGGCCGTAAAGTGAATCTTGGCCGCATCCGAATTTGGGGTTGCCCTGCACACGTGCTGAGGCAAAAGACTAGCAAGTTGGCTAGTAGGTCAGAATTGTGCCTGTTTGTAGGATATCCGAAGGAAACCAAAGGTTTTACTTTCTATAGTCCCGAGGACGATAAGACTTTCGTTAGCACGAATGCTCGTTTCCTTGAGGAGGACTTTATGAAGGATGCGAAACCTAGAAGCAAAATTGTGCTTGAAGAAAAGTTGGGTGAGGAAGCTTCTACCTCGTCTGTAAGAACTGTTCTTACCCCAACTGAAACACAACCTAACTCATTAGAATCTCGTCAAGTAGTACTTCGACGTAGTGGGAGGGCTACTCAAAAGCCTGACAGGTACATGTCTTATGGAGACTCTCTTGTAGCCGTCTCCGACATGGATGACCCTGTTTCCTATAGCCAAGCGATGGCTTGTTCTGAATCAAACCTTTGGCTTGACGCCATGAAAGTTGACATGCACTCGATGTATGTCAACAAAGTCTGGAAACTTGTAGACCTTCCTGAAGGGATTAAACCCGTAGGGTGTAAGTGGATATACAAGAAGAAAAGGGGTCCTGATGGGAACGTCGAGACGTTCAAAGCACGACTTGTGGCAAAGGGTTATACCCAACAAGAAGGGATTGACTATGAAGAAACCTTCTCGCCAGTCGCGATGCTTAAATCCATCCGCATACTCCTATCCATAGCTGCAGCTCTCGACTATGAGATCTGGCAAATGGATGTCAAGACAGTCTTTCTGAATGGCAATCTTGACGAGCGCATTTACATGGCTCAACCAGACGGTTTCGTGGATAAAGGTCAAGAGACCAAGGTTTGTGAGTTGCTTAAATCCATTTATGGACTAAAGCAAGCATCTAGGTCATGGAATATTAGATTCGATGAAACTGTAAAGAGCTTCGGCTTTGAATAGTCAATAGATGAGCCTTGTGTTTACAAGTTAATACACGAAGGCAAAGTTGTGTTTCTGGTACTATATGTCGATGATATACTACTCATTGGTAATGACGTGGGTAAGTTATCTGAGGTTAAGGTCTGGCTGGCAAAGCAATTCGATATGAAGGATCTAGGAGAAGCTGCATACATTCTGGGAATCCAAATCTTTCGAGATAGGAAAAACCGGACCCTGTCGCTCTCTCAAGCATCTTATATTGATAAGGTGATGGATCGCTTCTCGATGCAAGCCTGCAAGAGGGGTCAAACACCCTTTAGGCATGGAGTTTCACTCTCTAAGGACCAGTCTCCCAAGACTGCACAAGAGATTGAAGACATGAGGAAAATTCCTTACGCCTCTGCCGTAGGAAGCCTCATGTATGCTATGCTTTGCACCCGACCTGATATATGTTTCGCCGTTGGCGTAGTTAGTCGTTTCCAATCCAACCCTGGACCCGAGCACTGGATTGCTATTAAGCATGTTCTTAAGTATCTTCAAAGAACTAGGAACTTGATGCTTACATACTCAGGTACTGACCTGACTATGACGGGATATACCGACTCCGATTTTCAAGCGGATAAGGATTCCAGGAAATCCACTTCGGGATCTGTGTTCATCCTTAATGGTGGAGCTGTTGTGTGGAGAAGTATTAAGCAATCTTGCATTGCTGACTCCACAATGGAAGCAGAATATGTGGCTGCTTGTGAAGCATCCAAAGAGGCTGTATGGCTTAGAAAGTTCCTTAAGTATTTGGAAATTGTTCCAAACGTCGACGAGCCCATGACCCTTTATTGTGATAATAGTGGGGCTGTCGCTAACTCAAAGGAACCTAGAAGCCATAAGCGCTCTAAGCATATTGAGAGGAAATACCATTTGATTCGAGAGATCGTGCAGCGCGGAGACGTGGAAGTGAAGAAGATCTCAACGGTGGACAACCTCGCAGATCCATTCACCAAGGCCCTAGCGAACAAGGTCTTCGACCAACATCGTGAGGGATTAGGCATGAAGGACTACACACACCTTCTTTGAGTCAAGTGGGAGTTTGTTGTCAATGGTGCCCACAAGAAGAGTTGTAGTCTTTATTTTGAACATTTGATGTAATAAAGTCTCATGAAGACTCTTGCTTGTAATTGCCTATTCATTCTTTAATAAAGTTGAAACGTTCATTCAATCTTCCTTGTCTGAAGCTTTATGATAAAACCATAGTCTTTTAGTCCATAAACAAACTTAACAACTTACGAAGAGACAAATGTAGATTTGCATGAACAAACTCTTCGTAGTTTGCTTAAAACGATATATTCGCAATCTTAGGGTCAAAGGACTATTGACCTCAGTATGATTGTTAGAAGAATCTATGATGTCTGGTTATGAGGCATTGAGAGTTAGGAACTCTATAGTTCTTCTAGGTATCTTCCGAAGGTACTGAATTGACCAGTGCACTTCTAGAGACAAGATAAGAACAAACCATTTAACCTCTTATGTCTCGAAGTCACTATGTATGAATTGCATCATGCTTACCTTAATCCTGAAATGAGACATGCCATTTCACACCTTAGTATTCTCATTTGAGAAAGTCAAAGTTCGGACTCACTATGTGATTCCGAACAAGGCCTATTGGTGAAGTACTAAGTTGTGAGTCTGTCATGAGTAACTTTGTGAAGTTCTCATAGATATGGAATTCATGTACAAGATTGCTGAAATGCAATGTATGTCACCTCATGCTTTGTTCCTTGGAGTGTGAATAAATGAACTGGCCAGTGTCCAAATTGAGTCTTGACTCTTTTGGATGAAACAATGTGACTTGTTAGCTCCTCGTCAATACATTGTTTCTAACTTATTCACAAGCGACAAAGGAGTTGAGGAAATAACAGCTAGAAGGGTAAAATGGTAATTTAGTAAATCCCGACTAGCTGATGACATTCATGAAGGGTAAACATAGATAATATTCAGTGGATCCGCTCATCATAATTAGGTCGAATTCTTGAGTAGAAAATAAATTCATTTGAACCGAGAGATTTTCAGTGTCAGCTCTTTAGTGGAGTCAGCTGACATTAAGCTAAACTTGGAAAAGGTTTGTGAACTTTTGAGTCCAAGTGTTTAGCTAAAGCTTTGTTCATTTGGGTCCATGAGGTCACTGTCACGAATCACATCGATAGGAATAGTTAAACTGGAAGCTAAGCCAAAACAAGAACGAAAATAGTTAAAAGGGTATTTTTGTCTTTTGAGACAAAGGATGAAATGAATGTCAATAAATTTTTTGACAAGGTCATTTTGTGACATGTTTCACTCGGCCATGACTTGATCATTGGGCCTTGTGAATTAATTTCATTTCATAAGAATTTTATTGAAAATTCTTATTGGGCCTTTTTCATGTTGTCATGAACAAATGGAAAAGCTTCTAGAAGCCTTTTCTAGAAGACCTTGGGCGCCCAACATACCCAACCAAGAGAGTTTATTTTGTGCATAAATGTATTTAGATACTTGCCAAAAGAAAAAGAGGAAACAAATTTCCCACACAAGCATGGGGAATTTCGGCCAAGAGACTAATAGGCAAGCCAAGGAACAAAAAAGGAAACAAATCCTAGCCTTCTAGAAGGCTGCCTTGGGCGCCTAAGAGGAATGGGAAATAAGGGTTATTTTGCTCATGAATATGTGATATTCTATAGAAGAGGAAACTACCTTATTGAAGGTGAGACCTCTCCTATAAATAGGAGCCTCATTCTTCTCATTTTCATTCATCCAAGTTTAAGAGATTTGAGAGACTCTCTCTCTAGAACTTGGCCGAAGTCCTCTTCTCTCTCTCTCTAGTTTATTTTCGGTTTTCTCTTGTCTTGGCACCTAGGTCCTCACTCGACCTAGTCTTTAGCTCTGCGACTTCGAGACTCGTTCTCAAGTCGTAGTGTTTAAAAGTGCCCACTCACTAATTCCTTCTTTTCGAGTGATTTAGTGATAGAAACTATCGTGGTTGCTCGAGTTCCCGAGGAAAGAAAAGAGAGACGTGGTGCGAGGGGAGACGAACGTTGCCAACCTTCCAAAGGCTCATCAACGTTCAAGCATCAAAAAGGTTAGTAACTTTTATAGCTCATATTAGTTTTTATTTACATGCATATGCTCTTGTCTAGGTTAGTAAAAACTAGTTTTACTTAAAAAGAAAATTTTTAAAATTCCGCCGCTTAACGAAGCGTTAAACTTTTTCTTAAACCCTAGATCGATTCCAACATCAATCTCTAACTTATGTGGAATGAATGAAATGAGAGAAACAAGGGTCCTATTTGTAGGAGAAGGGTTAGCCTTGGAAAGAAGTAGTTTCCTCTTTTTTTCCAAGCATTTATGAGAAAATCTTATTTCCTCTTTTTTCCCTTGCTTTGCACGTCCAACATAGGCTTCTAGAAGCCTTGGATTTGTTTCCTCATTTAGTTTTGCATCTCTCTTGACTGTAGTTGGCCGAAATTAACTTTCCTCGTGGGGAAAATTTGTTTCCTCTTTTTCTTTTGGCAAGTATCTTCATACATTTATGCAGAAAATAAACTCTCTTTTTCTCTATTGGGTTACACGAAATTAGTCTCCCATTCTCAAGGGTTGGACGGCCAAAGGGCTTCTAGAAAGCCTTTCTAGATTTTTCTTTACTTGTTCATGACAACATAAGAAAAGCCCATTGAGAATTTTCAAGTAAAATTCTATGAAATGAAATTAATCCACAAGGCCCAATGAACACATCATGGCCAACTGATCTAGGCCATCATATGACCATGTCAAAAAATTTATTGACATTCATTTCATGCTATGTCCAAAAAGACAAATTTACCCTTTTGACAATTTTCGTAAAACTTGTCACGTTCTTGTTTTGACTTAGCTTCTAGTTTAACTATTCCTACTCGATACGATTTGTGACAGTGACCTCATGGACCCAAATGAACAAAGCTTGAGCTAAACGCTTCGACTCAAAAGTTCACAAACCTTTTCCAAGTTTAGCTTAATGCCAACTGACTCCACTAAAGAGATGACACTGAAAATCTCTCGGTTCAAATGAATTTATTTTCTACTCAAGAATTCAACCAAATTATGATGAGCGGATCAACTGAATATTATCTATGTTTACCCTTCATGAATATCATCAGATAGTCGCGATTTACAAAATTACCATTTTACCCTTCTAGCTGTTATTTCCTCAACTCCTTTGTCGCTTGTGAATAAGTTAGAAACAATGTATTGACGAGGAGCTAACAAGTCACATTGTTTCATCCAAAAGAGTCAGGACTCAATTTGGACACTGGCCAGTTCATTTATTCACACTCCAAGGAACAAATCATGAGGTGATATACATTGCATTTCAGCAATCTTGTACATGAATTCCATATCTATGAGAACTTCACAAAGTTACTCATGACATCTTCATAACTTAGTACTTCACCAATAGGTCCTGTTCGGAATCACATAGTGAGTCCGAACTCTGACTTTCTCAAATGAGAATACGTAAGCTATGAAATGACATGTCTCATTTCAGGATTAAGGTAAGCATGATGCAATTCATACGTAGTGACTTCGAGACATAAGAGGTTAAATGGTTTGTTCTTATCTTGTCTCTAGAAGTGCACTGGTCAATTCAGTACCTTCGGAAGATACCTAGAAGAACTATAGAGTCTCCAACTCTCAATGCCCCATAACCAGACATCATAGATTCTCCTAACAATCGTACTAATGTCAATAGTCCTTTGACCCTTAGATTGCGAATATATCGTTTTAAGCAAACCATGAAGAGTTTGTTCATGCAAATCTACATTTGTCTCTTCATGTGTTGTTAGGTTTGTTTATGGACTAAAAGACTAAGGTTTTATCATTAAGCTTCAGACAAGGAAGATTGAATGAACTTTTCAACTTTTTATTAATGAATAAGCAATTACAAGCAAGAGTCTTCATAAGACTTTATTACATCAAATGTACAAAATAAAGACTACAACTCTTCTTGTGGGCACCATTGACAACATTTTCCTACTTGACTCAAAGAAGATGTGTGTAGTCCTTCATGCCTAATCCCTCTCGATGTTGGTCGAAGACCTTGTTCGCTAGGGCCTTGGTGAATGGATCTGCCAGGTTGTCCACCGTTGAGATCTTCTTCACTTCCACGTCTCCGCGCTGCACGATCTCTCAAATCAAATGGTATTTCCTCTCAACATGTTTAGAGCGCTTATGGCTTCGAGGTTCCTTTGAGTTAGCGACAGCCCCACTATTATCACAATAAAGGGTCATGGGCTCGTCGACGTTTGGAACAACTTCCAAATACTTAAGGAATTTTCAAAGCCATATAGCCTCTTTGGATGGTTCACAAGTAGCCACATATTCTGCTTCCATTGTGGAGTCAGTAATGCAAGATTGCTTAATACTCCTCCACACAACAGCTCCACCATTAAGGATGAACACAGATCCCGAAGTGGATTTCCTGGAATCCTTATCCGCTTGAAAATCGGAGTCGGTATATCCCGTCATAGTCATGTCAGTACCTGAGTATGTAAGCATCAAATTCCTAGTTCTTCGAAGATACTTAAGAACATGCTTAACAGCAATCCAGTGCTCGGGTCCAGGGTTGGATTGGAAACGGCTAACTACGCCAACAGCGAAACATATATCAGGTCTAGTGCAGAGCATAGCATACATGAGGCTTCCTACGGCGGAGGCGTAAGGAATTTTCCTCATGTCTTCAATATCTTGTGCAGTCTGGGGAGACTGGTCCTTAGAGAATGAAACTCCATGTCTAAAGGGTGTTTGGCCCTTCTTGTAGTCTTGCATCGAGAAGTGATCCATCACCTTATCAATATAAGATGCTTGAGAGAGCGAAAGTGTCCGGTTTTTCCTATCTCGAACGATTTGGATCCCCAGAATGTACGCGGCTTCTCCTAGATCCTTCATGTCGAATGGCTTTGCTAGCCAGACCTTAACCTCAGATAATTTACCCACATCGTTACCTATGAGTAATATATCATCGACATATAGTACCAAAAACACAACATTACCTTCGTGTATTAACTTGTAAACACAAGGCTCATCTATTGACTGTTCATAGCCGAAGCTTTTCACAGTTTCATCGAATCTAATATTCCATGACCTAGATGCTTGCTTGAGTCCATAAATGGACTTAAGTAACTCACAAACCTTGGTCTCTTGACCTTTTTTACACGAAACCGTCTGGTTGAGCCATGTAAATGCGCTCGTCAAGATTGCCATTCAGGAAGGCTGTCTAGAAATCCATTTGCCAGATCTCATAGTCGAGAGCTGCAGCTATGGATAGGAGTATGCGGATCGATTTAAGCATCACGACTGGCGAGATGGTTTCTTTATAGTCAATCCCTTCTTGTTGGGTATAACCCTTAGCCACAAGTCGTGCTTTGAACGTCTCGACATTCCCATCCAAAACCCTTTTCTTCTTGTATATCCACTTACACCCTACGGGTTTAATCCCTTTAGGAAGGTCTACAAGTTTCCAGACTTTGTTGATATACATCGAGTGCATTTCAACTTTCATGGCGTCAAGCCAAAGGTATGATTCAGAACAAGCCATTGCTTGGCTATAGGAAACATGATCATCCATGTCAGAGACGGCTACGAGAGAGTCTCCATAGGACATGTACCTGTCAGGCTTTTGAGTAGCCCTCCCACTACGTCGAAGTACTACTTGACGAGATTCTGAAGAGTTAGGTTGTGTTTAAGTTTGGGTAAGAACAGTTCTTACAGATGAGGTAGAAGCTTCCTCACCCAACTTTTCTTCAAGCACAATTTTGCTTCTAGGTTTCACGTCTTTCATAAAGTCCTCCTCAAGGAAATAAGCATTCGTGCTAACGAAAGTCTTATTGTCTTCGGGACTATAGAAAATGAAATATTTGGTTTCCTTTGGATATCCCACAAATAGGCACAATTCTGACCTGCTAGCCAACTTGCTAGTCTTTTGCCTCAGCACGTGTGCGGGGCATCCCCAAATTTTGATGCGGCCAAGATTTACTTTACGGCCAGTCCATTGTTCATAAGGAGTACCAGGAACCGTTTTAGACGGAACTTGGTTCAGAATATAAGCAGCTGTTTCGAGGGCACATCCCCAAAAGGAAAGAGGGAGTGATGAGTAACTCATCATTGATCTAACCTTCTCCATGAGAGTTTGGTTTCTTCTCTCTAACACTTTGCTTTATTGAGGTGTGCCAGGTGCGGTAAGCTGAGAAGCGATACCTTCTTCTTTAAGAAAGTCATCGAACTCTCCAGACATATACTCACCACCTCAATCGGATCGAAGGGTTTTGATCACTTTGACAGTTTGCTTTTCCACTAAAGCCCTAAAGACCTTAAATACGTTAAAGGTCTCGGATTTGTGTTTGAGAAAATAGACAAAACCATATCACGAGTAATCATCGGTGAAGGTAACGAAGTATTCGTATCCTCCACGTGCCTGTTGGTTGAGCGGAGCACATACATCAGAATGTACTAGTTCCAGCAACTCAGTGGCTCTTCGACCCTTATCAGAGAAAGGTCGCTTAGTCATTTCTCCTTCTATGCAAGATTCACAAGTAGGTAGTGAACATATTGTAGAGGATTGGAGTGGACCGTCCCTCACAAGTCTCTTAATCATGTCTAGACTGATATGACCAAGTCTTAAGTGCCAGAGGTATGTTGATTTTGTTAGATCGGAGGATTCAGAAAGTTTGATCCTCTTTGTCTCCCTAATTAGATCATTATCTATTTCGGTGTCTAAAAGAGAAGGTTGAGTGGGATAGATGTAGAAAAGAGCATTCTTCATACATGCATCAGTGACAAAAGAATTATCAGGAAACGAAATACGAATTCCATTCTTGCTGAACTTTAAACAATAATCTTGCTCAAGAAGACGAGCAACGGATATTAAGTTCTTCCCCAAGGTAGGAACAAAATAAACATTATGAGCATAAATAATTTACTAACCTTTTTAGAAGATTGAACGTTGACGAGCTTTTGGAAAAGGTTGCAACGTTCGTCTCCCCTCACAGCACGTCTCTCTTCTTTCCTCGGCAACACGAGCAACCACAATGGTTTCTATCACAAGAATCACTCGAGAGAAAAGGAATTAGTGAGTGTGCACTTTTAAACGCGACGACTCGAGAACAAGTCTCAAAGTCGAAGAGCTAAAAACGCTAGGTCAAATGAGGACCTAGGTGCCAAAACAAAAAACGAAATTGACTAGAGAGAGAGAGAGAGGAGTTTGGCCACCACAATGTCTAGAGAGAGAAGCTCTCAATCTCTAACTTATGTGGAATGAATGAAATGAGAGAAACAAGGGTCCTATTTATAGGACAAGGGTTAGCATTGGAAAGAAGTAGTTTCCTCTGTTTTTCCAAGCATTCATGAGAAAATCTTATTTCCTCTTTTTTCCCTTGCTTTGCACGTGCAACATAGGCTTCTAGAAGCCTTGGATTTGTTTCCTCATTTAGTTTTGCATCTCTCTTGACTCTAGTTGGCCGAAATTAACTTTCCTCTTGGGGAAAATTTGTTTCCTCTTTTTCTTTTGGCAAGTATCTTCATACATTTATCCACAAAATAAACTCTCTTTTTCTCTATTGGGTTGCACGAAATTAGTCTTCCATTCTCTTGGGTTGGACGGCCAAAGGGCTTCTAGAAAGCCTTTCTAGATTTTTCTTTACTTGTTCATGACAACATAAGAAAAGCCCATTGAGAATTTTCAAGTAAAATTCTATGAAATGAAATTAATCCACAAGGCCCAATGAACACATCATGGCCAAGTGATCTAGGCCATCATATGACCATTTCAAAAAAAAATTTGACATTCATTTCATGCTATGTACAAAAAGACAAATTTACCCTTTTGACAATTTTCATAAAACTTGTCACGTTCTTGTTTTGACTTAGCTTCTAGTTTAACTATTCCTACTCGATATGATTTGTGACAGTGACCTCATGGACCCAAATGAACAAAGCTTGAGCTAAACGCTTGGACTCAAAAGTTCACAAACCTTTCCCAAGTTTAGCTTAATGCCAACTAACTCCACTAAAGAGTTGACACTGAAAATCTCTCGGTTCAAATGAATTTATTTTCTACTCAAGAATTCAACCAAATTATGATGAGCGGATCCACTGAATATTATCTATGTTTACCCTTCATGAATATCATCAGATAGTCGCGATTTACAAAATCACCATTTTACCCTTCTAACTGTTATTTCCTCAACTCTTTTGTCGCTTGTGAATAAGTTAGAAACAATGATTTGACGAGGAGCTAACAAGTCACATTGTTTCATCCAAAAGAGTCTAGACTCAATTTCGACACTGGCCAGTTCATTTATTCACATTCCAAGGAACAAAGCATGACGTGATATATATTGCATTTTATCAATCTTGTACATGAATTTCATATCTATGAGAACTTCACAAAGTTACTCATGACATCTTCACAACTTAGTACTTCACCAATAGGTTCTGTTCAAAATCACATAGTGAGTCCGAACTCTGACTTTCTCAAATGAGAATACGTAAGCTATGAAATGACATGTCTCATTTCAGGATTAAGATAAGCATGATGCAATTCATACGTAGTGACTTCGAGACATAAGAGGTTAAATGGTTTGTTCTTATCTTGTCTCTAGAAGTGCACTGGTCAATTCAGTACCTTCGGAAGATACCTAGAAGAACTATAGAGTCTCCAACTCTCAATGCCCCATCACCAGACATCATAGATTCTCCTAACAATCGTACTGAGGTCAATAGTCCTTTGAACCTTCGATTGCGAATATATCATTTTAAGCAAACTACGAAGAGTTTATTCATGCAAATCTACATTTGTCTCTTCGTAAGTTGTTAAGTTTGTTTATGGACTAAAGACTAAGGTTTTATCATAAAGCTTCAAACAGACAAGGAAGAATGAATAAACGTTTCAACTTTTATTAATAGATAATAAATTACAAGCAAGAGTCTTTGTGAGACTATATTACATTAAATAAACATAAATAGATACTACTACTCTTCTTTAGGGCACCATTGGCAACACTAAACATTTTACTAATTGAATTAGTTAACTAAACATGTTAACATCTAATCAAAGTTATATCTTCATATATATTACTAATTAATCTATATGAAATAATCTAAAAATATTAAATAATCTAAAAATATTACTAATTAAAAATAACTAACCTTTTCTGAGGCGACGACGAGGCAACGAGCTACGGCGGGGGGCTGCTAGTGACCAAGCTGCGGCGAGGTCGGGCACGGGCTGCAGCAAGTCGGTGTAGACGAGCGGGCTGTTCACGGGCGGCGAGCAGGGCTGGTCGTTGCGAGCGGGACGAACCTGGTCGGAGAGGAAAAGGTTGAGATGGAGAGGGAGGTGAGACAGAGAAAGAGAGAGAGAGACGTACCGGGGCGGGGCGGAGAAGACACGGTGGTCGCTGGAGATGGACCGAGGGGCGAGGAAAAAGGTGGTCGCTGGAGATGGGCCGAGGGGCGGGGCGGAGAAGACACGGTGGTCGCCGGAGATGGACCGAGGGGAGAGGAAAAAGGTGGTCGCCAGAGATGGGCCAAGGGAGAGACTGAGATTGAGAGAGATGCAGTTCGGGCGAGGAAGAAGGGGGACGGACCTGCAGGTCGGAGAAAGGCCGAGTGAGATTGAAAGAGAGATGGGGAGAGAGAGAGAGAGAGAGAGAAAGACGTACCTTGGAGTAGGACGGCGAGGTTGGACGCGACGGGCAAAGGAAGGACACGGCGAGGTTGGACAGCGAGGTGTCGGAGGACGCAGCTTCAAGGTAGGGAGGGTCGGCAAAGGTTGAAGAAAATTTCGGGCGAGGAAGAAGAAGAAGGCGTTTGGGTTTTTTAAACCCCTAAAACTATTAGGTGCGACGATGTCGCACCTAATAATCATATCCGGTGCGACATGTCGCACCAAATGTCGCACCGGATATGAAATCCCAAACCAAAAACATTTCGGGGGAATATGCCTGACAACTTTAAATTTTAAAACTATTAGGTGCGACATTAGTCGCACCGAAAGGTATTTGGTGCGAATGTTGTCGCACCTAAAAGTAATAGGTGCGACAAAAACATATCCGGTGCGACAATGTCGCACCGGATACCGCTAAACATTAGCGAAATTTTTAGTCATCTGGCGGAGTATCCGGTGCGACTATTAGGTGCGACATGTCGCACTTAATACCCTTCCGCACTAGAAATGCGAATTTGTCGTAGTGGACCCATATTCTATGTGAGTAGGTCGTTAGTCGATGCAGAAACTCGATATCCTATTATGGAAAAATTGGCTTTAGCCATTGTTTCCGCTGCGCGGAAGCTCCGGCTTACTTCCAATCCCACTCCATAATAGTAATGACGACCCAACTGCTAAGAAGTTTTCTACACAGCCCTAATTAGTCAGGAAGATTGACCAAATGGGCCGTAGAACTGAGAGAATACGACATGGAATATCGAATTAGGACGTGCGCTAAATCCTAGGTTTTAGCAGACTTCCTTGTGGAACTCCCAAGAGAAGACCCCGCCATGACCAAAGACCAGGGCACCTGGACAATGAAAGTGGACGACGCATCGTCAAAACAAGGGGCAGGAGCAGGAATACACCTAACATCCCCCCATGGCGAAATCATCAAACAATCATTCAGACTTGACTTCGTTGCATCCAACAATGAAGCCAAGTACGAAGCACTAATAGTCGGACTAAGATTGGTTACAGCCATCGTAGCAAAACAAGTACAAGCTTTTTGTGACTCTCAGCTTGTAGCAAATCCATACTCCGGTGAATATGAAACACGAGATGAACGAGTGGAAGCATATTTAAGGGTCGTAAAAGACCTTACGGCATGATTCAAAAAATTCTCTCTAACACGAATCCCTAGGGGTGAGAACACTTCGGCCGACACACTGGCCGCTTTGGCATCCACTTCGGATCCGGACCTCAAAAGGATCATACCAGTCGTAACAATAAAACAACCTTCTATAGCCATCACTGTTACCGCAGTTATTGTTGTCAATGGTGCCCACAAGAAGAGTTGTAATCTTTATATTGTACATTTGATGTAATAAAGTCTCATGAAGACTCTTGCTTGTAATTGCTTATTCATTAATAAAAAGTTGAAACGTTCATTCAATCTTCCTTGTCTGTTTGAAGCTTTATGATAAAACATTAGTCTTTAGTCCATAAACAAACTAAACAACTTACGAAGAGACAAATGTAGATTTGCATGAACAAACTCTTCGTAGTTTGCTTAAAACGATATATTCGCAATCTAAGGGTCAAAGGACTATTGACCTCAGTACGATTGTTAGGAGAATCTATGATATCTGGTTATGGGACATTGAGAGTTGGAGACTCTATAGTTCTTCTAGGTATCTTACGAAGGTACTGAATTGACCAGTGCACTTCTAGAGACAAGATAAGAACAAACCATTTAACCTCTTATGTCTCGAAGTCACTACGTATGAATTGCATCGTGCTTACCTTAATCCTGAAATGAGACATGTCATTTCACACCTTACTTATTCTCATTTGAGAAAATCAGAGTTCGGACTCACTATGTAATTCCGAACAAGGCCTATTGGTGAAATGCTAAGTTGTGAGAATGTCATGAGTAACTTTGTGAAGTTCTCATAGATATGGAATTCATGTACAAGATTGCTGAAATGCAATGTATATCACCTCATGCTTTGTTCCTTGGAGTGTGAATAAATGAACTGGCCAGTGTCCAAATTGTGTCTTGACTCTGTTGGATGAAACAATGTGACTTGTTAGCTCCTCGTCAATACATTGTTTCTAACTTATTCACAAGCGACAAAGGAGTTGAGGAAATAACAGCTAGAAAGGTAAAATGGTAATTTTGTAAATCCCGACTAGCTGATGATATTCATGAAGGGTAAACAAAAACTACGTAGATTCGAAACTTAACCTCGACATAATAGTTACCGTTAACAAGCACAAATGGGTACTCACCACCCCGTGTCCTCCTCTGACAAATGATGGTTCGACTCAAGAGGGCAAAGACGCCTTGGCGGCCTGGCTCTGCTCCGATGAGATTGTGAGGTGCCATATCTTAGCATATATGAACAATGTGTTGCAACAACACCATCGTGACATCGTGACTGCCGCCGACACGCTCAACAATCTCCATGAGATGTTTGGAGGGCAAAGGCGTCAAGCAAGGCAACAAACGGTCCGACAGTTTATGAACTGTCATATGCAGGCTAGGACTCCTGTTGGAGACTTTATGATACCGATCATTAGTTTTGTGAATAAAATGGAAATCCTAGCATCTGAGATTGATGGGAAGAGTGTCATAGATATGATCATAGAAACTCTCCCCGCATCTCTTGATACCTCCAAGATGAACTACTCCATCAACAAGCTAGAGTACACCGTTACCAAGCTTATAATGGAACTTCACACTGCTGTAGGTCTCACTAACAGAAAAAGGAATCAAGGAGAGGCACATGCTACTGAGCAAAAAGCCTCCGCCTCTGGAACTAAGAAGAGACCTCACAAGGCCGATAAGAAGAACTGTCCTGCCTATCTCAAAGCAAAGGAACATAGTATTGTACTAATTACCGAAGCATTCTTAGTAGCTGATAATGTATCATCGTGGATTATTGACTCTGCTGCTACTAACCATATTTGTTGTTCCTTGAATGGTTTCAAGAAAACTAAAAGGTTAGAGGAAGGCGAGTTATGTTTCAAATGGGGTGATGGGAGCTTGGTGTCTACGAAGGGTGTGGGATCCGTGACGCTGTCTTTTGAAGACTGCACTTTAAACTTGAATAATATTTATTTTGTTCCTACCTTTGGGAAGAACTTAACATCCGTTGCTCGTCTTCTTGAGCAAGATTATTGTTTAAAGTTCATTAAGAATGGAATTCGTATTTCGTTTCCTGATAATTATTTTGTCACTGATGCATGTATGAAGAATGCTCTTTTCTACATCTATCCCACTCAACCTTCTCTTTTAGACACCGAAATAGATAACGATCTAGTTAGGGAGCCAAAGAGGATCAAAGTTTCTGAGTCCTCCGATCTAACAAAATCAACATACCTCTGGCACTTAAGACTTTGTCATATAAGTCTAGATAGGATTAAGAGACTTGTGAGGGACGGTCCACTCCAAGCCTCTGCAATAGGTTCACTACCTACTTGTGAATCCTGCATAGAAGGAAAAAGGACTAAGCGACCTTTCTCCGATAAGGGTCGAAGAGCCACTGAGTTGCTGGAACTAATACATTCTGATGTATGTGGTCCACTCAGCCAACAGGCACGTGAGGGATACGAATACTTTGTTACCTTCACCGATGATTACTCGCGATATGGTTTTTTCTATTTGCTTCAACACAAATTCGAGACCTTTAACGTATTTAAGGTCTTTAGGGCTTTACTGGAAAAGCAAACTTGCACAGTGATCAAAACACTTCAATCAGATCGAGATGGTGTGTATATGTCTGGAGAGTTCGATGACTTTCTTAAAGAAGAAGGAATCGCTTCTCAGCTTACCGTACCTGGCACACCTCAACAAAACGGAGTGTCAGAGAGAAGAAACTGAACTCTTATGGAGATGGTTAGATCAATGATTAGTTACTCATCACTCCCTCTTTCCTTTTAGGGATATGCCCTCAAAACAGCCGCTTATATTCTGAACCAAGTTCCGTCCAAAACGGTTCCTGGTACTCCTTATGAACGATGGACTGGTCGTAAAGTGAATCTTGGCCGCATCAAAATTTGGGGTTTCCCTGACATGTGCTAAGGGAAAAGACTAGCAAGTTGGCTAGTAGGTCAGAATTGTGTCTGTTCGTTGGATATCCGAAGGAAACCAAGGGTTTTACTTTCTATAGTCCCGAGGACGATAAGACTTTCGTTAGCACGAATGCTCGTTTCCTTGAGGAGGACTTTATGAAGGATGCAAAACCTAGAAGCAAAATTGTGCTTGAAGAAAAGTTGGGTGAGGAAGCTTCTACCTCATCTATAAGAACTGTTCTTACCCCAACTGAAACACAACCTAACTCATCAGAATCTCGTCAAGTAGTACTTCGTCGTAGTGGGAGGGCTACTCAAAAGCCTAACAGGTACATGTCCTATGGTGACTCTCTCGTAGCCGTCTCCGACATGGATGATCCTGTTTCCTATAGCCAAGCGATGGCTTGTTCTGAATCAAACCTTTGGCTTGACGCCATGAAAGTTGAAATGCACTCGATGTATGTCAACAAAGTCTGGAAACTTGTAGACCTTCTTGAAGGGATTAAACCCGTAGGGTGTAAGTGGATATACAAGAAGAAAATGGGTCCTGATGGGAACTTCGAGACGTTCAAAGCACGACTTGTGGCGAAGGGTTATACCCAACAAGAAGGGATTGACTATGAAGAAACCTTCTCGCCAGTCGCGATGCTTAAATCCATCCGCATACTCCTATCCATAGATGCAGCTCTCGACTATGAGATCTGGCAAATGGATGTGAAGACAGCATTCCTGAATGGCAATCTTGACGAGCGCATTTACATGGCTCAACCAGACGGTTTTGTGGAAGAAGGTCAAGAGACTAAGGTTTGTGAGTTGCTTAAGTCCATTTATTGATTAAAGCAAGCATCTAGGTCATGGAATATTAGATTCGATGAAACTGTGAAGAGCTTCGGCTTTGAACAGTCAATAGATGAGCCTTGTGTTTACAAGTTAATACACGAAGGCAAAGTTGTGTTTCTGGTACTATATGTCGATGATATATTACTCATAGGTAACGATGTGGGTAAATTATCTAAGGTTAAGGTCTGGCTAGCAAAGCAATTCGACATGAAGGATCTAGGAGAAGCCGCATACATTCCGGGGATCCAAATCTTTCGAGATAGGAAAAACCGGACACTGTCACTCTCTCAAGCATCTTATATTGATAAGGTAATGGATCGCTTCTCGATGCAAGACTCGAAGAAGGGCCAAACACCCTTTAGGCATGGAGTTCCACTCTCTAAGGACCAGTCTCCCAAGACTGCACAAGAGATTGAAGACATGAGGAAAATTCCATACGCCTCTGCCGTAGGAAGCCTCATATATGCTATGCTTTGCACTAGACCTGATATATGTTTCGCCGTTGGCGTAGTTAGCCATTTCCAATCCAACCCTGGACCCGAGCATTGGATTGCTGTTAAGCATGTTCTTAAGTATCTTCGAACATGACGGGATATACCGACTCCGATTTTCAAGCGGATAAGGATTCCAGGAAATCCACTTCGGGATCTGTGTTCATCCTTAATGGTGGAGCTATTGTGTGGAGGAGTATTAAGCAATCTTGCATTACTGACTCCACAATGGAAGCAGAATATGTGGCTACTTGTGAAGCATCCAAAGAGGTTGTATGGCTTAGAAAATTCTTTAAGTATTTGGAAGTTGTTCCAAACATCGACGAGCCCATGACCCTTTATTGCGATAATAGTGGGGTTGTCGCTAACTCAAAGGAACCTCGAAGACATAAGCACTCTAAGCATATTGAGATGAAATACCATTTGATTTGAGAGATCGTGCAGCGCGGAGACGTGGAAGTGAAGAAGATCTCAACGGCGGACAACCTAGCAGATCCATTCACATAGGCCCTAGCGAACAAGGTCTTCGACCAACATCGAGAGGGATTAGGCATTAAGGACTACAAACATCGTCTTTGAGTCACGTGGGAGTTAGTTGTCAATGGTGCCCACAAGAAGAGTTGTAATCTTTATATTGTACATTTGATGTAATAAAGTCTCATGAAGACTCTTTCTTGTAATTGCTTATTCATTAATAAAAAGTTGAAACGTTCATTCATTCTTCCTTGTCTGTTTGAAGCTTTATGATAAAACCTTAGCCTTTAGTCCATAAACAAACTTAACAACTTACGAAGAGACAAATGTAGATTTTCATGAACAAACTCTTCGTAGTTTGCTTAAAACGATATATTCGCAATCTAAGGGTCAAAGGACTATTGAACTCAGTACGATTGTTAGGAGAATCTATGATGTCTGTTAGAAGATACCTACAAGAACTATAGAGTCTCCAACTCTCAATGTCCCATAACCAGACATCATAGATTCTCCTAACAATCATACTAAGATCAATAGTCCTTTGATCCTTAGATTGTGAATATATTGTTTTAAGCAGACCATGAAGAGTTTGTTCATGCAAATCTACATTTGTCTCTTCATATGTTATTGGGTTTGTTTAAGGACTAAAGACTATAGATTATCATAAAGCTTCAAACAGACAAGGAAGAATGAATGAACGTTTCAACTTTTATTAATGATTCAGCAGTTACAAGCAAGAGTCTTCTTGAGACTTTATTACATTAAATATACATAAGTAAACACTACTGCTCTTCTTGTTGGCACAATTGACAACAAACTCCCACTTGACTCAAAGAAGATGTGAGTAGTCCTTCATACCTAATCCCTCCCGATGCTGGTCGAAGACCTTGTTCGCTAGGGCCTTGGTGAATTGATTTTCCAAGTTGTCCATCATTGAGATCTTCTTCACCTCCACATCTCCGCGCTGCACGATCTCTCAAATCAAATGGTATTTCCTCTCAATATACTTGTTGTCACTCGTTTTCAGACAACGATTTAGGAGCCCCAAACGGTTCGACCCAAGGTCGGACCAAGTGGTCACGTTCGGGCTCGAGCGTATCGGACTCGGTATCCCGAGTCGTCCCTTAGTTGTCAGTGTCCCTTGAGTTCGTCCAAGCACTTGAAAAGGAAGAAAGAACACGTGAACTATAAAGGGGAAACAGAGGGGTGCCTCTGTTTACCTCTCCGACGCTCAACATTAGTGGGATTGAGGTGGAGTATAGAGGGTTTAGGTGTTTAGAGGCCAAAGATGAGTGAAACGAGTGAAGTATGAGTTCGACAGCGGGACTCAAAATTGGATTCCCTTTCAGGGGAAGACGAACCTCCACATTTATAGGCGACCAAGGGGTGTGTTGGGGACCCCTTGGCCAAGTGAGACTCTTGGGTCGGCCATTGGCCGACTGAAGCTTTGACTCGGCCAATGGCCGAGTGAACTGGGCCGGCCATTGGCCGGCTGAAGCTTTGGCTCGGCCAATGGTCGAGTGAGACTTCCGGGTCGGCCATTGGCCGACTGAAGATTTGACTCGGCCAATGGTCGATTGAATTGGGCCGGCCATTAGCCGGCTGAAGCTTTGACTCCGCCAATGGCCGAGTGAGACTCTTGGGTCGGCCATTGGCCGACTGAAGCTTTGACTCGGCCAATGGCCGAGTGAATTGGGCCGGCCATTCGCCGGCTGAAGCTTTGACTCGGCCAATGGCCGAGTGAGACTCTTGGGTCGGCCATTGGCCGACTGAAGCCTTGACTCGGCCAACGGACGAGTGAATTGGGCCAGCCATTGGTTTGGACCGGCCAATGGCTGAGTCAACCTTGGGCCGGTCATTGGTTTGGGCCGGCCAATGGCCGAGGCAAGGTTTCGCCGTCCGAGGCCTCGCGCCAGTCGTGTGGGTCGAAGTGACGCCTTTGCCCTCGTCGGTCCGAGACGGGCCGACAACATTAAGGTGCTTGGACGAACTAAAGGGACATTCACAGCTAAGGGAAGACTCGGGATACCGAGTCCGACACGCTCGAGCCCGAACGTGACCACTTGGTCAGGCCTTGGGTCAAACCGTTTGGGGCTCCTAAATCGTTGTACGAAAACGAGCGACAACATTTTGGCGCTAGAAGGAGGGCATCTCCCAACCTTGGCAACGGTCTCCCTTCCAACCTATTTTCTCGCATTCGGTAAGACTCTCGATAGATGAGTCACCGGCCGACCACCTCCGTGGGCACTCGAGCGACTAGCTCGAGGTACGGCCTCAGGAACCTAGCACATCGTCTAGGAGGGCAACCTCATGACAACGAGGGGCAGCCCCAAGACCCGGAAAATGACCCCGAGGCCCCGCTCCGAGAGGACACGGCTCGAGGGCTTGCCGAGCTCCTAGACAGCCCTGGCGTCGACGGCGTGCTTATCACCGACCTCCTCGCCTACGGTGTCAAGGACCACGTCAACCACCCCCAAGAGACTACATCAAGACAAGGATCGAGCAATATTCGAGGACGCTCAATCTCAAGGTCCCGAAAGGGACGCTCCAAGCTCACCATTTGCGTCCAAAACCCTTATAGAGACGACGACGTCGATGATCGCGGCATCCATCGAGGGCATCGCCTGAATGACGTACCCTTGCCAAGGGTGATAGGAACGGCCAGCGGAGACTTGAGAGACCGCCTCAATTCGGTCGGCGGACACTTGAGAGACCGCCTCAATTCTCGAAAGGAATCTCATGGGAGTGACTTGAGGGATAAACTGAACACCCGACGCGAGATCACAAGAAAAGTCATCTCGGGACACCAACCACCCAACGTTGTTAATCAAGCATCCAACAAGAAGCGAGTCGCTACACTCATGGCACCGGCCACCGGTCCCGACTCGCGAAGGACGAGGTGTAGAAATGGTCAAGTCCCTAATGACCATCCTTCTCCGGCCCCGAAGCAATCCTTCGTCCCTCTCAACGCAACACCAGACAGGATCCTGAGCTTACACAGAGAGAAGCTGGGATCTCCGCCTCCAATGAAGAAGGACCCCGCAATGCGGGATAGGAGCAAGCGGTGCGAATATCACCAAGACCACGGTCACGTGACAACTGAATGCTACCAACTTAGGAGGCAAATTGACTCCATCATTCGAGGCGGGTATCTCGAGGAGTTCGTGGCATGCGCTAGCAAGGTGACAACCCCAACTGAGCGCCCGACTCATCAAAAGAAAGAGAACGTCATCACCGCTGCAATAAGCCCCACGACAGGCAACGTCTCAAAAACCTCGAGCATGAGAGAAGTGAGACGATGAGCGTGGTTCATCGACTAAAGAACAAGCTCGCACCATTCGCGGCCACGACCGACAAAGATTTTGCCTTTAAATTCATGCCTGAACTTGCTCGACTTTGTAATTTCAAGCACGTTGTTTTCTTTTCCAAAGAAGGCCAAGTGCCATGGCAAGCTGTAACAACCTCCTCATTGCAATAAAAAAAGTTATTCTACACATTGTGATATATTATTGTATATCCCCTACACGAGAGTTTCCTGGTTTTCGTCTCAAAAACATAAGAAACTCGGGGGGCTAATGGGGAGCAATACTCAGTGAAACCGATACCCTCAAAAAACAAAAAACAAGAGTGTAACGAAGTCTCATGGGGCCGATGGTTAGGCCAGAGGTCCCAAAGAGAAACAATATCCACCCACGAGTCGACTAACTACTCCTCGTGTCAACTTTGCGCATAACTCCTCAAGTTGAGTTCGCTCTGTTGGAATCGGTCTAGGATTTAAGAAAAAAATTAACGCTTCGGTAAGCGGCGGAATTTTAAAAATTTTCTTTTACAAGTAAAAACGGTTTTTTACTAACCTAGACAAAAGAGCAAGTACATGTAATTAAAAACTAATATGAGCTAAGAAGTTTATTAACCTTTCTTGAAGCTTGATCTTTGAGAAGCTCTTAGAAAGTTGCAACGCTCGTCTCCCCTCGCAGCACGTCTCTCTTTCTTTCCTCGGCACCTCGAGCAACCACGAAAGTTTCTATCACTAAATCACTCGAAATAAAGGAATTAGTGAGTGGGCACTTTTAAACACTACGACTTAAGAACAAGTCTTGAAGTCGCGGAGCTAAACACTAGGTCGAGTGAGGACCTAGGTGCCAAAACAAGAAAAATCGAAAATAAACTAGAGAGAGAGAGAGAGAGGAGTTTCGGCCAAAGTTCTAGAGAGGGAGTCTCTCAAATCTCTTAAACTTGGATGAATGAAATGTGAAGAAAAGGGGCTCCTATTTATAGGAGAGGTCTCACCTTCAATAAGGTAGTTTCCTCTTCTATAGAATATCACATATTCATGAGCAAAATAACCCTTATTTCCCACTTGAGAAACTCGGCCAAACAAGGCTTCTAGAAGCCTTGATTTGTTTCCTATTTTGTTCATGGCTTGCCTTTTCTCTCAACATGGCCGAAGTTCCCTTATGCATCCTTATGCAAATTTGTTTTCTCTTTTTTCTTTTGGCAAGTGTCTAAATACATTTATGCACAAAATAAACTCTCCTATTTCTCTATAGGGTAGGCGCCCAACATGTCTCTAGAAGGAGCTTCTAGAAGCTTCTTCATTTATTCATGAGAACATGAAAAAGGCCCATTAAGAATTTTCAATAAAACTCTTATGAAATGAAATTAATTCACGAGGCCCAATGATCAAGTCATGGCCGAGTGACATTAAGTCATCAAATGAACTTGTCAAAAAATATATTGACATTCATTTCATCCTTTGTCTCAAAAGACAAAAAATACCCTTTTGACTATTTTCGTTCTTGTTTTGACTTAGCTTCCAGTTTAACTATTACTATCGATGTGATTCGTGACAGTGACCTCATGGACCCAAATGAACAAAGCTTGAGCTAAACACTTGGACTCAAAAGTTCACACACCTTTTCCGAGTTTAGCTTAATGCCAACTGACTCCACTAAAGAGCTGACACTGAAAATCTCTCGGTTCAAATGAATTTATTTTCTACTCAAGAATTCAACCTAATTATGATGAGCGGATCCACTGAATATTATCTATGTTTACCCTTCATGAATGTCATCAGCTAGTCGGGATTTACTAAATTACCATTTTACCCTTCTAGCTGTTATTTCCTCAACTCCTTTGTCGCTTGTGAATAAGTTAGAAACAATGTATTGACGAGGAGCTAACAAGTCACATTGTTTCATCCAAACGAGTCAGGACTCAATTTGGACACTGGCCAGTTCATTTATTCACACTCCAAGGAACAAAGCATGAGGTGACATACATTGCATTTCAGCAATCTTGTACATGAATTCCATATCTATGAGAACTTCACAAAGTTACTCATGACATTCTCACAACTTAGTACTTCACCAATAGGCCCTGTTCGGAATCACATAGTGAGTCCGAACTCTGACTTTCTCAAATGAGAATACTAAGCTGTGAAATGGCATGTCTCATTTCAGGATTAAGGTAAGCATGATGCAATTCATACATAGTGACTTCGAGACATAAGAGGTTAAATGGTTTGTTCTTATCTTGTCTCTAGAAGTGCACTGGTCAATTCAGTACCTTCGAAAGATACCTAGAAGAACTATAGAGTCTCCAACTCTCAATGCCTCATAACCAGACATCATAGATTCTTCTAACAATCGTACTGAGGTCAATAGTCCTTTGACCCTAAGATTGCGAATATATCGTTTTAAGCAAACTACGAAGAGTTTGTTCATGCAAATCTACATTTGTCTCTTCATAAGTTGTTTAGTTTGTTTATGGACTAAAAGACTAAGGTTTTATCATAAAGCTTCAGACAAGGAAGATTGAATGAACTTTTCAACTTTTTATTAATGAATAAGCAATTACAAGCAACAGTCTTCATGAGACTATATTACATCAAATGTACACAAATAGACACTACTACTCTTCTTGTGGGCACCATTGACAACAAACTCCCACTTGACTCAAAGAAGATGTGAGTAGTCCTACATGCCTAATCCGTCTCGAAGTTGGTCGAAGACCATGTTCGCTAGGGCCTTGGTGAATGGATCTGCCAGAGATCTACTTCACCTCCACGTCTCTGCGTTGCGCGATCTCTCGAATCAAATGGTATTTCCTCTCAATATGTTTAGAGCGTTTATGGTTTCGAGGTTCCTTTGAGTTAGCGACAGCCCTACTATTATCACAATAAAGGGTCATGGGCTCGTCGACGTTTGGAACTTCCAAATACTTAAGGAATTTTCTAAGCCATACAGCCTCTTTGGATGTTTCACAAGCAGCCACATATTCTGCTTCCATTGTGGAGTCAGCAATGCAAGATTGCTTAATACTTCTCCACACAACAGCTCCACCATTAAGGATGAACACAGATCCCGAAGTGGATTTCCTGGAATCCTTATCCGCTTGAAAATCGGAGTCGGTATATCCCGTCATAGTCAGGTCAGTACCTGAGTATGTAAGCATCAAGTTCCTAGTTCTTCGAATATACTTAAGAACATGCTTAACAGCAATCCAGTGATCGGGTCCAGGGTTGGATTGGAAACGGCTAACTACGCCAACGGCGAAACAGATGTCACGTCTAGTGCAAGGCATAGCGTACATAAGGCTTCCTACGGCAGAGGCGTAAGGAATTTTCCTCATGTCTTCAATCTCTTGTGCAGTCTTGGGAGACTGGTCCTTAGAGAATGAAACTCCATGCCTAAAGGGTGTTATGCCCTTCTTGGAGTCTTGCATCGAGAAGCGATCCATTACCTTATCAATATAAGATGCTTGAGAGAGCGACAGGGTCCGGTTTTTCCTATCTCGAAAGATTTGGATTACGCGGCTTCTCCTAGATCCTTCATATCGAATTGCTTTGCCAGCCAGACCTTAACCTCAGATAACGTACCCACGTCATTACCAATGAGTAGTATATCATCGTCATATAGTACCAGAAACACAACTTTGCCTTCGTGTATTAACTTGTAAACACAATGCTCGTCTATTGACTGTTCAAAGCCAAAGCTCTTTACAGTTTCATTGAATCTAATATTCCATGACCTAGATGCTTGCTTTAATCCATAAATGGACTTAAGCAACTCACAAACCATGGTCTCTTGACCTTCTTCCACGAAACCGTCTGGTTGAGCCATGTAAATGCGCTCGTCAAGATTGCCATTCAGAAAGGCTGTCTTCACATCCATTTGCCAGATCTCATAGTCGAGAGCTGCAGCTATGGATAGGAGAATGCGGATGGATTTAAGCATTGCGACTGGCGAGAAGGTTTCTTCATAGTCAATCCCTTCTTGTTGGGTATAACCCTTCGCCACAAGTCGTGCTTTGAACGTCTCGACGTTCCCATCAGGACCCCTTTTCTTCTTGTATATCCACTTACACCCTACGGGTTTAATCCCTTCAGGAAGGTCTACAAGTTTCCAGACTTTGTTGACATACATCGAGTGCATTTCAACTTTCATGGCGTCAAGCCAAAGGTTTGATTCAGATCAAGCCATCGCTTGGCTATAGGAAACAGGATCATCCATGTCAGAGACGACTACTAGAGAGTCTCCATAAGACATGTACCTGTCAGGCTTTTGAGTAGCCCTCCCGCTACGTCGAAGTACTACTTGACGAGATTTTGATGAGTTAGGTTGTGTTTCAGTTGGGGTAAGAACAGTTCTTACAGATGAGGTAGAAGCTTCCTCACCCAACTTTTCTTCAAGCACAATTTTGCTTCTAGGTTTTGCATCCTTCATAAAGTCCTCCTCAAGGAAACGAGCATTCGTGCTAACGAAAGTCTTATCGTCCTTGGAACTATAGAAGATGAAACCCTTGGTTTCCTTTGGATATCCAACGAACAGACATAATTCTGACCAACTAGCCAACTTGCTAGTCTTTTGCCTTAGCACATGTGCAGGGCAACCCCAAATTCGGATGTGGCCCAAACTTACTTTACGGCCAGTCCATCGTTCATAAGGAGTACCAGGAACCGTTTTAGACGGAACTTGGTTCAGAATGTAAGCGGCTGTTTCGAGGGCATATCCCCAAAAGGAAAGAGGGAGTGATGAGTAACTCATCATTGATCTAACCATCTCCATAAGAGTTCGGTTTCTTCTCTCTCACACTCCGTTTTGTTGAGGCGTGCCAGGTGCGGTAAGCTGAGAAGCGATACCTTCTTCTTTAAGAAAGTCATCGAACTCTCCAGACATATACTCACCACCTCGATCAGATGGAAAGGTTTTGATCACTTTGCCAGTTTCCTTTTCCACTAAAGCCCTAAAGACCTTAAATACGTTAAAGGTCTCGGATTTGTGTTTGAGAAAATAGACAAACCCATATCGTGAGTAATCATCGGTGAAGGTAACGAAGTATTCGTATCCTCCACGTGCCTGTTGGTTGAGCGGAGCACATACATCAGAATGTACTAGTTCCAGCAACTCAGTGGCTCTTCGACCCTTATCGGAGAAAGGCCGCTTAGTCATTTTTCCTTCTATGCAGGATTCACAAGTAGGTAGTGAACTTATTGCAGAGGCTTGGAGTGGACCGTCCCTCACAAGTCTCTTAATCCTATCTAGACTGATATGACCAAGTCTCAAGTGCCAGAGGTATGTTGATTTTGTTAGATCGGAGGATTCAGAAAGTTTGATCCTCTTTGGCTCCCTAATTAGATCGTTATCTATTTCGGTGTCTAAAAGAGAAAGTTGAGTGGGATAGATGTAGAAAAGAGCATTCTTCATACATGCATCAGTGACAAAAGAATTATCAGGAAACGAAATACGAATTCCATTCTTAATGAACTTTAAACAATAATCTTGCTCACAAAGACGAGCAACGGATATTAAGTTCTTCCCAAAGGTAGGAACAAAATAACCATTATTCAAGTTTAAAGTGCGGTCTTCAAAAGACAGCGTCACGGATCCCACAGCCTTTGCAGACACCAGGCTCCCATCACCCCATTTGAAACATAACTCGCCTTCCTCTAACCTTTTGGTTTTCTTGAAACCATTCAAGGAACAACAAATATGGTTAGTAGCAGCGGAGTCAAGAAACCACGTTGATACATTATCAGCTACTAAGCATGCTTCGGTAACTAGTACAATACTATGTTCCTTTGCTTTGAGATAGGCAGGACAGTTCTTTTTATCGGCTTTGTAAGGTCTGTTCTTAGTTCCAGAGGCGGAGGCTTTTTGCTCAGTAGCATGTGCCTCTCCTTGATTCCTCTTTCTCTTAGTGAGACCTACAGCAGTGTGAAGTCCCTTCATAAGCTTGGTAACAGTGTACTCTAGCTTGTTTATGAAGTAGTTCATCTTGGAGGTATCAAGAGATGCGGGGAGAGTTTCTAAGATCATATCTATGATGTTCTTCCCATCAATCTCAGATCCTAGGATTTCCATTTTATTCAGAAAACTAATGATCAGTATCATGAAGTCTCCAACAGGAGTCCTAGCCTGCATATGACAGTTCATAAACTGTAGGACTGCTTGTAGCCTTGTTTGACGCCTTTGCCCTCCAAACATCTCCAGGAGATTGTAGAGCATGTTAGCGGCAGTCTCGATGTCACGATGTTGCTCTTTCAGCATATTGTTCATAGATGCCAAGATATAGCACCTCACAATCTCATCGGATCGAAGCCTGGCCGCTAAGGCGTCATTGTCCTCTTGAGTTGAATCATCATTCGTCAGAGGAGGACACGGGGTGGTAAGTACCCATTTATGCTTGTTAACGGTAGGTTTTATGTCGAGGTTACGTTTCGAATCTACATGTTGTCGGTCGTTTTCGGAAAACCCGAGACACCAAGAAGACACGCCGTTCAAAGGGCCGATGGTCAGGCCGGAGGTCCTGAAGAGCGGCAAGCCTTCTCTCACGAGTCGACTGACAAGTCCTCGTGCCAAATCCTCATGCCCCTCGAGTCGAGCCCCGAGTCGTTCCTCGAGTCGAGCCTTGAGTCGTTCCTCGAGTCGAGCCTCGAGTCGTTCTCCTCGAGTCGAGCCTCGAGTTGTTCCTCGAGTCGAGCCTTGACTCATTCCTCGACTCGAGCCTCGAGTCGTTCTCCTCGAGTCGAGCCTCGAGTCGTTCTCCTCGAGTCGAGCCTCGAGTCATTCCTCGAATCGAGCCTCGGGTCGCTCCTCGAGTCGAGCCACTAGTCACTCTCGTCGAGTTGAACCTTGCTCCTCTAGTCGAGTCAGTCTCGTTAAGTGGAAACCTTCATATTTCACGTGGGAAGAATGGTATACGAAGACCCCTAAAGGCCCGCAGGGGCCGGCAAGACGAGCCATTCACCGCGCGCACAGCACGCTGCGCCGGCCAGCCGTGCAGCAAGCAGCGCGCCGCACCAGGCAGGCACGCGCCGCGCTAGGACGCGCCCGCGCCGTGCGCTCCATGCGCCGCGCATCCCGCGCCGCGCCCGGTGACCTGCGCGCCGCGCGCCGCACGCCGCGCTTTGTGCGCCGCCCGCGCCGTGCGCCTCCACTTGATGGCACGCGCGTTCCTAGTCCCACAAGGACGAAAAAAAGCCTTCTAAGGCCCTCAAACACCTATAAATACCCCCTCTCATTGAGGGGAAAGCCATCCCGTTCTTTCTCAAGGAACTTGAGACTTCTCTCTGCTTCTCTGGATGCCATCCTTGGCCTGAAGCGGATTCTCCTCGATTTCTCGTTCTCAGAGATTCTGAAGCGCTTTCCGGGGACTCCCGAGTGCCGCCTCTCTTGATCGAATGATTAATCTCGAGCCCACGAGCGCTCTAACGGTTTTCGACTGAAAATCGCCTACGCGTCCAGCACCCTAGACGCGTCCACCATTTCTGACAAGAAATCGCCTACGCGTCCGGCATTTCCAACTAGGAATCGCCTACGCGTCCGGAATCTCCGCCACAACAAGGAACTCTTGACTTAGAGTCTTCCACATCTCCAAAAGAGAGAAAACACACATTCTCTCTCGCATACACGATCTCCGAAGTTCTGAGACGTCACCGAGTACTCCTCCGCGCCTCGTCTCCTTCGTTGAGCACGCCTATCCACCAAGGCTCCGCGCCTCATACTGCGTCCTACACGCTTGAACTACGTTCTGACCTGATCCCACACACGGGTACGTAGGCAGCCGACACCCAAGGCACGGTCACTCCTCCTCCTCACCCTCTACCTCTCCCGAGAGGCGGGTTGATTGGAGAAAAACCTAGCTCGAGACTATCGAGTTCACACTCTTGGCCCGGGTGCGATCACTTGGTCCGGCCTTGGATCGAACCGCCCGAGGTTTTAAATAGTTGTTCATTTTCGTGCGATAACATTTTGGCGCTAGAAGGAGGGGACTTCCCGACCTATTCAGCCCGAAATCCCTTCTGTTCATCTTCTTCTTTTCTTCGCGAACTCAACCTTCTCGAACTTGAGAAAAAATGAGTAGCCAACCACCCGTACGTTCTGAGGGCGTCAACAACCCCGATAACGCCACTGGGACCAAAAAATACTTCTTGCGCTCCCGACCGCATGGTGACGAATAGTCGCTCCACGAAGAGAGCTCGACTCGCTCACCATCTCCATCTCCTGATAGCAGGGACAACCGCATCATGGAGTTAGAGGAGAGTATTCGCCAACTAAAGGCAAAGAACGCGAGGTACCACAGCTGACTGGCTGCGAAGCAACCCGCGCATTACACAATGACGCCCAACGGGGATCCTAAAAACCTCAACGAGGAAAGCCGCGACTGCGACCCTGATTACGAGGGTACTGGCGATTCGAAGGATATCGAGACTTCTCTCACGAAGGACGGGGAACACCCCGCCATGTTTAAAGCCGGTCCTTCGAATCCCCTACCCCGGACAGGCGACGCGCCAGCTGCTTCTCAAGAGGGAAATTCCCAACGTTCGGCCCTCAACCGACTAGGTCAAAGGGAGAATGTTACGGAGAGTCAGGGCACGCGGAGAGCGCACCGTCGCAGACGAAGCCTACGCCTTCGTACGACGAGCCCTGATCTTAGGGATCACCTCACTGCCCAACGCATTGAGCGTAGCGATGACTTAAGAGAGTGACTAAGCTCTCGGCCAAACATCCCCGTAGCAGCCCCAACTAACGGGAACCGCCGCACGGGTCAGGGGTCAAATGAAAGACGATAGGTGACTCCTCCCGAACAGGGAATTACTCCGACTACCGGTCTCGATGTGATCACAATGATCCACAATCTTCAAAATGAAGTACGAGATCTTCGAGAACACGGGTATGGGGTCGTTTAGGAGAAGTCCTCGCCTTTCACGGCTCAGATATTGGCCGAGGTATGCACGGAAATTTCAAACTCCCGAACCTTGCTCCATATGATGGAAAGGCAGATCCTACTTACCATATCCAGCACTATGAAACCTAGATGACGATGCAGGGTGTCTCTCCCGGCGCCATGTGCCAAGCTTTTAGTCTTACCCTCGCCGGGCCCGGCTTCGAGTGGTTCAAGAACTTAAGGCCGGGAAGCATCCACTCGTTCAAAGACTTGAAGGACATGTTCCTAGCATGATTCGCTACATCTATGGTCCAAAAGAAGACCAAGATGTACCTGTGGTCAATCAGGCAAGAGGATGGTGAGTCTCTTAGACGATACCTCGCCCGATTCACTGAAGAATCGAATAAGGTCGACCGCTTTGACGACAAAGACGCAATCACTGCCATCATTGAAGGCTTGTGCACAAGTGACTTCCTTAAGTCCATCGTCGGCTGTGTCTCTTCTACCATGGCCGAGTTAATGACTCGAGCCAAGACCTTCATGGGAGTCGAAGATTACCTCGATGGCCGCAAGGGCAATAATCAAAGCCCTCACCGCCGAGACGAGCCTAGCAATGAGCAAGGCCACTCCCGTAAAAGACGAAACAGATGGGGTCAGACTTCCAATAGCCGACCTCCGATGCCCCAAAAGCCGCGACTTGCGGAAAACTTCAAAGGGTACTCGTCGTTCTCGCCGTTGAACACAACGCCGGATCAAATCCTAGCTTTAGCGCGTGACAAGTTCACTCCCCCGGCTCCAATGAGCAAAGATCCCGCAACTCGCGATCCAACTAAATATTGCGAGTTCCATCAGGAATACGGTCACTTAACCTCTAAATGCTATAGTCTTAAAAGGCAGATCGAGGCATTGATCCAACGGGGTGAGCTGAAAGAGTTCGTGTTACGCATGATCAGCGCTGCGGGCCCCACCACAAACAGATCACAATCTAGTAAAGGAGGAGGAACAGTCGCTTCTGCCGACCGAACCACGGTTACTGCCAACACCAATCCGCAACTCCACGTTGTAACCACCATACTGGATTGCCCACAAGATGGAGACTCGGCCCGACAACGGAAAAAATTCCTAAGGGCTGTAGCTCAAGAAGACGCTGCTATGCACGTCAACCTTACGTATGAAGAACCTCCGTCCGTGCCTCACGAGATGATGTACTTCACCAACAAAGAGGCCAAGCGAGTTGTGCATCCGCACAATGACGCGATTGTGCTCAAAGCCCAAGTGGCTAATAACTTGGTGAAAAGAGTTCTCATCGACAAGTGCAGTGCTGCCGACATAATTTTCAAGTCCACCTTAGAGCGCATGAAGCTCGGGGGGCTACGCCCAACTCCGACCCAAACGCCTCTATTCGGGTTCATTGGGGAGAGAGTCATGACCGAAGGCGTCATCGATCTGCTGGTCACCTTCGGAACTCCCGGAGGCATTGAAGTTGTTCACATGGTCCCACTCCTAGTGGTTGACCAAGAGTCCCCCTACAACGTAATCATTGGGCGACCCACGTTGAACCGGCTAAGGGAAATCATTTCAACATACCACCTACTGGTGAAGTTCCCTACCAAGGATGGAATCGGCATCATGGCTGGAGATCAATCCCAAGCCAGAATATGCTACATCCAGGGAATCGATGGAAAAACTGCTAGAAAGACAGTTAACACAACCTCCCAGCTCAGAGATAGAGTCGAGTCGACCAAGGTCCTCCGCGAAGTCCATGAAGATACCTACATGACACCCAAGTGCGAGGTAACGGCGTCCTCATCAGGGACCCCACAGAATCTACCAGGTCATACATGGACGAGACACCGATCTATCGCCTGTGGAATACGGAACACTTGAAGAGGGTACTACCACTAGCCAGCGCTCCCCCCATTTTATTTCTTTGCTTTCTAAACATTCAATAAGGCCTACGAGCCAACGTTTTAGGATTTCAAATTTTTTGCAATATTAATAAAGTTTGATGTTTTTCTTTCAAAATCCACTTTATCAAAGATTTTCAATCATCAAAGATTACACTTGTAAACCCTAAACTCGGGGGGCTAGTGCCATAGGCAATGGTAAGTACGCTCAAAATCCTCAAGAAAGTACGCTCCACAAAAAGAAAGCACGCTCCATCAAATTAAAACACCCGAACATAAAACGGGAACAAGCGTGCACGCAAGACGCCTCAGTGGCGCGCCGTAAGACATCCCCGAGATGCAGGCTAAAGACGCCTCCGCGGCGCGCCGTAAGACATCCCAACGATGCAGACAAAGATGCCTCTACGGCGCGCCATAAGCCATCCCCGAGATGCAGGCTAATGACGCCTCCGCGGCGCGCCGTAAGCCATCCCCGAGATGCAGGCTAAGACGCCTTCGCGGTGCGCCATAAGCCATGACAGAGATGCAGGCTAAGACGCCTCCGCGGCGCGCCATAAGCCATCCCAGAGATGCCGGCTAAGATGCCTCCGCGGTGCGCCACAAGCCATCCCAGAGATGCAGGCTAAGACGCCTCCGCGGCGCGCCACAAGCCATCCCAGAGATGCAGGCTAAGACGCCTCCGCGGCGCGCCACAAGCCATCCCAGAGATGCAGGCTAAGACGCCTCTGCGGCGCGCCACCATGTTGTCAATAGTGCCCACAAGAAGAGTTGTAGTCTTTATTTTGAACATTTGATGTAATAAAGTCTCATGAAGACTCTTGCTTGTAATTGCCTATTCATTCATTAATAAAGTTGAAACGTTCATTCAATCTTCCTTGTCTGAAGCTTTATGATAAAACCATAGTCTTTTAGTCCATAAACAAACTTAACAACTTACGAAGAGACAAATGTAGATTTGCATGAACAAACTCTTCGTAGTTTGCTTAAAACGATATATTCGCAATCTTAGGGTCAAAGGACTATTGACCTCAGTATGATTGTTAGAAGAATCTATGATGTCTGGTTATGAGGCATTGAGAGTTAGGAACTCTATAGTTCTTCTAGGTATCTTCCGAAGGTACTGAATTGACCAGTGCACTTCTAGAGACAAGATAAGAACAAACCATTTAACCTCTTATGTCTCGAAGTCACTATGTATGAATTGCATCATGCTTACCTTAATCCTGAAATGAGACATGCCATTTCACACCTTAGTATTCTCATTTGAGAAAGTCAAAGTTCGGACTCACTATGTGATTCCGAACAAGGCCTATTGGTGAAGTACTAAGTTGTGAGTCTGTCATGAGTAACTTTGTGAAGTTCTCATAGATATGGAATTCATGTACAAGATTGCTGAAATGCAATGTATGTCACCTCATGCTTTGTTCCTTGGAGTGTGAATAAATGAACTGGCCAGTGTCCAAATTGAGTCTTGACTCTTTTGGATGAAACAATGTGACTTGTTAGCTCCTCGTCAATACATTGTTTCTAACTTATTCACAAGCGACAAAGGAGTTGAGGAAATAACAGCTAGAAGGGTAAAATGGTAATTTAGTAAATCCCGACTAGCTGATGACATTCATGAAGGGTAAACATAGATAATATTCAGTGGATCCGCTCATCATAATTAGGTCGAATTCTTGAGTAGAAAATAAATTCATTTGAACCGAGAGATTTTCAGTGTCAGCTCTTTAGTGGAGTCAGTTGGCATTAAGCTAAACTTGGAAAAGGTTTGTGAACTTTTGAGTCCAAGTGTTTAGCTAAAGCTTTGTTCATTTGGGTCCATGAGGTCACTGTCACGAATCACATCGATAGGAATAGTTAAACTGGAAGCTAAGCCAAAACAAGAACGAAAATAGTTAAAAGGGTATTTTTGTCTTTTGAGACATAAGGATGAAATGGATGTCAATAAATTTTGACAAGTTCATTTGATGACTTAATGTCACTCGGCCATAATATGATTAATTGGGCCTTGTGAATTAATTTCATTTCATAAGAATTTTATTGAAAACTCTTAATGGGCCTTTTTCATGTTCTCATGAATAAATGAAGAAGCTTCTAGAAGCTCCTTCTAGAAGTGAAATGGGCGCCCATAATACCCAAGGAAAGAGAGTTTATTTTGTGCATAAATGTATTTAGATACTTGCCAAAAGAAAAAGAGGAAACAAATTTCCCACACATGCAATGGGAAATTCGGCCAAGTGAGAAAAGGGAAAGCCAAGGAACAAAAAAGGAAACAAATCCTTGCCTCTAGGAGGCAGCCTTGGGCGCCCAACAAGGAATGGGAAATGAAGGATTTTCGCTCATGAATATGTGATATTCTATAGAAGAGGAAACTACCTTATTGAAGGTGAGACCTCTCCTATAAATAGGAGCCCCATTTCCTCACAATTCATTCATCCAAGTTTAAGAGATTTGAGAGACTCTCTCTCTAGAACTTGGCCGAAGTCCTCTTCTCTCTCTCTCTAGTTTATTTTCGGTTTTCTCTTGTCTTGGCACCTAGGTCCTCACTCGACCTAGTCTTTAGCTCTGCGACTTCGAGACTCGTTCTCAAGTCGTAGTGTTTAAAAGTGCCCACTCACTAATTCCTTCTTTTCGAGTGATTTAGTGATAGAAACTTTCGTGGTTGCTCGAGGTGCCGAGGAAAGAAAAGAGAGACGTGCTGCGAGGGGAGACGAACGTTGCCAACCTTCCAAAGGCTCATCAACGTTCAAGCATCAAAAAGGTTAGTAACTTTTAAAGCTCATATTAGTTTTTATTTACATGCATATGCTCTTGTCTAGGTTAGTAAAAACTAGTTTTACTTAAAAAGAAAATTTTTAAAATTCCGCCGCTTTGCGAAGCGTTTAATCTTTTTCTTAAACCCTAGATCGATTCCAACAAATGGTATCAGAGCTATGGTCAAAGGAATGCATGTGCATGTTTTTTAAATTATGAGCTTGAAAATCGTTTTCGAAAGTTTACTAATTTTGTGACAAGTTAGAATTGTAATCTTAGATTTTTTTTTAATTTATTGCTCTTGTCTTTAAATTAAAAAGCATGTTGATTTTCTATGAGTTTGGGATGATGTTAAAACACATTAGAATCAGTTCTAAAAGTTTTTAATTTTTTATATTGAAAAACGTGTTTTAAAGGTTTGAGAATTTTCGAGTAAATTTTGTGACTAGTTTTATTTTCTTACTAGTTCCGTTTATTTACTTGAATCGTTTTATGCATGTTGTTATTTCTTTTATTCTATGTTGTTACCCTGCTAATAAAACACAAATAAAAGCTTTAAACAACCTCATAAAACGTTCCGTTACACTCGATTCTTTTTCGCACCTAAAAGGACAAAGCTTTAATTTATTTCTTTTTCTTCGAGCTGGAATGTAAACCCGCATTAAAAGCGGCATAACTCTCTGCTCAGAAATCGAAATTTAATGATTCTTGAATCAAATTAAAGCTCTGTCTGTCCTCTGTCCAATGCCACCGGTTTCGGCTCAAAAGGACATCGGAGCCGCCAGTTATGGCGATTTTACTCCGAGGTGCGCGGCTGTCTGAAACTCCAGTTTTTTTAGAAATCCGGATTTTCAAACCCCACTACCATGAGTTATAGAACTCTAATGAGAAAACTTTCTTGAGCAAAAATGTTTTTCATATGATTATAAACATGATGTGTAAAGATTAAAAGTTTTGTTTTTTGAAAGATTAATTGAAATTGAATTTTTACAAAACTAGTTTGAATTTTGAAAAACCGTTTTCACTTTCAAACTTGAAAATATTTTGTCATCCAAATCAAATAAATTTTCAAAATGTTTTCAAAACTATATCTATATCACATATGTTCAAAATCTATATGCTCTTGAAATTTTGAGTGGGAGGTCTCTTTGTAGACAAAACCGAAAAATAAAAAGATGTGTAATCTCAAACTTTCAAGTGTTCGAGTGAGTTGAAGTTCACACTTCCCTCATGCACTTTCCCGAAATAGAAAATAGGAAAAGATCGAGTATGTCCCTTGTGCCTTTATGCACTAATACTGCTCTGAACATGTCGATCTAGGATTCTCTTCTAGTTGTCCGCTCCGTCGCTCTCTAACTGGGAAATCTGTTTCCGAACTTAAAAGAGTCGATGAACCAACTCCAAAAACTAAGTGGGAGGGTTATACTCGTTGTTTGTAACCCGCGATCCCCAACACTAGTGAAAGATGCAATAACGTGGGACTAAGAGCCGCTCTTGCGACCCTCACTTAAATGTGAGTACTCCAAGGCGTTATTGCTTCGATCATTGCTCAATGAGCTACGTCCGAGAGTGATGCAATGATGGCAAGGCCTCCCCTTGGGGGATTGTTTTTCAAAGCTGATCTTTTGGACTAAGTGGTTGGTTGCACACTTAGGCTCAATCCCTAGTATCCTTCCTTAAGGCTCTGCGAAAGGATATGAGTGATCAAACCAATTTACAAGGTGGCTAGTCGAAATGATGTACTGACATCTTGGCTTAGCATTAATGATGTGTCATTTACTTATAAAAGGAGATTTTTTGCGGCCTTCTCTTGAGGGAGTAAATTATCGTTTGGTTTATAACACCTTTGGGTTTTACAAAAGTCTTAATAAAACTTAAATCCTAAACCAAAGACTAATCATAAACTTGTTTCAACTGTTATAGGCAATATGTCTCTCAACCCTCTCTCAACAATTCTTTCCTCGAATAAACTCGAAGGCGACAATTACGTCGACTGGAAACGTAACCTCGACATAGTCCTTACTGTCGACAAGCACAAATGGGTTCTCACCACCCCCTGTCCTCAAACGAATGATGATTCGACGCAAGAGGAGAAAGACGTCCTGGCGGCCTGGCTTCGATCCGATGAGATTGCGAGATGCTATATTTTGGCATCGATGAACAATGTGTTGCAACAACAACATCGTGATTTCGAAACTGCCACCGATATGCTCTACAATCTCCATGAGATGTTTGGAGGGCAAGGACGTCAAGCTAGGCAACAAGCGGTCCGACAATTCATGAACTGTCGTATGAAGGCTGGAACTCCCGTTAGAGATCATATGATGCTGATCATTAGCTATCTCAACGAGATGGAGATTCTTGGATCTGAGATTGATGGGGAGACCAAAATAGATATGATCTTGGAAACTCTCCCCGAAACCTTTGATACCTTCAAATTGAACTATTCCATGAACAAGCTGGAGTACACTGTTACCGAGCTCATGAAGGAACTTCAAACCGCTGAGGCACTCACTAAGAAAAAGAGGGCTCAAGGAGAAGTACATGCTACTGCCTCCACCTCTGGATCTAAGAAGAGACCTCGCAACGCCGAGAAAAAGAACCAACCTAAGGTTCAAACGAAGAAGAAGGCGCCAAAGGCTCCGAAGGTGGACAAGTCTAAAGACAAGTGCCACCACTGCAACGAGCCTGGTCACTGGCGTAGGAACTGTCCCGCCTACCTCAAAACCAAAGCTAAAGGTATTGTACTTGTTACTGAAGCCTGTTTAGTAGCTGATAATGTATCATCGTGGATTATTGACTCCGCTGCTACTAACCATATTTGCTGCTCCTTGACTGGTTTTAGGAAAAGCAAAAGCTTAGAGGATGGCGACTTCTGCTTCAAGTGGGGTGATGAGAGCGTGGTGTCTGCGAAGGCTGTGGGATCCGTGACGCTATCTTTTGAAGATCGAACTTTAAATTTGAATAATGTTTATTATGTTCCTTCCTTTGGGAAAAACCTAGTATCTGTTGCTCAACTTTTCGAGCAAGATTATTATTTAAAGTTTATAAAGAATGGAATTCGTATTTCTTTTTCTAATTCTTTCGTCACTGATGCATGTATGAAGAATGGTCTTTTTTACATCTATCCCACTCAACCTTCTCTCTTAGACACCGAAATAGATAACGATCTAATTAGGGAGCCAAAGAGGATCAAACTTTCTGAATCCTCCGATCTAACAAAATCAACATACCTCTGGCACTTAAGACTTGGTCATATCAGTCTAGATAGGATTAAGAGACTTGTGAGGGATGGTCCACTCCAAGCCTCTGCAATAGGTTCACTACCTACTTGTGAATCCTGCATAGAAGGAAAAATGACTAAGCGACCTTTCTCCGATAAGGGTCGAAGAGCCACTGAGTTGCTGGAACTAATACATTCTGATGTATGTGGTCCACTCAACCAACAGGCACGTGGAGGATACGAATACTTCGTTACCTTCACTGATGATTACTCAAGATATGGGTTTGTCTATTTGCTTAAACACAAATCCGAGACCTTTAACGTATTTAAGGTCTTTAGGGCTTTAGTGGAAAAGCAAACTGGCAAAGTGATCAAAACCCTTCGATCTGATCGAGGTGGTGAGTATATGTCTGGAGAGTTCGATGACTTTCTTAAAGAAGAAGGTATCGCTTCTCAGCTTACCGCGCCTGGCACACCTCAACAAAACGGAGTGTCAGAGAGAAGAAACCGAACTCTTATGGAGATGGTTAGATCAATGATGAGTTACTCATCACTCCCGCTTTCCTTTTGGGGATATGCCCTCGAAACAGCCGCTTATATTCTGAACCAAGTTCCGTCCAAAACGGTTCCTGGTACTCCTTATGAACGATGGACTGGCCGTAAAGTGAATCTTGGCCGCATCCGAATTTGGGGTTGCCCTGCACACGTGCTAAGGCAAAAGACTAGCAAGTTGGCTAGTAGGTCAGAATTGTGCCTGTTTGTAGGATATCCGAAGGAAACCAAAGGTTTTACTTTCTATAGTCCCGAGGACGATAAGACTTTCGTTAGCACGAATGCTCGTTTCCTCGAGGAGGACTTTATGAAGGATGCGAAACCTAGAAGCAAAATTGTGCTTGAAGAAAAGTTGGGTGAGGAAGCTTCTACCTCATCTGTAAGAACTGTTCTTACCCCAACTGAAACACAACCTAACTCATCAGAATCTCGTCAAGTAGTACTTCGACGTAGTGGGAGGGCTACTCAAAAGCCTGACAGGTACATGTCTTATGGAGACTCTCTTGTAGCCGTCTCTGACATGGATGATCCTGTTTCCTATAGCCAAGCAATGGCTTGTTCTGAATCAAACCTTTGGCTTGACGCCATGAAAGTTGAGATGCACTCGATGTATGTCAACAAAGTCTGGAAACTTGTAGACCTTCCTGAAGGGATTAAACCCGTAGGGTGTAAGTGGATATACAAGAAGAAAAGGGGTCCTGATGGGAACGTTGAGACGTTCAAAGCACGACTTGTGGCGAAGGGTTATACCCAACAAGAAGGGATTGACTATGAAGAAACCTTCTCGCCAGTCGCGATGCTTAAATCCATCCGCATACTCCTATCCATAGCTGCAGCTCTCGACTATGAGATCTGGCAAATGGATGTCAAGACAGCCTTTCTGAATGGCAATCTTGACGAGCGCATTTACATGGCTCAACCAGACGGTTTCGTGGATAAAGGTCAAGAGACCAAGGTTTGTGAGCTGCTTAAATCCATTTATGGACTAAAGCAAGCATCTAGGTCATGGAACATTAGATTCGATGAAACTGTAAAGAGCTTCGGCTTTGAACAGTCAATAGATGAGCCTTGTGTTTACAAGTTAATACACGAAGGCAAAGTTGTGTTTCTGGTACTATATGTCGATGATATACTACTCATTGGTAATGACGTGGGTAAGTTATCTGAGGTTAAGGTCTGGCTAGCAAAGCAATTCGATATGAAGGATCTAGGAGAAGCCGCATACATTCTGGGAATCCAAATCTTTCGAGATAGGAAAAACCGGACCCTGTCGCTCTCTCAAGCATCTTATATTGATAAGGTGATGGATCGCTTCTCGATGCAAGACTGCAAGAGGGGTCAAACACCCTTTATGCATGGAGTTTCACTCTCTAAGGACCAGTCTCCCAAGACTGCACAAGAGATTGAAGACATGAGGAAAATTCCTTACGCCTCTGCCGTAGGAAGCCTCATGTATGCTATGCTTTGCACCCGACCTGATATATGTTTCGCCGTTGGCGTAGTTAGTCGTTTCCAATCCAACCCTGGACCCGAGCACTGGATTGCTGTTAAGCATGTTCTTAAGTATCTTCGAAGAACTAGGAACTTGATGCTTACATACTCAGGTACTGACCTGACTATGACGGGATATACCGACTCCGATTTTCAAGCGGATAAGGATTCCAGGAAATCCACTTCGGGATCTGTGTTCATCCTTAATGGTGGAGCTGTTGTGTGGAGAAGTATTAAGCAATCTTGCATTGCTGACTCCACAATGGAAGCAGAATATGTGGCTGCTTGTGAAGCATCCAAAGAGGCTGTATGGCTTAGAAAGTTCCTTAAGTATTTGGAAGTTGTTCCAAACGTCGACGAGCCCATGACCCTTTATTGTGATAATAGTGGGGCTGTCGCTAACTCAAAGGAACCTAGAAGCCATAAGCGCTCTAAGCATATTGAGAGGAAATACCATTTGATTCGAGAGATCGTGCAGCGCGGAGACGTGGAAGTGAAGAAGATCTCAACGGTGGACAACCTCGCAGATCCATTCACCAAGGCCCTAGCGAACAAGGTCTTCGACCAACATCGTGAGGGATTAGGCATGAAGGACTACACACACCTTCTTTGAGTCAAGTGGGAGTTTGTTGTCAATAGTGCCCACAAGAAGAGTTGTAGTCTTTATTTTGAACATTTGATGTAATAAAGTCTCATGAAGACTCTTGCTTGTAATTGCCTATTCATTCATTAATAAAGTTGAAACGTTCATTCAATCTTCCTTGTCTGAAGCTTTATGATAAAACCATAGTCTTTTAGTCCATAAACAAACTTAACAACTTACGAAGAGACAAATGTAGATTTGCATGAACAAACTCTTCGTAGTTTGCTTAAAACGATATATTCGCAATCTTAGGGTCAAAGGACTATTGACCTCAGTATGATTGTTAGAAGAATCTATGATGTCTGGTTATGAGGCATTGAGAGTTAGGAACTCTATAGTTCTTCTAGGTATCTTCCGAAGGTACTGAATTGACCAGTGCACTTCTAGAGACAAGATAAGAACAAACCATTTAACCTCTTATGTCTCGAAGTCACTATGTATGAATTGCATCATGCTTACCTTAATCCTGAAATGAGACATGCCATTTCACACCTTAGTATTCTCATTTGAGAAAGTCAAAGTTCGGACTCACTATGTGATTCCGAACAAGGCCTATTGGTGAAGTACTAAGTTGTGAGTCTGTCATGAGTAACTTTGTGAAGTTCTCATAGATATGGAATTCATGTACAAGATTGCTGAAATGCAATGTATGTCACCTCATGCTTTGTTCCTTGGAGTGTGAATAAATGAACTGGCCAGTGTCCAAATTGAGTCTTGACTCTTTTGGATGAAACAATGTGACTTGTTAGCTCCTCGTCAATACATTGTTTCTAACTTATTCACAAGCGACAAAGGAGTTGAGGAAATAACAGCTAGAAGGGTAAAATGGTAATTTAGTAAATCCCGACTAGCTGATGACATTCATGAAGGGTAAACATAGATAATATTCAGTGGATCCGCTCATCATAATTAGGTCGAATTCTTGAGTAGAAAATAAATTCATTTGAACCGAGAGATTTTCAGTGTCAGCTCTTTAGTGGAGTCAGTTGGCATTAAGCTAAACTTGGAAAAGGTTTGTGAACTTTTGAGTCCAAGTGTTTAGCTAAAGCTTTGTTCATTTGGGTCCATGAGGTCACTGTCACGAATCACATCGATAGGAATAGTTAAACTGGAAGCTAAGCCAAAACAAGAACGAAAATAGTTAAAAGGGTATTTTTGTCTTTTGAGACATAAGGATGAAATGGATGTCAATAAATTTTGACAAGTTCATTTGATGACTTAATGTCACTCGGCCATAATATGATTAATTGGGCCTTGTGAATTAATTTCATTTCATAAGAATTTTATTGAAAACTCTTAATGGGCCTTTTTCATGTTCTCATGAATAAATGAAGAAGCTTCTAGAAGCTCCTTCTAGAAGTGAAATGGGCGCCCATAATACCCAAGGAAAGAGAGTTTATTTTGTGCATAAATGTATTTAGATACTTGCCAAAAGAAAAAGAGGAAACAAATTTCCCACACATGCAATGGGAAATTCGGCCAAGTGAGAAAAGGGAAAGCCAAGGAACAAAAAAGGAAACAAATCCTTGCCTCTAGGAGGCAGCCTTGGGCGCCCAACAAGGAATGGGAAATGAAGGATTTTTGCTCATGAATATGTGATATTCTATAGAAGAGGAAACTACCTTATTGAAGGTGAGACCTCTCCTATAAATAGGAGCCCCATTTCCTCACAATTCATTCATCCAAGTTTAAGAGATTTGAGAGACTCTCTCTCTAGAACTTGGCCGAAGTCCTCTTCTCTCTCTCTCTAGTTTATTTTCGGTTTTCTCTTGTCTTGGCACCTAGGTCCTCACTCGACCTAGTCTTTAGCTCTGCGACTTCGAGACTCGTTCTCAAGTCGTAGTGTTTAAAAGTGCCCACTCACTAATTCCTTCTTTTCGAGTGATTTAGTGATAGAAACTTTCGTGGTTGCTCGAGGTGCCGAGGAAAGAAAAGAGAGACGTGCTGCGAGGGGAGACGAACGTTGCCAACCTTCCAAAGGCTCATCAACGTTCAAGCATCAAAAAGGTTAGTAACTTTTAAAGCTCATATTAGTTTTTATTTACATGCATATGCTCTTGTCTAGGTTAGTAAAAACTAGTTTTACTTAAAAAGAAAATTTTTAAAATTCCGCCGCTTTGCGAAGCGTTTAATCTTTTTCTTAAACCCTAGATCGATTCCAACACACCAGCCATCCCAGAGATGCAGGCTAAGACGCCTACATGGCGCACCTAAGACGCCTACATGGCGCACCTAAGACGCCTACATGGCGCACTTAAGACGCCTACATGGCGCAACCAAGCCGTCACTCGTGACGCAACTAAGACGCCTACATGGCGCACTTAAGACGCCTACATGGCGCAACCAAGCCGTCACTCGTGACGCACCTAAGACGCCTACATGGCGCACCTAAGACGCCTACATGGCGCACTAAAGCCGCATACATGGCGCACCCAAGTCGTCCCTCGCGACGCACCTAAGACGCCTACATGGCGCACGTAAGACGCCTACATGGCGCAACCAAGTCGTCACTCGTGACGCACCTAAGACGCCTACATGGCGCACCTAAGACGCCTACATGGCGCACGTAAGACGCCTACATGGGGCAACCAAGTCGTCCCTCGCGACGCACCTAAGACGCCTACATGGCGCACCTAAGACGCCTACATGGCGCACGTAAGACGCCTACATGGCGCAACCAAGTCATCCCTCGCGACGCACCTAAGACGCCTACATGGCGCACTTAAGATGCCCACATGGCGCAACCAAGTCGTCCCTCGCGACGCACCTAAGTAACCTACATGCCGCATCTAGGCCATCCCTTACGACGTGCCTACGATGCCTAAAACAACGTACAGAGCCGTCTCTAACGACGCGCTCTAAGTCACCACAAGGCATTGCATATGATGACTAACCGCAACGCACATGAACCGCCACACTAGGCACAGTTCATGCTATCTCCGCCACCGCCGACTGAGCACGATCACACCCGCCTTGGGAGACTCTCCATTCCGTGCGAGCTAATCAAAGCTTCTCGTAAAAACTCGCAAACTCCGCCTCTGAGCGAGAACCTCGCTCAGCCTGAGCTAGCTAAGACTTCACTTAAGCAAGCTCCTCCTGGAAGAGTCGCAGGCGACAAATGAGGTCGTGTAGAACCTCCTCGAGTCGAGTCATTCTCCTCGAGTCGAATCTCACTCTTTGAAACGAGTCAATCTCCTCGAGTCGAGACACGCTCCTCGAGTCGAGTCATTCTCCTCGAGTCAAGCTTCGCTCCTCGAGTCGAGGCACGCTCTCCTTGAGTCAGGCCTTGCTGCTTGAGTCAAGTCATTATCCTCGAGCTGAGCCTTGCTCCTCGAGTTGAGTCACTCTCGCCAAGTGAGTCTCCTCAAGTTGAGCATCGCTCCTTAAGTCGAGTCGCCCTCCTTGGGTCGAGCCTTGTCCCTCGAGTCGAGCCATTCTCCTCAAGTCGAGCATCGCTCCTCAAAGTTGAGTCGCTCTCCTTGAGTCGAGTCTTGCTCCTTAAGTCAAATCATTCTCCCCGAGTTGAGCCGTGCTCCTCGAGTCGAGTTATTCTCCTCGAGTCGAGTCATTCTCCTCGAGTCGAGCATCGCTCCTTAGAGTCGAGCACTACTCCTCGAGTCAAGTCATTCTCCCCGAGTCGAGCATCGCTCCTTAAGTTGAGTAGCCCTCCTTGAGTCGAGTCTTGCTCCTCGAATCGAGTCATACTCCTCGAGTCGAGCATCGCTCCTCGAGTAGAGTCATAACCCTTAAAGTCTAGCCAATCTCCTTGAGTCGAGCCTAGCCCCTCGAGTTGAGACTTGAGTCGGCTCCCCGAGTCGAGCCTAGCCCCTCGAGTTGAGACTTGAATCGGCTCCCCGAGTTGAGCTTCGCTCCTCGAGTTGAGACTTGATTCAGTCTCCTCGAGCCGAGCTTCGCTCCTCGAGTCGAGCCTTGAGTCAGTCTCCTCGAGTCGAGCCTTGAGTCAGTCTCCTCGAGTCGAGTACCGCTCCTCGAGCAAACACCGGGAGCGACCTGAAGAACAGGTTAGCCAAAGCAGAGACCCGCACTCACGTCTGGGGAATAAAGGCCGATCTTCCGAACGCAGACGGAGAAGCGTCGCCAGGGCTGGGATGGCGGATGCCCCGTGAGACCGACTTATGCTTGGTGCGCGGTCAAACTTTGAGTGTTGACCCCCGAGCTGTCGAAGCCCTCCGGTGCGGCAGAGCCTTCCGCCAGGCACCACTCCGTCTTCTCGGAGCATCGGTCCACAGCATCAGCCTCCGTCTCCGAGACTTCGCAATGAGCACGCCTTTACGAAATGCAAAAGTGCACTCGCCTTCCAAGCTGGCCGAGATGGACGCCATGATCTTCCCCTAATTGGTCACGATTACACGATCGTCGCCCTGCTATTCACAATCGAGTCCCACGGACTCCGCTTGAAAATATCCTTAAACAAAACGTGACTTCACCAAAAGACCAACATACCGCGACACGCTGGTACGCCTCTGCACAAATGCACGCCCTACTTGCGCGTGCATATCCCCGTTGCTCCGGGGCTAGAGCGACGGACGCAAGCGCGTTCGCCTCGCCCACGTTGAGCTATGCCTCCTATCCGCTTGGATCCTCCTCCACGTGTCGATCACACACTCGTGTCGAAAAAGACGGAAAAGCACTTAAATTGTGAGAGTATTCTTTATAATCACAAAGGCTTCACAACAGTGAAGCTCTAGGAAGTCTATTTTCCTCAAACACCCGGCAGAAACAACTAAAAGTTCACCGCCCGGGGCCTCCCGAGCGATAAACTTGGGGGGCTAATGTTGTCGGTCGTTTCGGAAAACCCGAGACACCAAAAAGACACGCCGTTCAAAGGGCCGATGGTCAGGCCGGAGGTCCTGAAGAGCGGCAAGCCTTCTCTCACGAGTCGACTGACAAGTCCTCGTGCCAAATCCTCATGCCCCTCGAGTCGAGCCCCGAGTCGTTCCTCGAGTCGAGCCTTGAGTCGTTCCTCGAGTCGAGCCTCGACTCATTCTCCTCGAGTCGAGCCTCGAGTCGTTCCTCGAGTCGAGCCTTGACTCGTTCCTCGAGTCGAGCCTCGAGTCGTTCTCCTCGAGTCGAGCCTCGAGTTGTTCTCCTCGAGTCGAGCCTCGAGTCATTCCTCGAATCGAGCCTCGGGTCGCTCCTCGAGTCGAGCCACTAGTCACTCTCGTCGAGTTGAGCCTTGCTCCTCGAGTCGAGTCACTCTCGTCAAGTGGAAACCTTCATATTTGGTGTGGGAAGAATGGTATTCGAAGACCCCTAAAGGCCCGCAAGGGCCCGGCAAGACGAGCCATTCACCGCGTGCACAGCACGCTGCGCCGGCCAGCCGTGCAGCAAGCAGCGCGCCGCGCCAGGACGCGCCTGCGCTGCGCGCTCCATGCTCCGGGCATCCTGCACCGCGCGTCTTGCGCCGCGCCCGGTGACCTACGCGCCGCGTTCGCAGAGCCTCAAGGGAGGACTACTAGGGATTGAGCCTAAGTGTGCAACCAACCACTTAGTTCAAAAGGTCAACTTTTAAAAACAATCTCCCAAGGGGAGGCCTTGCCATCATCGTCTCACTCTCGGACGTAGCTCATTGAGCAATGATCGAAGCAATAACGCCTTGGAGTACTCACATTTAAGTGAGGGTCGCAAGAGCGGCTCTTAGTCCCACGTTAATTGCTTCTTTCATTAGTGTTGGGGATCGTGGGTTACAAACAACAAGTATAACCGTCCCACTTAGTTTTTGGAGTTGGTTCATCGACTCTTATAAGTTCGGAAACAAATTTCCTAGTTAGAGAGCGACAGAGCGGACAACTAGAAGAGAATCCTAGATCGACATGTTCAGAGTAGTATTAGTGCATAAAGGCACAAGGTACATACTCGATCTTTTCCTATTTTCTATTTCGGGAAAGTGCATGAGGGAAGTGTGAACTTCAACTCACTCGAACACTTGAAAGTTTGAGATTACACATCTTTTTATTTTTCGGCTTGTCTACAAAGAGACCTCCCACTCAAATTTTCAAGAGCATATAGATTTTGAACATATGTGATATAGATATAGTTTTGAAAACATTTTGAAAACTTATTTGATTTGGATGACAAAATATTTTCAAGTTTGAAAGTGAAAACGGTTTTCAAAATTCAAACTAGTTTTGTAAAAACTCAATTTCAATTAAACTTTCAAAAATCAAAACATTTTAATCTTATACATCATGTTTATAATCATATCAAAAACATTTTTGCTCAAGAAAATTTTCTCATTAGAGTTCTATAAATCATGGTAGTGGGGTTTGAAAATCCGGATTTCTAAAAAATTGGAGTTTCAGCACAGCCGCGCACCTCGGAGTTAAATCGCCATATCTGGTGGCTCCGATGTCCTTTTCAGCCGAAACCGGTGGCATTGGACAGAGGACAGACAGAGCTTTAATTTGATTCAAGAATCATTAAATTTCAATTTCCGAGAAGAGAGTTATGCCACTTTTAATGCGGGTTTACTCCAGCTCGAAGGAAAAGAAATAATTAAAGCTTGGTCCTTTTTAGGTGCGAAAAAGAATCGAGTGTAACGGAACATTTTATGAAGGTTGTTAAAGCTTTTATTTGTGTTTTATTAGCAAGGTAATAACAAGGCATAAAATAAATAACAACAAGCATAAAACGATTCAAGTAAAAATAAGAAACTAGCAAGATAACAAAACTAGTCACAAAATTTTACTCGAAAAATCTCAAACCTTTAAAACACGTTTTTCAATATAAAAAATTAAAAACTTTTAGAAATTATTCTAATGTGTTTTAAAAACATCCCAAAATCATAGAAAAACAACATGGTTTTTAATTTAAAGACATGAGCAATAAATTAAAAAAAAAATCTAAGATAACAATTCTAACTTGTCACAAAATTAGTAAACTTTCGAAAACGATTTTCAAGCTCATAATTTTAAATACATGTACATGCTAATCTTTGACCATAGCTCTGATACCATTTGTTGGAATCGGTCTAGGGTTTAAGAAAAAAATTAACGCTTCGGTAAGCGGCAGAATTTTAAAAATTTTCTTTTACAAGTAAAAACGGTTTTTTACTAACCTAGACAAAAGAGCAAGTACATGTAATTAAAAACTAATATGAGCTAAGAAGTTTACTAACCTTTCTTGAAGCTTGATCTTTGAGAAGCTCTTAGAAAGTTGCAACGCTCGTCTCCCCTCGCAGCACGTCTCTCTTTCTTTCCTCGGCACCTCGAGCAACCACGAAAGTTTCTATCACTAAATCACTCGAAATAAAGGAATTAGTGAGTGGGCACTTTTAAACACTACGACTTAAGAACAAGTCTTGAAGTCGCAGAGCTAAACACTAGGTCGAGTGAGGACCTAGGTGCCAAAACGAGAAAAATCGAAAATAAACTAGAGAGAGAGAGAGGAGTTTCGGCCAACGTTCTAGAGAGAGAGTCTCTCAAATCTCTTAAACTTGGATGAATGAAATGTGAAGAAAAGGGGCTCCTATTTATAGAAGAGGTCTCACCTTCAATAAGGTAGTTTCCTCTTCTATAGAATATCACATATTCATGAGTAAAATAACCCTTATTTCCCACTTGAGAAACTCGGCCAAACAAGGCTTCTAGAAGCCTTGATTTGTTTCCTATTTTGTTCATGGCTTGCCTTTTCTTTCAACATGGCCGAAGTTACCTTATGCATCCTTATGCAAATTTGTTTCCTCTTTTTCTTTTGCCAAGTATCTAAATACATATATGCACAAAATAAACTCTCCTATTTCTATATAGGGTAGGCGCCCAACATGTTCTTATCTTGTCTCTAGAAGTGCACTGGTCAATTCAGTACCTTCGAAAGATACCTAGAAGAACTATAGAGTCTCCAACTCTAAATGCCTCATAACCAGACATCATAGATTCTTCTAACAATCGTACTGAGGTCAATAGTCCTTTGACCCTAAGATTGCGAATATATCGTTTTAAGCAAACTACGAAGAGTTTGTTCATGCAAATCTACATTTGTCTCTTCGGAAGTTGTTTAGTTTGTTTATGGACTAAAAGACTAAGGTTTTATCATAAAGCTTCAGACAAGGAAGATTGAATGAACGTTTCAACTTTTTATTAATGAATAAGCAATTACAAGCAAGAGTCTTCATGAGACTATATTACATCAAATGTACACAAATAGACACTACTACTCTTCTTGTGGGCACCATTGACAACACGCTCCTCAAGTCGAATCCCCATACACGAGCTGACTGACTAGTCCTCGTATTGACTCTACACACGACTCCTAGAGTTGAGTTCACTCCTCGAGTTGAGTTCACTCCTCGAGTTGAGTACACTCCTCGAGTTGAGTCCACTCCTCGAGTTGAGTACCGAGTCCACGAGTCGACTAACTACTCCTCGTGCTGACACTACATGACTCCTCGAGTTGAATTCACTCCTCGAGTCGACTAACTACTCCACATGCCGACTCTACATGACTCCTCGAGTTGAGTTCACTCCTCGAGTTGAGTCCCGAGTCCACGAGTCGACTAACTACTCCTCGTGCCGACTCTACATGACTCCTCGAGGTGAGTTCACTCCTCCAGTTGAGTTCACTCCTCGAGTTGAGTCCCGAGTCCACGGGTCGACTAACTACTTCTCGTGCCGACTCTACATGACTCCCCGAGTTGAGTTCACTCCTCGTGTTAAGTCCCGAGTCCATGAGTCGACTAACTACTCCTCGTGCCGACTCGACATGACTCCTCGAGTTGAGTTCAGTCCTCGAGTTGAGTCCCGAGTCGATGAGTCGACTAACTACTCCTCTGCCGACTCTACATGACTCCCCGAGTTGAGTTCACTCCTCGAGTTGAGTCACGAGTCCACGAGTCGACTAACTACTCCTCGTGCCGACTCTACATGACTCCTTGAGGTGAGTTCACTCCTCGAGTTGAATCCCGAGTCCACGGGTCGACTAACTACTCCTCGTGCCGACTCTACATGACTCCCCGAGTTAAGTTCACTCCTCGAGTTGAGTCCCGAGTCCACGAGTCGACTAACTACTCCACGTGTCGACTCCACATGACTCCTCGAGTTGAGTTCACTCCTCGAGTTGAATCCCGAGTCCACGAGTCGACTAACTACTCCTCGTGCCAACTCTACATGACTCCTCGAGGTGAGTTCACTCCTGAGTCCCGAGTCCACGAGTCGATTAACTACTACTCGTACCGACCTTACATGACTCCTTGAGTTGAGTTCACTCCTCGAGTTGAGTCCCGATTCCACGAGTCGACTAACTACTCCTCGTGCCGACTCTACATTACTCCTCGTGTTGAGTTCACTCCTCGAGTTGAGTCCCGAGTCCACGAGTCGACTAACTACTCGTCGTGCCGACTCCACATGACTCCTCGAGTTGAGGTCACTCCACGAGTTGAGTCCCGAGTCCACGAGTCGACTGACTACTCCTCGTGCCGATTCTACATGACTCCTCGAGTTGAGTTCACTCCTCGAGTTGAGTCCTGAGTCCACGAGTCGACTAACTACTCCTCGTGCTGACTCCACATGACTCCTCGAGTTGAGTTCACTCCTCAAGTTGAGTCTTGAGTCCATGAGTCGACTAACTACTCCTCGTGCCGACTCTACATGACTCCTCGAGGTGACTTCACTCCATATGTTGAGTTTACTCCTCGAGTTGAGTCCCGAGTCCATGAGTCGACTAACTACTCCTCGTGCCGACTCTACATGACTCCTCGAGGTGAGTTCACTCCTCATGTTGAGTTTACTCCTCGAGTTGAGTCCCGAGTCCACGAGTCGACTAACTACTCCTCGTGCCGACTCTACATGACTTGTCGAGTTTAGTTCACTCCTCGAGTTGAGTTCACTCCTCGAGTTGAGTCCTGAGTACACGAGTCGACTAACTACTCCTCGTGCCAACTCTACATGACTCCTCGAGGTGAGTTCACTCCTCGAGTCGTGTTCACTCCTCGAGTTGAGTCCCGAGTCCACGAGTCGACTAACTACTCCTCGTGCGGACTCTACATGACTCCTCAAGTTGAGTTCACTCCTCGAGTTGAGTCCCGAGCCACGAGTCGACTAACCACTCCTCGTGCCGACTCTACACGACTCCTCGAGTTGAGTTCACTTCTCGAGTTGAGTCACGAGTCCACGAGTCGACTAACTACTCCTCGTGCCGAATCTACATGACTCCTCGAGGTGAGTTCACTCCTCGAATTGAGTCCCGAGTCCACGGGTCAACTAACTACTCCTCGTGCCGACTCTACATGACTCCCCGAGTTAAGTTCACTCCTCGAGTTGAGTTCACTCCTCGAGTTGAGTCCCGAGTCCACGAGTCGACTAACTACTCCTCGTGCCGACTCCACATGACTCCTCGAGTTGAGTTCACTCCTCGAGTTGAGTCCCGAGTCCACGAGTCGACTAACTACTCCTCGCGCCGACTCTACATGACTCCTCGAGGTGAGTTCACTCCTCGAGTTGAGTCCCGAGTCCACGATTCGATTAACTACTCCTCGTGCCGACCTTACATGACTCCTCGAGTTGAGTTCACTCCTCGAGTTGAGTTCCGATTCCACGAGTTGACTAACTACTCCTCGTGCCGACTCTACATTACTCCTCGTGTTAAGTTCACTCCTCGAGTTGAGTTCACTCCTCGAGTTGAGTCCCGAGTCCACGAGTCGACTAACTACTCGTCGTGCCAACTCCACATGACTCCTCGAGTTGAGTTCACTCCTCAAGTTGAGTCCCGAGTCCACGAGTCGACTAACTACTCCTCGTGCCGACTCTACATGACTCCTCGAGTTGAGTTCACTCCTCGAGTTGAGTCTCGAGTCCACGAGTCGACTAACTACTCCTCGTTCCGACTCCACATGACTCCTCTAGTTGAGTTCACTCCTCGAGTTGAGTCTCGAGTCCACGAGTCGACTAACTACTCCTCGTGCCGACTCTACATGACTCCTCGAGGTGAGTTCACTCCTCATGTTGAGTTTACTCCTCGAGTTGAGTCCCGAGTCCACGACTCGACTAACTACTCCTTGTGCCGACTCTACATGACTTCTCTAGTTGAGTTCACTCCTCGAGTTGAGTTCACTCCTCGAGTTGAGTCCTGAGTACACGAGTCGACTAACTATTCCTCGTGCCAACTCTACATGACTCCTCGAGGTGAGTTCGCTCCTCGAGTTGTGTTCACTCCTCGAGTTGAGTCCCGAGTCCACGAGTCGACTAACTACTCTTCGTGCCGACTCTACATGACTCCTCGAGTTGAGTTCACTCCTCGAGTTGAGTCCCGAGTCCACGAGTCGACTAACTACTCCTCGTGCCAACTCTACATGAATCCTCGAGGTGAGTTCACTCCTCAAGTTGAGTTCACTCCTCGAATCAAGTACCGAGTCCACGAGTCGACTAACTACTCCTCGTGCCGACTCCACATGACTCCTCGAGGTGAGTTCACTCCCCGAGTTGAGTTCACTCCTCGAATCGAGTACCGAGTCCACGAGTCGACTAACTACGCCTCGTGCCGACTCTCCATGACTCCTCGAATTGAGTTCACTCCTCGAGTTGAGTCCCGAGTCCACGAGTCCACTAACTAATCCTCGTGCCAACTCTACATTACTCCTCGAGTTGATTTCACCCCTCGAGTCGAGCCCCGAATCCACGAGTCGACTGATAAGTCCTCTTACCGACTCTACACATGATGAACCCTTGAGTCGACCTCACGCGTGGCTCCTCAGGTCGGGTCTATTCCTTGAGTTTTGACTTGAAAGTCGTGATGTTAGACATGCACGACATTTGACTCACTAATAATCGATAGACTCGCAAGTCTTGATGACAAATCTGCGTGCTCTCATACGAGCAACATAAAAACTGTCCCTAACGACGTGCTTATGTCGTCCCTAACGGCGTACCAAAATTCGTTCCACGACGCTCACGTGAGAGAAAGAATGGGCCAATTGATCCCCAAACGTGACGCGCGTGCCATGGCGTCGCGTTCATAAGGGCACCCACGATAAAGCCATGCAAATCGATTACGCCTTCGTTGGTAAGTCGAGAAAATAAGCCACGCACCACCATTGAGATGTGCGAATCGATTACGCCTTCATTGGTAAGTCGAGAAAATAAGCCACGCATTACCAAGCCGCGCAAATCGATTACGACCTCGTCGGCAAATCGAGAAACTAAGACGCTCAACCAACAAAACCGTGCAAATGGACTACGACAGTACGTCGAGAACATAAGACACGCAAAACAAAATCCGTCCCTCGCGACGCACAAAAACCGTCCCTCGCGATGAACAAAAGCCATCCCTCGAGACGCACAAAAGTCGTCCCTCGCGACGCACAGAAGCCGTCCCTCGCGACGCAAAAAAGCCGTCCCTCGTGACGCACCAAAGCCATCCCTCGCGATGCATTACAAGCCCTTCTACAGTGCGATCACAACCTCAAGAGCGTTCGTCCCGGGTCCACACGTCAGCTCAAGTACTGAGTTTCCACTCGACCCACGCTCGACCGGAAACTCGGGGGGCTAATGTTGTCGGCCCGTCTCGAACCGACGAGGGAAAAGGCGTCACTTCGACCCACACGACTGGCGCGAGGCCTCGGACGGCGAAACCTTGCCTCGGCCATTGGCCGTCCCAAACCAATGGCCGGCCCAAGGTTGACTCAGCCATTGGCCGGTCCAAACCAATGGCCGGCCCAATTCACTCGGCCATTGGCCGAGTCAAGGCTTCAGTCGGCCAATGGCCGACCCAAGAGTCTCACTCGGCCATTGGTCGAGTCAAAGCTTCAGCCGGCCAATGGCCGGCCCAATTCACTCAGCCATTGGCCGAGTCAAAGCTTCAGTCGGCCAATGGCCGACCCAAGAGTCTCACTCGGCCATTGGCCGAGTCAAAGCTTCAGCGGGCCAATGGTTGGCCCAATTCACTCGGCCATTGGCCGAGTCAAATCATCAGTCGGCCAATGGCCGACCCAGGAGTCTCGCTCGGCCATTGGCCAAGCCAAAGCTTCAGCCGACCAATGGCCGGCCTTGTTCACTCGGCCATTGGCCGAGTCAAAGCTTCAGTCGGCCAATGGCCGACCCAAGAGTCTCACTCGGCCAAGGGGTCCCCAACACACCCCTTGGTCACCTATAAATGTGGAGGTTCGTCCTCCCCCGAAAGGGAATCCATTTTTGAGTCCTGAAATGCTGTTGAACTCATACTTCACTCGTTTCGCTCATCTTTGGCCTCTCCCCCTCTAAAACCTCTATACTCCACCTCAATCCCACTAATGTTGAGCGTCGAAGAGGTAAACAGAGGCACCCCCTCTCTTTCCCCTTCGTAGTTCACATGTTCTTTATTTCTTTTCAGGTGTTTGGACGAACTCAAGGGACATTGACGGCTAAGGGACGACTTAGGATACCGAGTCCGACACGCTCGAGCCCGAACGCGACCACTTTGTTCGGCCTTGGGTCGAACCGTTTGGGGCTCCTAAATCGTTGTCTTAAAACAAGTGACAACAATACTTAGACCGCTTATGGCTTCCAGGTTCCTTTGAGTTAGCGACAACCCCACTGTTATCACAATAAAGGGTCATGGGCTCGTCGACGTTCGGAACGACATCCAAATACTTAAGGAATTTTCTAAGCCATACAACCTCTTTGGATGCTTCACAAGCTGCCACATATTTTGCTTCCATTGTGGAGTCAGCAATGCAAGATTGCTTAATACTCCTCCACACAACAGCTCCACCATGAAGGATAGACACAGATCCCGAAGTGGATTTCCTGGAATCCTTATCCGCTTGAAAATCGGAGTCGGTATATCCCGTCATAGTCAAGTCAGTACCTGAATATGTAAGCATCAAGTTCCCAGTTCTCCGAAGATACTTAAGAACATGCTTAACAGCAATCCAGTGCTTGGGTCCAGGGTTGGATTGAAAACGGCTAGCTACGCCAACTGCGAAGCAGATATCTGGCCTAGTGCAAAGCATAGCATACATGAGACTTCCAACGGCTGAGGCGTAAGGAATTTTTCTCATGTCCTCAATCTCTTGTGCAGTCTTGGGAGACTGGTCCTTAGAGAGTGAGGCTCCATGCCTAAAGGGTGTTTGGCCCTTCTTGGAGTCTTGCATCGAAAAACGATCCGTCACCTTATCAATATAAGATTCTTGAGAGAGCGACAGAGTCCGGTTCTTCCAATCTCAAAAGATTTGGATCCCCAGAATGTACGCAGCTTCTCCTAGATCCTTCATATCGAATTGCTTTGCTAGCCAAACCTTAACCTCAGATAACTTACCCACATCATTACCTATAAGTAATATAACATCGACATATAGTACTAGAAACACAATTTTTCCTACGTGTATTAACTTGTAAACACATGACTCATCTATTGACTGCTAAAAACAGAAGCTCTTCACAATTTCATCGAATCTAATATTCCATGACCTAGATGCTTTCTTTAATCCATAAATGGACTTAAGAAACCCACAAACCTTGGTCTCTTCACCTTCTTTAACCGTCAGGTTGAGCCATATAAATGCGCTCGTCAAGATTGCCATTCAGGAAGGCAGTCTTGACATCCATTTGCCAGATCTCATAATCGAGAGCTGCAGCTATGGATAGAAGTATGCGGATGGATTTAAGCATCGCGACTGGAGAGAAGGTTTCTTCATAGTCAATCACTTCTTTTTGGGCATAACCCTTTGCCACTAGTCGTGCTTTGAACGTCTCGACGTTCCCATCCGGACCCCTTTTCTTCTTGTATATCCACTTACACCCTACGGGTTTAATCCCTTCAAGAAGGTCTACAAGTTTCCAGACTTTGTTGACATACATCGAGTGCATTTCAAATTCCATGGCGTCAAGCCAAAGGTTTGATTCAGAACAAGCCATCGCTTGGCTATAGGAAACAGGATCATCCATGTCAGAGACGGCTACGAGAGTGTCTCCATAAGACATGTACCTGTCAGGATTTTGAGAAGCCCTCCCACTACGTCGAAGTACTACTTGACGAGGTTCTCATAAGTTAGGTTATGTTTCAGTTGGGGAAAGAACAGTTCTTACAGATGAGGTAGAAGCTTCTTTACCTAGCTTTTCTTCAAGCACAATTTTGCTTCTAGTTTTACATCTTTCATAAAGTCCTCCTCAAGGAAACGAGCATTCATGCTAACGAAAATATTGTCGTCCTCACGACTATAGAATGTAAAACATTTGGTTTCCTTTGGATATCCAACGAACAGACACAATTCTGACCTACTAGCCCACTTGCTAGTCTTTTGCCTCAGCACGAGTGTAGGGTAACCCCAAATTTTGATGTGGCCAAGATTTACATTACGGCCAGTCCATCATTTATAAGGAGTACCAGGAACCGTTTTAGACGGAACTTGGTTCAGAATGTAAGTTGTTGTTTCGAGGGCATATCCCCAGAAGGAAAAAGGGAGTGATGAGTAACTCATCATTGATCTAACCATCTCCATAAGAGTTTGGTTTCTTCACTCTGACACACCGTTTTGTTAAGGTGTGCCAGGGGCGGTAAGCTGAGAAGCGATACCTTCTTCTTTAAGAAAGTCATCGAACTCTCCAGACATATACTCACCTCCTCGATCAGATCGAAGGGTTTTTATCTGTTTGCCAGTTTGCTTTTCCACTAAAGCCCTAAAGAACTTAAATACGTTAAAGGTGTCGGATTTGTGTTTGAGAAAATAGACAAAACCGTATCTTGAGTAATCATCAGTGAAGATAACGAAGTATTCGTATCCCCCACGTGCCTGTTGACTGAGCGGACCACATACATCAGAATGTACTAGCTCCAGCAACTCAGTGGCTCTTCGACCCTTATCGGAGAAAGGTCGCTTGGTCATTTTTCCTTCTATACAAGATTCACAAGTAGGTAGTGAACCTATTACAGAGGCTTGGAGTGGACCGTCCCTCACAAGTCTCTTAATCTTGTCTAGACTGATATGACCAAGTCTTAAGTGCCAGAGATATGTAGATTTTATTAGATCGGAGGAATCAGTAAGTTTGATCCACTTTGGCTCCCTAACTAGATCATTATCTATTTCAGTGTTTAAAAGGGAAGGTTGTGCGGGATAAATGTAGAAAAGAGCATTCTTCATACATGCATCAGTGACAAAAGAATTATCAGGAAACGAAATACGAATTCCATTCTTAATGAACTTTAAACAATAATCTTGGTCACGAAGACAAGCAATAGATATTAAGTTCTTCCCAAAGGAAGGAACGAAATACACATTATTCAAGTTTAAAATGCGGTCTTCGAAAGACAGCGTCACAGATCCCACAGCCTTCGCAGACACCAGGCTCCCATCACCCCATTTGAAACAGAAGTCGCCATCCTCTAAGCTTTCGGTTTTCTTGAAACAAGTCAAGGAACAACAAATATGGTTAGTAGCAGCGAAGTCAAGAATCCACGTTGATAGATTATCAGCTATTAAGAATTCTTCAGTAATTAGTACAATACAATGTTCATTTGCTTTAAGATAGGCAGGACAGTTCTTCTTCTCGGCCTTGTGTGGTCTCTTTTAGATCCAGAGGTGGAGTCTTTGTGCTCAGTAGCATGAGCCTCTCTTTGATTCCTCTTTCTCTTAGTGAGACCTTCAGCAGTGTGAATCTCCTTCATAAGCTCGGTAACAGTGTACTCTAGCTTGTTCATGGAGTAATTCAGCTTGAAAGTATCGAAAGATTCGGGGAGAGTTTCGAAGATCATATCTGTTTTGGTCTCCTTGTCAATCTCGGATCCTAGGATTTCCATCTCATTCAGGTAACTAATGATCAGCATCATATGGTCCCTGATGGGAGTCCCAACCTTCATGCGACAGTTCATAAACTGTCGAATTGCTTGCTGCTGGCCTAACGCCCTTGCCCTCCAAACATCTCATGGAGATTGTAGAGCATGTCAGCGGCTGTCTCAATGTCACGATGTTGTTGTTTCATCACATTGTTCATAGATACTAAGATATAGCACCTCACAATCTCATCGCAGCGGAGCCAGGCCGCTGAGGCATCTTTGTCCTCTTGAGTCGAATCATTATTCGTTTGAGGAGGACACGGGGTGGTGAGTACCCATTTGTGCTTGGAATGTATTAAATCGAGGTTACGTTTCTAATCTACGTAGTTCTCGCTTCCGAGTTTATTTGAGGAAAGGATGATGGAGAGAGGGTGGAGAGACATTATGCTGAAGAGTTGAAATAAGTTTATGATTAGTCTTTGGTTAAGGATTTAAGTTTTTAAGATTTGATAAAATCCAAAGGTGTTATAAACGAAATGATAATCTACTCCCTCAAGAGAACACCGCAAAAAATCTCCTTTTATAAGTAAATGACACATCATTAATGCTTAGCCAAGATGTCAATACACCAATTTTGACTAGCCACATTTTAAATTGGTTTGATCACTCACATCCTTTCGCAGAGCCTCAAGAGAGGATTACTAGAGGTTGAGCCTAAGTGTGCAACCAACCACTTAGTCCAAAAGGTCGACTTTGAAAAAACAATCCCCCAAGAGGAGGTCTTTTCTTCATCATCTCACTCTCGGACGTAGCTCATCGAGCAATGATCGAAGCAAAAACGCTATAGAGTACTCTCATTGAAGATAGGGTCACAAGAGTGGACTTCTAGAAAGGAATCCTAGATCTTCATGTTCAAGGAAGAGCAGTGTTAGTGCATAAAGGCACAAGGTACATACTCAAGGCACAAGGTACATTTTCCTATTTTCTATTCGGGAAAGTGCATGAGGGAAGTGTGATCTTCAACTCACTCGAACACTTGAAAGTTTGAGATTACACATCTTTTATTTTTCGGCTCGTCTACGAGGAGACCTCTCACTCAAATTTTCAAGATGTTGTCGCAGTTTTTCGGACAACTATTTAGGAGTCTAAGATGGTTAGACCCAAGGACGGACCAAGTGGTCTCGCCTCGACTCGAGCGTGTCAGACTTGGTGCCCCAAGTCGTCCCTTAGCTGTGATTGAAGCTCACCTCGTCTCGATACCTGAAAAGCAGTAGAGGATTCGTGAACTACAAAGGGGAAACAGAGGGGTTGCCTCTGTTTACCTCTCCGACGCTCAACATTAGTAGGATTGAGGTGGATATAGAGGGTTTAAGTGTATAGAGGCCGAGACTTGAGAGGTACGAGTTCGGCAGCGTTTCAGTACTCAAGAATGGATTACCTGGACCAGGGGAGGGATCCCAGTACTTATAGGCGACCAAGGGGCATTTTGGGCAATCCCTTGGCCGAGGATAGCCTTGGCTCGGCCATTGGCCGAGGCTGACCCTTGGGCCGGCCAACGGCCGAGGCTATTTGAGCCGGACATTGGCCGAGGCTGGCTCTAGGGCCGGCCAATGGCCGAGGCTATTTGAGCTGGCCATTGGCCGAGGCTGGCTCTAGGGCCGGCCAATGGCCGAGGCTATTTGAGCCGGCCATTGGCTGAGGCTGGCTCTAGGGCCGGCCAATGGCCGAGGCTATTTGAGCCGGCCATTGGCCGAGGCTGGCTCTAGGGTCGGCCAATGGCCGGGGGTATCTTGACTCGGCCATTGGCCGAGGCTGGCCCTTGGGCCGGCCAATGGCCGAGGCTGTTTGGGCCGGCCATTGGCCGAGGCTGGCCCTAGGGCCGGCCAATGGCCGGGGCGAGCTGCCGAAATGCATTTTTCGTCGATTCGCCTTTGATCGGCCGCGATCGGGGTCGGGCCGATAACATTAGCCCCCCGAGTTTATGGCCGAGTGAGTCTCGTGCGATAAACTCAAGATTCCCGCCGTCGTTGGCCCACCGGAGCAGCCCGTCGTGAAAAGGTTTGGCTCGACCCCTTTAATTATTATATTTTTTTTTCTCCGGTCACTTTTTGCCTTGTCTCGTTGCACGCGCCAATGGACCCTACCAACCACCTGTCGGGGTGTGGGTCCATTGAGGATGATCTTTCCAATTTTCTCGGTAACCAAGATGCAAATCTAGACCACTTTTGGGCGCAATTCTCGTCCCCTTTGGTTGCCCACGACACAATGCCTTCATTCTCTTCGAGCAACAGAGTGGTTGAGATGGCCGGAGACGATTTTCACTCGATCGAAGCATGGCTGGCCGACGAGGAGGGGGGCACGCGCACCAGGGACGGCCCCTACCGTCAGGGGGACGCCGGCCAATGAGTGTCAGGCGCCGGGGAGAGCTGGGCTGACCAGTGTAGGGGCGCGCCCGGTGAGGCGGGCCTGGGCAGAGATGCGCCGGCTCCCGTCGGCGCTGTCTGGGCCGGAAGCGTCGCCGAGGAATATCCAGACGGCGCGCTCAGTGAGGTGAGCCCGGGTGAAGGTGCGCCGACCTCTGTCGGCCTTGTCTGCGCCGGAGGCGTCGCCGGAGGAGACCCAGGTGGAGTCAGGGATTCGGGCGGCCGGGGAAGAGGTGCGTCGGAGGAGGTGGGCCCGGGCGAGGGGGCGTCGTCCCTCGTCGGCTTTGTCTGCGCTGGGGGCGTCGCCGGGGAAAACCCAAGCAGCGCTGGTGGAGCGCCCACCCCGGGAGGAGTCGCGCCGGTCGAGTTGGGCGCTGGGAGCATCGCGTCGGCCCTGGGCGGTGACGCCGGACCTGTTTGGCAGGCGAGCGGCAGAGAAGGAGGCCCGGGCAGTTTGGGCCCGGCCTTTCCCGAGGAGAGGCGCATCGGTGGGGGGCCGTTGGAGACGGGCGGCGCCGGTGGCGAGAGCGCCGGCGCCGGTGATGAGGAAAGCCGGTCGGACAGCGCCGGCCGGGGGGCGGCGGCCGAGGCGCTGGTTGCCCTAGCCCTAGGAGCCGGTGGGCTAGGGCTGCGTGAGGGGAGCCCACCTGGCGGGCCGGGCTGTGCTGCCGGGCCAGGTGCGCGCATCGCTGGGCCGGGCGAGAGCCCGAAGGGCCCGGACGACTTGGGCGCGCGGGGAGGCTTCCTGCTTGGGCCGGGCGCTGGTGAGGCCGGCCCAACTGCCTTGGGTGCCCAGCCCGGAGGCTTGGACGTGCGAGGGGGCCTCCTATCTGGTCCGGAAGCTGGGGGCCCGGACGAGACGACCCTTGCCGAGGGTTGCCCGCCGTGTTTAGGGTCAAGCGCCGGCGATGGGCACGTTACCGGGCCGACCACGGGGGAGACAAGGCCCGTCGGGCCGGGCACACGTGCTATGGACCGGTTGGCCGGCTCGGGCGATCGCCACGAGGGACTCGCCGAGCCGAGAATCACCTCCGGCGTCGAGCGCTCGAGCGAATCGTCGGATCGCCGTGCCACACCTGCGACGACGCTTTCTTTAACCGCGCAGGAGGAAGCACGGGCCCTGTCCTTCCCGACCGGAGAATCGGCTCTACGTGACGGCCTCGATTGCTCGAGTGTTGACATTCCGAGTTCGCTCTCGATTGCTTGTTTTGCGAGCTTGAGGAGGCGATACGGCATCCCGGATTCCGTGTCCATCTTGCGACCGCTACCCGGCGATCTCCCGACTCATCCCCGGAAAGGACACGCCGCCATTCACGAGGCGAGTCTTCGTGGAGGACTACGGTTACCCTTCCAGCCGGTGATCCAAGAGCTATTGATTCGGTTGAGGGTGCACACGTCACAAATGTCTCCGACCTTCTACCGGGTAGCTTCCGCGTGCCATATGATGCTTTATCGAGCAAAGAAAAGGGCGGTCACCGCAGATGATATTCAAGACCTCGTGCTTGTTCGTGGGGTCCCGAGAAAATCGGGCTTCTATTCGGCGTTCACTCGGAAGCGCATCTCCGTCGTCACCAAGGTTGCATCGAAGCATCGATACCCTTGGGTGTGGGTTTCCGAGTCGGCCATCGGGGCGGCGCCCTTAACGTTTGGACCCGCGGTCGACTTTCCCTCCGTTGGGGACGCAGAAGATTCCGAACTTGTAGCCGTGATCAAAGCGATCCCGGATTCGGGGCGGCAGGGGTCATTGTTTGAGTCCCCGGACCTAATGGTGAGGACCGGGTGGTTCGTGCCTGACGACGCCGCTCTTCCGTGTCCTGGTCTTGGTGCGGAGGTTACGGAGGACCCTGTATCAGAGGCGGGGGGTTCGTCCGCCCCTCCCCCCGACGCGGGGGGTACTAGCCGTTCACACGCTTTCGCGTTATCGCACTTTTCGTTGTATTATGCTTACTGTGTGTGTTCTAACTTATTGTCGTTTCTTTCTCCTTTTCAGATACCATGACCAGACGACACCGGCCGCGCACACACGTGCCGAGGGTGGCACCTATCGTTGAAGATACGACTACGGCTCGCCCCCGAGCCGAGGTTCACCAACGAGGGTCGCCACCGCGGGCGAGGAACGAGGCGATCTCTTCTAACAAGCGACCATCGTCGTCGGCTTCCTTCGGATCACCCTCCGGCCACAAGTGCGCCCACACGTCGACGGTGCCGGACAGCATGGATTCGATGCTCCTGGCGGAGGCGGCGGAGCTGAGGGATCAGTGCTCTTGAGGGATCCTAGAGACCTCTCTGCGGGACTTCAAAGGTTTGCTGACGAAAAGTGATCTGGAGCATTTCCAAAATGGGATCGGTGATGCCCGAAAGGTACGATTCGCTTGCTTGTCTCACGCGTAACCATTATGCTTATTTCGATTATACGTATATCACTTGTCTCCGCAGATGCTTGCACGTCAAGAGCGAAGCGACCGCATTCTCCGGGACCTGTTGCGGCGCATGCAGGTCATGGAGAAGGACAAGGAGAGCACGGCGGCCGCCCACGCTGCCGCTCTAGTGGGAGCACCGCTCGAGAATTTCAAGCACTCGAGGAGGAGCTGAAGCGAGCTCGCGAGGATTTCGCGACCGAGAAATCGCTTCGCATGGCAGAGCAGGCGTCTCGGGAGAAGGCGGAGCAGGCGGCCGACACCTTCTTAGGGGAGACGAAGAAGCTCTAGGCGGCGCTCTCGAGCCGGGACGAGGAGCTGAGCATCGTCCACGCTCGACTGTCAGCGAGCGAGATCTCACGGGTCAAGGCCGAGAGGGAGAGGGATACTTTGCGGGCGGAGGTGCAGATTCGCGCTGAGGAGAAGGACGACGCCGTGCAGTCCAAGACGGACTTGGAGGATGACTGGGACCTCACGCTGGAGGTGGCACGTTACGAGGCAGCCAAACGGGTCCGAGATGCGACCGCGAAGGAGAACGTGTCTCGCGGGACCATGTTTTCCTTCTTCAACGTCATGTTTCCTCCTCTGGACGATGAGCCGCCGGAGGACGACCTACGCCCTCAAGCCCCCGCAGAAGCCGCCCAGTCGACGAATCGTCAACTTGACGGAGAAGCCATTGGCGGGTCTGGCGCCCCTCGCCCCGAGGACGACGAAGAGCAGATCGATTTCGACTCAGAGTAGCCAATTTTCTTCGGCTTTTCGCGCACTTGTTTAGCGTTTGCGTCGTGTTTTCTTCCGGAATTTTGTTATGTTTTTCTTTCGTTCGAAGTTTGTTCGTACTCAATTGTTTGCTTTAGTTAAAGCTTTTTCGTCTGTTTTGCGTCCTATTTTCTCGACTTGCTATGCTTAGCGTAATCGATTCGCGTAATGTGATCGGCGCGTGTCTTATGAGCCCGGCTTATTATACCTAGCGTAACCGGTTTGCACGGCTTACTGCCGCATTTGGCGGCGAAGCTTCCCGCGGACGCTGGCTAGACCAGATTCGCCCAGTGGGTGCGACTCTCGGCCATCCATTCGTGACTCGTTGCCTATCAGCGTGTGCGAGGTGGGTGGCCGTCGCGCTCATCTCCCGGCGAGTACGCTACCTATCGGCGTTCATATCGGGACGAGCTTGCAGTTCCCAATGAGCGTGGTACTTGTCGGTACGCATGTCACGTTTTGGGTTTTGACTACCGGGATCGACGGTCCGGTGCGCAGACGTGATCCACCGACGCCCCGTTGCCTATCGGTGTGTGGGGCGTCGAATTGTGCGAGAGCGTCGCGTGAGGGTCGGAGGTCCGGTGCGCAGATCGGACTTATTGATGTTTTGCTACCTTTCGGCGCATAAAACGTGTCATTGTGCGAGCTCGACTAGACGACGTGGCGAGCTCGACTAGGCGAAGTGACGAGCTCGACCAGACAAAGTGACGAGCTCGGCTTGACGAAGTGACGAGCTCGGCTAGACGAAGTGACGAGCTCGACCAGACGAAGTGATGAGCTCGACTAGACGACGTGGCGAGCTCGACGTGGCGAGCTCGACTAGGCGAAGTGACGAGCTCGACTAGGCAAAGTGACGAGCTCGACTAAACGAAGTGACGAGCTCGACCAGATGAAGTGACGAGCTCGACCAGATGACGTGGCGAGCTCGACTAGGCGAAGTGACGAGCTCGACTAGGCGAAGTGACGAGCTCGACCAGACGACGTGACAAGCTCGACTAGGCGAAGTGACGAGCTCGGCTAGACGAAGTGACGAGCTCGACTAGATGATGTGGCGAGCTCGACTAGGCGAAGTGACGAGCTCGACTAGGCAAAGTGACGAGCTCGACCAGACGACGTGACGAGCTCGGCTAGGCGAAGTGACCGAGCTCGACTAGACGACGTGGCGAGCTCAACTAGGCGAAGTGACGAGCTCAACTAGGCGAAGTGACGAGCTCGACTAGGCGAAGTGACGAGCTCGACCAGACGACGTGGCGAGCTCGACTAGGCGAAGTGACGAGCTCGGCTATACGAATTGACGAGCTCGACTAGACGTGGTGACGAGGTCAAAAACCCAACAATCCGTTAGCCCCCCGAGTTTCTCGGGTACTCGTAGAGAAGACGAGAAATTGTTATAAAATAAGGTAAAGGTTTCGAAGCGAAATGTAATTTGATTATAATGTTGAAATAGGTAGAAAATTACATTCCCAGGCCGTTGGCCATACTTGAAATTTAAAATTGTCTTTGCAAAAATCGAAAATAAAATGAAAATAATTGCACGTCAGGGATGTGGCTCCTCTATTGGTAGTATTGCCGCAGGTGCTCCGCGTTCCACGGGTGCGTGAACACGAGTCCTTCCAGGTTCTCGAGCTCGTACGTGCCGTTGTGAATGGCTCGGCGCACACGATACGGGCAATCCCAGGTGGGACCCAGAACTCCCGCTCCTTGCACCTTGGTGTTTTGGAACACCCTTCTGAGGACGAGGCTTCCATCGGCGAACTTTCGCAGCTTGATCTTGGAGTTGTAGTACTTCTCGACCTTCCTCTTTTGCGCGGCAAGGCGAGTGAGTGCGTCCGCCCTCTTCTCGTCTATGAGGTCTAGCTCGAGCCTGATTGCGTCGTCGTTGGCGGCTTCTTCATACTCCTCTATTCGCAGGGTCGGCAGCTTGGTTTCGACCGGTACCACGGCCTCGACGCCGAACGCGAGAGCGAAAGGGGTTTCGCCGGTCGCATTTCGAGCGGTGGTTCGGTACGCCCACAAGGCCATGGGAAGTTCGTCGGCCCAAGCCCCTTTCCTCTCTTCCAGCTTCTTCTTCAGGTTCTCTTTGATCGTCTTGTTGACCGCCTCGACTTGACCGTTGGCCTGTGGATGGCGGGGAGAGGAGTAAGTCTTGCTGATGCCCAACTGTTCGCACATTTCTCGGAGGCGCGCGTTGTCGAATTGTTTTCCGTTGTCGGTCACAGTCGACGCGGGGATCCCGAAACGGCAGACAATGTTCTTCCAGATGAAGCTCGTCGTGTTCGCCTCGGTGATCTTTGCCAACGGTTCGGCCTCTACCCACTTCGTGAAGTAGTCGATCGCCACGATCGCATGCTTGTATCCTCGGGGCCGTGGGTAGCTCACCGATGAGGTCGATTCCCCATTTCGCGAAGGGTCGCGGTACGATGATCGGGCATAGCGGGGCCGGAGCTTGACGCGGGATATGGGCGAATCTTTGGCACTTATCTCATTTTTTGGCCCACTCGTGGGAGTCCTTTTTCAAGGTTGGCCAAAAATATCCGAGTCTCAGTAGCTTTAATGCCAAAGATTGCCCGGCGGCGTGGTTTCCGCACACCCCTTCGTGCACTTCGCGGAGCGCTTTCTTCGCCTCGACTTCGGTCAGGCAGCGGAGGAGGGGGATAGAGTAGCCTCTCTTGAACAAGTTATCCTCCCTCATCGTGTACTTCGGCGCCAAGCTTCTCAGCTTTTTGGCCTCTTCTTTGTCTTCGGGGACGACTCCTCGCTTAAGGAATTCCACGAGCGGAGTCATCCATGAGGGAGGTGGAGTCTCGTCAACTACCCCTACGTCGCCTCTTGAGACGTAGGGTCGGGTCAACACTTCGATCGGGACGCTGCCTTCGCCCTCCTCGTTTATCCCAGACGCGAGGCTAGCCAGGGCGTCAGCGTCGATGTTCGCTTCTCGACGAACTTGGACGATCTCGAACCATGACAGGGCCTCTAGGTTCTTTTGGGTCTTGGACAAGTATGCGGCCATGTTTGGCTCTTTTGCGGCGTAGTCGCCCTTAACCTGGTTCACAATCAACTGCGAGTCGCAGTGGATGCGCAGGTTTTGGACGCCTAGCTTGTTTGCTAGCTCCAAGCCAACGATCAGAGCCTCGTACTCTGCCTCGTTGTTGGAAGCCTTGAACTCGAACCGCAGGGCGTATCTCAGTTTTTCCCTCTCGGGATTTGTGAGCACAACGCCGGCGCCAGACCCCAGGCGTTTGACGCGCCATCCACGTGCAAGTACCAGACCGGCCCTATCGGGTTATTGGTCCTCTTCTTCGACGACTCGTTGTGGTCGTCCTCCTTGTCTTCTCTGCCCTCATCACCTTTGTCCCCCTCGTCAGTTGAGGGCGCGCCTGTGAACTCGGCTACGAAGTCGGCGAGGGCTTGGCCCTTGATGGCGGTTCTCGGTTGGAACTCGACCCCGTACTCGCCCAACTCTTGGGACCATATGGCCATTCGAGAGGAGGTCCCTTTTTGAAGGGCCTTCTCGATGGGATGTCCCGTGCGGACCACAATGGGGTGCGCCTGAAAGTAGGGTCGGAGTTTTCTCGCGCTCATGACGAGGGCGAGGGATGATCTCTCGATTTCCGGGTATCGAGTCTCGGCATCGAGGAGCGCCTTGCTAACGTAATAGACCGGCCATTGCACCTTGTCTTCTTCGCATATGAGAACCGCGCTCACGGCCCTGTTGGAAACCGCTAGGTAGATCTACAAGGTTTCGCCATTCTTCGGCTTTGCGAGTAACGGGGGGGAGGCAAAATAGGCTTTCATTTCGCGGAATGCTTCCTCGCACTCCTCCGTCCACACAAACCCGTCGGTCTTCTTCAGTGCCTTGAAAAACGGTTGGCACTTATCGGTGGCCTTGGACACGAATCGCGTCAGGGCGGCGATCCTTCCTGTCAGACTCTGAACTTCTTTCACTTTCTGCGGCGACCTCATCTCTAAGATCGCCCTAATCTTCTCAGGGTTAGCCTCGATCCCGCGGCGGCTAACCATGTAGCCCAAGAATTTCCCGGACTCGACCCCAAAAGCACACTTGTTGGGGTTGGGCTTCATGTTGTAGCGTCGCAGGATTGCAAACATCTCTCTTAGGTCTCGAACGTGGTCGTGGGCCTTTAGTGTTTTGACGAGCATATCGTCCACGTAGACCTCCATGGTTTTGCCAATTTGATTGGCGAACATTCGTTTCACCAACCTTTGATACGTCGCTCCCGCGTTTTTTAGGCCAAAGGGCATGACCTTGTAACAGTAGAGTCTGCGGTTCGTAATAAAGGTGGTCTTGATCTGATCTGGCTCGTGCATGCGTATCTGGTTGTAGCCTGAGTAGGCGTCCATGAAGCTCAACAACTCGTGGCCCGCCGTAGCGTCCACAAGTTGCTCGATCCTCGGGAGAGGGAAGCTATCTTTCGAGCAGGCCTTGTTGAGATCTTTATAGTCGATACAGATCCGCCATTTCCCGTTTGGCTTCTTGACCATCACCACATTGGACACCCACTTGGGGTGTTCCGCCTCCCTGATGAAGTCGGCGGCGAGAAGTTTGTCAACCTCTTTGTTGTCGCTGTTTTTCGGACAACTATTCAGGAGCCAAAGACGGTTAGACCCAAGGCCGGACCAAGTGGTCTCGTCTTGACTCGAGCGTGTCGGACTTGGTATCCCAAGTCGTCCCTTAGCTGTGGGTGTAGCTCACCTCGTCTCGATACCTGAAAAGCAAACAAGAGCTTGTGAACTACAAAGGGGAAACAGGGGGGGTGCCCCTGTTTACCTCTCCGACGCTCAACATTAGTGTGATTGAGGTGGAGTATAGAGGTTTTAGGGGTGTTTAGAGGCCGAGACTTGAGAGAAACGAGCGAGGTACGAGTTCGACAGCGTTTCAGTACTCAAGAATGGATTACCTGGGTCAAGGGAAGGACCCTTGTATTTATAGGCAGCCAAGGGGTGGCTTGAAGACCCCTTGGCCGAGTGAGCAAGGTTGGGCCGGCCTTGGAGGAGGGCCGGCCTTGGAGTGCCGGCCGTGGAAGGCCGGTCTTGGAGCGCCGGCCGAGGAGGGCCGGTCTTGGAGCGCCGGCCGAGGAGGGCCGGTCTTGGAGCGCTGGCCGGCCATGGAGGAGGGCCGGTCTTGGAGCGCTGGCCGGCCATGGAGGAGGGCCGGCCTTGGAGGGCCGGCCATGGAGGAAGGCCGGCCTTGGAGCGCCGGCCATGGAGGGAGGCCGGTCTTGGAGCGCCGGCCGAGGGGGGCCGGCCTTGGAGCGCCGGCCGAGGAGGGCCGGCCTTGGAGCACCGGCCGAGGAGGGCCGGCCTTGGAGCGCCGGCCGAGGAGGGCCGGCCTTGAGCGCCGGCCGAGGAGGGCCGGCCTTGGAGCGCCGGCCGAGGAAGGCCGGCCTTGGAGCGCCGGCCGAGGAAGGCCGGCCTTGGAGCGCCGGCCGAGGAGGGCCGGCCTTGGAGCGCCGGCCGAGGAGGGCCGGCCTTGGAGCGCCGGCCGAGGAAGGCCTTGGAGCGCCGGCCGAGGAGGGCCGGCCTTGGAGAGCCGGCCTTGGCCAGCGCCGGTCTTGGGCCGGTCATACGCCGGGCGGCCGCCGGCCGGGAGCTGGCCGGACGGCACTTGGCCGGCCGGGAGCCGCTGTGCGGTCCTCGCACCGGTCGCGTGGATCTAAGCGATGCCTTAGTTTTCGTCGGTCCGAGACGGACCGACAACATTAGCCCCCCGAGTTTCCGGTCGAGCGTAGATCGAGTGGAAACTCAAAATCTACGCCTTCATACGGATGCGGGATGAACGCTCTCGGGTTCGTGTCATGAGGAATGGCCTTCGCGCGTCGCGAGGGACGGCCTTTGTGCGTCGCGAGGGACGGCCTTCGTGCGCCTCAAGGGACGGCCTTTGTTTCGGGTTAATCGTGCGTGGCTTATTTTCTCGATCTGCCAATGAGGGCGTGATCGATTAGCACGACTTTATTGTGTCGTGCGCGTCTTATTTTCTCGTCTTGCCAACGAGGACATAATCGATTAGCGCGTCTTTGCTGTATTGTGCGCGTCTTACTTTTCTCGACTTGCCAACGAAGGCATAATCGATTTGTGCGTCTTTTTTGTATTGTGCGCGTCTTACTTTTCTCGATTTGCCAACGAAGGCATAATCGATTAGCACGTCTTCGTCGTTTAGTGCGCGTCTTATTTTTCTCGATTTGCCAACGAAGGCATAATCGATTAGCACGTCTTCTTTGTGTTGTGCGCGTCTTACTTTTCTCGATTTGCCAACGAAGGCATAATCGATTAGCACGTCTTCTTTGTGTTGTGCGCGTCTTACTTTTCTCGATTTGCCAACGAAGGCATAATCGATTAGCACGTCTTCGTCGTTTAGTGCGCGTCTTACTTTTCTCGATTTGCCAACGAAGGCATAATCGATTAGCACGTCTTCTTTGTGTTGTGCGCGTCTTACTTTTCTCGATTTGCCAACGAAGGCATAATCGATTAGCACGTCTTCGTCGTTTAGTGCGCGTCTTACTTTTCTCGATTTGCCAACGAAGGCATAATCGATTAGCACGTCTTCGTCGTTTAGTGCGCGTCTTACTTTTCTCGATTCGCCAACGAAGGCATAATCGATTAGCACGTCTTCGTCGTTTAGTGCGCGTCTTATTTTTCTCGATTTGCCAACGAAGGCATAATCGATTAGCACGTCTTTGTCGTTTAGTGCGCGTCTTACTTTTCTCGATTTGCCAACGAAGGCATAATCGATTAGCACGTCTTCGTCGTTTAGTGCGCGTCTTATTTTTCTCGATTTGCCAACGAAGGCATAATCGATTAGCACGTCTTTGTCGTTTAGTGCGCGTCTTATTTTTCTCGATTTGCCAACGAAGGCATAATCGATTAGCACGTCTTCTTTGTGTTGTGCGCGTCTTACTTTTCTCGATTTGCCAACGAAGGCATAATCGATTAGCACGTCTTCGTCGTTTAGTGCGCGTCTTACTTTTCTCGATTTGCCAACGAAGGCATAATCGATTAGCACGTCTTCGTCGTATGGTGCGCGTCTTATGTTCTCGATTTGCCAACGAAGGCATAATCGATTAGCACGTCTTTGTTGTTTTTTTTTTTTTTTTTTTTTTTTTGTTGAACGAGTGAGCTTTAGTTTCGTTGAGCATTGTTTCCCATTAGCCCCCCGAGTTTCTTGTGTACTCGTAGAGGAGACTAGAAATTATAATGCAACAAGGTGAAATGTAATCTAATTACCATACGGAAATATTCAAAAATTACATCCCTGGGCCATTGGCCTTATTGAAATTCGAGATTGTCTTGAAACCGGAAATAAAATGACATAATGAGAAAAGGGGACGGGCTTAGCCCACGACATGCAGCTGTGAGCTCTCCGGTTGTTCAATCGCTGCCTGGTTCATGTCAGTCACCGTCGCCGGACCCTTTCTTCCCCGCCGTGGACGGCCTTCGTGCACCGTGGCCGCCCCGACCGTTCTTAGGACATACTCTTTTAATTTCCCGACCTGAATCAGGGCCTCGATCTGACGCCTAAGATGATAGCACTCGGACGTCAGATGCCCGTGATCCTGGTGATACTCACAGAACTTGTTCCGATCCCTCTTCGCGGGATCCTTCGCTAGAGGAGCCGGACTTCCTAGCTTGTCGCGGTGCAGAGCTAGGATCCGCTCTTGCGGAGTGTTCAGCGGGGTGTACGTCGATAACGCTTGGAAGTTATCAACGTGCGACGATCTCGGACCGGAGAGGGGGCGACCGTTAGGGGCACGGCCTCCCTTGCTCCTCTTGCTTTGAGGGTCGGGGCGATCTTCGTCCCGTTCTTCGCGGTGGCGACCACCTTGTCCTCCTGACTTCCGGCCATCGCGGCCATCGAGATAGTCCTCGATTCCCATATGTGTGCGGGCTCTCGTCATCAGCTCCGCCATGTCTCGCGGGACTTGCCCGACAATGGACTTGAGGAAGTCGCTCGTGCGAACTCCCTCGGTAATCGCCGTGATGGCGTCCCTGTCGTCGAAGCCCTCGACTTTGTGAGACTCCTCGGTGAAGCGGGCGAGGTATTGTCTCAACGTCTCATCTCTCCCCTGTCGAATGGAGAGGAGGTGGGTCTTCGATTTTTTTTTGTGCCACAAGCGTGGCAAAGCGAGCGAGGAAAGCCTCTCGCAGGGCCCGGAAGGACGGGATGCTTCCAGGCCTCAAACTTTGGAACCACTCAAAGCCTGACTCTGTGAGGGTCAGGCTGAAGGCTTGGCAGAGGGTGGCGTCCGTCTGCCCTTGCATCGTCATCCACGTCTCATAGTGTTGGACGTGGTAGTGGGGGTCCGTGCGTCCATCATAGGGGGGAATGGACGGTAACTTAAAGTTTCCCACGCATGGCTGCGCGAGGACCTGTGCGGCGAAGGGAGAGTATGATTCCTCGATCCCTCCGTACGGCCTTTGCCTCCCTGATTCCCTCATCTCGATGATTTGGTTTTGGAGGCTCTGGATCATTGTGACGATATCAAGCCCGTTGGCAGGGCCAATCGTCGGGGCCACGGGGGTCACCGGTCGGCGTTCATTGGACGCTTGGTCCACGACATTGGCCTGAGGTTGGCCAAGAGTTGCGGCGGGGAGCGCGTCCCTTCGAGAATTTAGCCTTTGGCGGAGATCCTCCCCTCGGGAGTTTCTCTGCGCCGTCAAGCGCTCTCTAAGGTCCACGCTTGGTGCGTGACGAGGCGAGGTCGCCCTTGGCCGGGTCGTCCGGCGAGCGCTTCGGCTATCGGCTCCATCGTCGACCAGAGTCGCTCTCTCCTCGGCGAGGGGCCGTGTCCGGCCACCTCTTGAGACCGAGGGGGCGAGTCCCCGGGACTGTGACCGTGCCTGTTGTCGCGCCGGGCACAAAGGATCGGCCAACGCACCGCTGGCCCTCTCGGGTCGCGCTTGAGCGAGGCTAGGGGTGGCCTCGTCGGTCCTCGACTCCTCCACGTACTCGGGGTCGGAGTAATCTTGAGCTGATCGATCCTCGACGTCGTAGCCGAGGAGACCGGCGATGAGGGAGCTGTCAACGCCGGGACGGTCAAGGAGCTCCGCGAGCCGCCGGGCCGTGTCCTCTCGGAGCTCGGCCTCGGGGTCGTTCACCGGGTCTTGGGGCTGGCTCTCGCTATCGCGAGGTTGCCCTTCAAGACGGTGCGCGAGGTTTCGGAGGTCGTACCTCGAGCTCGTCGCTCGGGTACCCGCGGAGGTAGTGGGTAGATGACTCATCTCTCGAGAGTCGTGAGAACGAAGGGAGAAAACTGGTAGAGGGAATGCGTCGCCAAGGTCGAGAGATCCCCTCCTTCTAGCGCCAAAATGTTGTCGCTGTTTTTCGGACAACTATTCAGGAGCCAAAGACGGTTAGACCCAAGGCCGGACCAAGTGGTCTCGTCTTGACTCGAGCGTGTCGGACTTGGTATCCCAAGTCGTCCCTTAGCTGTGGGTGTAGCTCACCTCGTCTCGATACCTGAAAAGCAAACAAGAGCTTGTGAACTACAAAGGGGAAACAGGGGGGGTGCCCCTGTTTACCTCTCCGACGCTCAACATTAGTGTGATTGAGGTGGAGTATAGAGGTTTTAGGGGTGTTTAGAGGCCGAGACTTGAGAGAAACGAGCGAGGTACGAGTTCGACAGCGTTTCAGTACTCAAGAATGGATTACCTGGGTCAAGGGAAGGACCCTTGTATTTATAGGCAGCCAAGGGGTGGCTTGAAGACCCCTTGGCCGAGTGAGCAAGGTTGGGCCGGCCTTGGAGGAGGGCCGGCCTTGGAGTGCCGGCCGTGGAAGGCCGGTCTTGGAGCGCCGGCCGAGGAGGGCCGGTCTTGGAGCGCTGGCCGGCCATGGAGGAGGGCCGGTCTTGGAGCGCTGGCCGGCCATGGAGGAGGGCCGGCCTTGGAGCGCTGGCCGGCCATGGAGGAAGGCCGGCCTTGGAGCGCCGGCCATGGAGGGAGGCCGGTCTTGGAGCGCCGGCCGAGGAGGGCCGGCCTTGGAGCGCCGGCCGAGGGGGGCCGGCCTTGGAGCGCCGGCCGAGGAGGGCCGGCCTTGGAGCACCGGCCGAGGAGGGCCGGCCTTGGAGCGCCGGCCGAGGAGGGCCGGCCTTGGAGCGCCGGCCGAGGAGGGCCGGCCTTGGAGCGCCGGCCGAGGAAGGCCGGCCTTGGAGCGCCGGCCGAGGAAGGCCGGCCTTGGAGCGCCGGCCGAGGAGGGCCGGCCTTGGAGCGCCGGCCGAGGAGGGCCGGCCTTGGAGCGCCGGCCGAGGAAGGCCTTGGAGCGCCGGCCGAGGAGGGCCGGCCTTGGAGAGCCGGCCTTGGCCAGCGCCGGTCTTGGGCCGGTCATACGCCGGGCGGCCGCCGGCCGGGAGCTGGCCGGACGGCACTTGGCCGGCCGGGAGCCGCTGTGCGGTCCTCGCACCGGTCGCGTGGATCTAAGCGATGCCTTAGTTTTCGTCGGTCCGAGACGGACCGACAACACTCTTCACCGATGGCTTGGTATCTCTCTCCGCTGAACGTCCGCCGTGGTTGAACGCGTTCAACTACTCTCTTGTCGTCGTTGAGACGGTGAACCATTATCTCGGGGTCGATCCCCGGCATGTCGGCGTGTGTCCACGCAAAGACGTCTTTGTGCTCGCGAAGGAAGGTGGCGAGCTGGGTTCGGACTCCGGACGGGAGTTGGGCGCCTACCTTGACTACTTGGTCAGGCTTGGCATCGTCCAACACGACGGGAACGAGGTCGTCCGGTGTCTCCACCTTTCAGCGCTCGACATCGTCCCTTTGGTCCAGTTCTCCAAAGGTGCCTCCTTCCTCTATTTCGCACGGGAACTTGTCCCCGAGCTGGAAGACGGTGCTCACCATCTTTCACTTTTCTTTCCCGTCCACACCTTGGATGTAGCACATCCTTGCCATCGATTGGTCTCCCAACATCATGGCTATTCCCTTGTCAGTCGGGAACTTCATCATCAAGTGGTAAGTGGACGTAATGGCCTTCAACCGATTGAGGGTCGGGCGGCCAATTATGACGTTGTAGGCGGAGGGTTGGTCCACGACCAAGAACGATACGATGTGGGTGACCTCGAGCCCCCCCGGTGTCCCGAAGGTCACCGGGAGGTCGATGGTTCCCTCCGTCATGACCCTCTCCCCGGAGAAGCCGAAGAGCGGAGTCGAGATCGGGGTCGGTCTCATCCCAGATAGCTTCATCCTGTCCAGCGCCGACTTGAAGATTATATCGGCGAAGCTCCCATTGTCGATTAGGATTCTCCGAACGAGGTTGTTGGCGACCGGGGCTGAGACGACTATCGCGTCGTTGTGTGGGTGGAGGACTCGCGCCGCCTCTTGGCCAGTGAAGAACATGGACTCGAATGGGGCCGGAGGAGGAGCCTCGTACGTATGGTTGATGTAGTGCGCTATTTTCCCTTGGGAAACTTCACGCACGTACTTCTTCCTTTACATGGACGAGTCTCCAAACTCCGGGCCGCCCATGACTCAGCCCACGACGTGCAGTTGTGAGCTCTCCGGTTCTCCGTTTGTTGCTCGGCCCGTGACAGTTACCGCCGCCGGACCCTTTCTTTCTTGCCGCGGGCGTTCTCCGTGCGCCGCGGCCGTCCCGATCGTTCTGAGGACGTATTCTTTCAATTTCCCATCTTGAATCAGGGCCTCGATCTTACGCTTGAGTTGATAGCATTCGGACGTCAGATGCCCGTGATCCTGGTGGTATTCGCAGAACTTGTTTCGATCCCTCTTGGCGGGATCTTTTGTGAGAGGAGTGGGGCTCCCTAGCTTGTCGCGGTGCAGAGCTAGGATCCACTCTGGTGGAGTGTTCAAGGGGGTGAACGTCGAGAACTTTCAGAAGCTATTGACGTGTGACGGTCTCGGCCCGGGGAGGGAGCGGCTGTTAGGGGCCTGGCCTCCCTTGTTCCTCCTCTTTTGAGGATCGGGACGATCTCCATCTTGGTCGTTGCGGCGTCGACTACCTTGTCCCCCTGACTTCCGGCCATCTCGGCCATCGAGATAGTCCTCGATCCCCATGTACGTGCGGGCTCTCATCATCAGCTTCGCCATGTCTCGCGGGACTTTCCCAACGATAGACTTGAGGAAGTCGCTCGTGCGAACTCCCTCGGTGATCGCCGTAATGGCATCCTTGTCGTCGAATCCTTCAACCTTGTGAGACTCCTCGGTGAAGCGAGCGAGGTATTGTCTCAACGTCTCGTCTCTCCCTTACCGAATGGAGAGGAGGTAGGTCTTTGACTTCTTTTGTGCCACGAGCGTGGCGAAGCGGGCAATGAAAGCCTCTCGCAAGGCCCGGAAGGACGGGATGCTCCCAGGTCTCAAACTCCGGAACCACTCAGAGCCCGACCCTGTGAGGGTCAGGCTGAAGGCTTGGCATAGGGTCGTGTCCGGCTGCCCTTGCATTGTCATCCACGTCTCGTAGTGTTGGATGTGGAAATTCGGGTCAGTCCGTCCGTCATAGGGAGGGATGGACGGCAATTTGAAGTTTCCCACGGAAGGTTGCGCGAGGATTTGCGCGGCGAAGGGAGAGTATGATTCCTCGATCCCTCCATACGGCCTCTGCCTCCCCGACTCCCTCATCTCGATGATTTGGTTTTGGAGGCTCTGAATCATCGTGACCATGTCGAGCCCGTTAGCAGGGTTGACCGCCGGGGCCACGGGAGTCGCCGGTTGGCGCTCGTTGGACGCTTGGTCCACGGCATTGGCCTGAGGCCGGCCAAGAGTTGCAGCGGGAAGAGCATCCCTTCGAGAGTTGAGCCTTTGGCGGAGATCCTCCCCTCGGGAGTTTCTCTGCGCCGTCAAGCGCTCTCTAAGGTCCACGCTCGGTGCGTGGTGAGGCGAGGTCGCCCTTGGTCGGACCGTCCGGCGAGCGCTTCGGCTATCGGCCCCATCATCCACCAGAGTCGCTCTCTCCTCGGCGAGGGGCCGTGTCCGGCCGCCTCTTGAAACTGAGGGGGCGAGGCCCCGGGAATGAGACCGTGCCTGTCGTCATGCCGGGTGCGAAGGATCGGCCAATGCACCATTGGACCTCTCGGGCCGTGTTTGGACGAGGCTAGGAATCGCCTCGTCGGTCCTTGACTCCCCCACATAGTCAGGGTCGGAGTCGTCTTGGGCGGATCGATCCTCGACGTCGTAGCCGAGGATATTGGCGATGAGCGAGCCGTCGACGCCGGGACGGTCAAGGAGCTCCACAAGCCGCCGGGCCGTGTCCTCTCGGAGCTCGGCCTCGGGGTCGTTCGCCGCGTCTTGGGGCTGGCTCTCGTTATCATGAGGTTGGCCCTCAAGACGGTGAGGGAGGCTTCGGAGGCCGTACATCGAACTCGTCGCTCGAGTGCCGGTGGAGGTAGTGGGAAAGTGACTCATCTCTCGAGAGTCGTAAGAGTAGTGAGAGTGTGGAATGGAAGGGAGAGCGCGCTAAGGTCGGTGGTCCCCTCCTTCTAGCGCCAAAATGTTGTCGCAGTTTTTCGGACAACTATTTAGGAGTCTAAGATGGTTAGACCCAAGGCCGGACCAAGTGGTCTCGCCTCGACTCGAGCGTGTCAGACTTGGTGCCCCAAGTCGTCCCTTAGCTATGATTGAAGCTCACCTAGTCTCGATACCTGAAAAGCAGTAGAGGATTCGTGAACTACAAAGGGGAAACAGAGGGGTTGCCTCTGTTTACCTCTCCGACGCTCAACATTAGTAGGATTGAGGTGCATATAGAGGGTTTAAGTGTTTAGAGGCCGAGACTTGAGAGAAAAGAGCGAGGTACGAGTTCGGTAGCGTTTCAGTACTCAAGAATGGATTACCTGGACCAGGGGAGGGATCCCAGTACTTATACGCGACCAAGGGGTATTTTTGGCAACCCCTTGGCCGAGGATAGCCTTGGCTCGGCCATTGGCCGAGGCTGACCCTTGGGCCGGCGAACGGCCGAGGCTATTTGAGCCAGCCATTGGCCGAGGCTGGCTGTAGGGCCGGCCAATGGCCGAGGCTATTTGAGTTAAGTTGTGAGTATGTCATGAGTAACTTTGTGAAGTTCTCATAGATATGGAATTCATGTACAAGATTGCTGAAATGTAATGTATGTCACCTCATGCTTTGTTCCTTGGAGTGTGAATAAATGAACTGGCCAGTGTCCAAATTGAGTCCTGACTCTTTTGGATGAAACAATGTGACTTGTTAGCTCCTCGTCATATACATTGTTTCTAACTTATTCACAAGCGACAAAGGAGTAGAGGAAATAACTGCTAGAAGGGTAAAATGGTAATTTAGTAAATCCCGACTAGCTGATGACATTCATGAAGGGTAGCATAGATAATATTCAGTGGATCCGCTCATCATAATTAGGTCGAATTCTTGAGTAGAAAATAAATTCATTTGAACCGAGAGATTTTCAGTGTCAACTCTTTAGTGGAGTCAGTTGGCATTAAGCTAAACTTGGAAAAAGTTTGTGAACTTTTGAGTCCAAGTGTTTAGCTCAAGCTTTGTTCATTTGGGTCCATGAGGTCACTGTCACGAATCACATCGATAGGAATAGTTAAACTGGAAGCTAAGTCAAAACGAGAACGAAAATAGTCAAAAGGGTATTTTTGTCTTTTGAGACATAGGATGAAATGAATGTCAATAAATTTTTTTGACATGGTCATTTGATGACAAGTTTCACTCGGCCAAAATAAGATTTATTGGGCCTTGTGGATTAATTTCATTTCATAAGAATTTTATTGAAAATTCTTAATGGGCCTTTTTCATATTGTCATGAACAAGTGGAAAAGCTTCTAGAAGGCCTTTCTAGCATTAGAATAGGCGCCCACCACCCAAGAGGAAAGAGAGATTATTTTGTGCATAAATGTATCAAGATACTTGCCAAAAGAAAAAGAGGAAACAAATTTGCATATGAGATGCATAGGGGAATCGGCCAAGTGAGAAAAAGGCAAGCCAAGGAACAAAAAAGGAAACAAATCCAAGCCTCAAGGAGGCTGCCTTGGGCGCCCAACATGGAATGGGAAATAAGGGATTTTTGCTCATCAATATGTGATATTCTATAGAAGAGGAAACTACCTTATTGAAGGTAAAACCTCTCGTATAAATAGGAGCCCCATTCCTCACTTTTCATTCATCCAAGTTTAAGAGATTTGAGAGACTCTCTCTCTAGAACTTGGCCGAACTCCTCTCTCTCTCTCTTTCTAGTTTATTTTCGATTTTTCTTGTTTTGGCACCTAGGTCCTCACTCGACCTAGCGTTTAGCTCTGCGACTTCAAGACTCGTTCTTAAGTCATAGTGTTTAAAAGTGCCCACTCACTAATTCCTTTATTTCGAGTGATTTAGTGATAGAAACTTTCGTGGTTGCTCGAGGTGCCGAGGAAAGAAAGGGAGACGTGCTGCGAGGGGAGACGAGCGTTGCAAACTTTCCAAAAGCTTCTTCAAAGTTCAAGCTTCAAGAAAGGTTAGTAAACTTCTAGCTCATATTAGTTTTTAATTACATGTACTTGCTCTTTGTCTAGGTTAGTAAAAACTGTTTTTACTTGTAAAGAAATTTTTTTAAAATTCCGCCGCTTCCCGAAGCGTTTAATCTTTTTCTTAAACCCTAGATCAATTCCAACAGGCCATTGGCCGAGGCTGGCCCTAGGGCCGGCCAATGGCCGGGGCGAGCTGCCGAAATGCGTTTTTCGTCGATTCGCCTTTGATCGGCCGCGATCGGGGTCGGGCCGATAACACAAGAGCATATAGATTTTGAACATATGTGCTATAGATATAGTTTTGAAAACATTTTGAAAACTTATTTGATTTGGATGACAAAATTTTTTCAAGTTTGAAAACGAAAATGGTTTTTCAAAATTCAAACTAGTTTTGAGAAAACAAAATAATTTCAATTAAATTTTCAAAAATCAAAATATTTTAATCTTTCACATTCTGTTTATTATCTTATAAAAAAACAATTTTGATCAAGGAAATTTTCTCATTAGAGTTCTATAACTCATGGAGTGGGGTCCGAAATCCGGAATATAAAAATTCTAAAAAACTGGATTTTCGGAAAAGCCACGCACCTCGGAATAAAAATGCCATAACTGGCGGCTCCGACGTCCTTTTGACCTAAAACCAATTGCATTGGAAAGAGGACAAACAGACCTTTAATGTTATTCAAGAATCATTAAAGTTCGGACTTGTGTGCAAAAGAATTGAGTGTAACGGAACGTTATAGAGAGTTGTTAAAACTTTTATATGTATTTTATTAACATAGTAATAGCATGGTATAAAATTAAATAACAAAAACATAAAATGAAACGAGTAAATAAACGAAACTAGCAAGACAATATAACTAGTCACAAAACTACCCGAAATTTTCTCAAACTTTAAAAACAAGTTTTTCATTATAAAAATTTAAAGCTTTTAGAACTGATTCTAATTTATTTTAATAACAACCCAAAGTCATAGAAAATCAACATGATTTTTAATTTAAAGGCACTAGCAATAAACTAAAAAAAATCTAAGAAAACAATTCTAACTTGTCAAAAAACGAGTAATCTTTCGAAAACGATTGTCAAGCTCATAGTTTTCATCACATGTACATGCCTATCATTGACCATAGCTCTGATACCATTTGTTGAAATTGATCTAGGGTTAAGAAAAGATTTAAAGCTTCGAGAAAGCGGCGGAAAGTAAAAAATTTATTTTAAACAAGTAAAACGATTTTACTAACCTAGACAAAGAGCAAGCACATGTTTGTATTTAAATTAAAACTATTAAAGAGCACTACTCGTTTACTAACCTTTGTGAAGGTTGAACGTTGAGAAGCCTTAGGAAGGTTGAAATGTTCATCTCCCCACGTCACTCGTCTTTCTTCGTTCTTCCGGAACTCGAGTAACCACGAAAGTTTCTAACACATAAATCACTCAAGATAAAAAGGATTTAGTATGTGGGCACTTTTAAACAAGACGACTCGAGAACAAGTCTATGAGTCGAAGAGCTAAAACACTAGGTCAAATGTGGACCTAGTTGCCAAAACAAAAACGGAAAAAACTAGAGAGAGAGAGGGGGAGAGGGGGCGGCCATAAGCTAGAGAGAGAAGCTCTCAATCTCTAAAATTGTGGGATGAGAAACAATGAGAATGAGGGCCTTATTTATAGGAGAGGGATTAACTTCATAAAGGTAGTTTCCTCTTCTATAGAATATCAAATATTCATGAACAAATATTTGCCTTCTCTTTCTCTATTTTGGACGTCCAACTCCTTCTAGAAGGACTTGAATTTGGTTCTTCTTTTGCTTCTTTTCTAGCCTTGGCCAAAATCCTCTTTCCTTTGTAGAGGAAACTTGCTTCCTCTTTTTCTTTTGGCAAGTATCTTCATACATGAATGCACAAAATAAACTCTCTCTTTTTCTCTATGTTGGACAAAATTAAGGGCTTCTATAAGGAGCTTCTAGATGTTTATTCATTTGTTCATGACAACATAAGAAAAGCCCATTAAGAATTTTCAAGTAAAATTCCATGAAATGAAATTAATCATGAAGCCCAAATAACTTGTTATGGCCGAGTGTTTATTTGTCATCATATGACAATGTCAAAATTTTTATTGACATTCATTTCATCCTATGTTCAAAAGGACAAAAGTACCCATTAGACAATTTTCGTAAAACTTGTCTCGTTCTTGTTTTGACTTAGCTTCTAGTTTAACTAATCCTACTTGATATGACTTGTGACAGTGACCTCATGGATCCAAATGAAAAAAGTTTGAGCTAACATACTTGGACTCAAAAGTTCACAAACCTTTTCCAAGTTTAGCTTAATGTCAACTGACTCCACTAAAGAGTTGACACTGAGAATCTCTCGGTTCAAATGAATTTATTTTCTACTCAAGAATTCAACTTAATTGTGATGAGTGGATCCACTGAATATTATCTATGTTTACCCTTCATGAATATCATCAGCTAGTCGGGATTCACAAAATTACCATTTTACCCTTCTAGCTGTTGTTTTCTCAACTCCTTTTTCGCTTGTGAATAAGTTAGAAACAATGTATTGACGAGGAGCTAACAAGTCACATTGATTCATCCAAAGAGTAATGACTCAATTTGGATACTGGCCAGTTCATTTATTCACATTCAAAGGAACAAAGCTTGAGGTGATATACATTGCATTTCAGCAATCTTGTACATGAATTCCATATCTATGAGATCTTCACAAAGTTACTCATGACATCTTCATAACTTAGTACCTCACCAATAGGTCTTGTCTATATCACATAGTGAATCTAGAACTCTGACTTTCTCAAATGAGAATGCGTAAGTTATGAAATGACATGTCTCATTTCAGGATTGAGGTAAGCATGACGCAATTCATACGTAGTGACTTCTAGACATAAGAGGTTAAATGGTTTGTTCTTATCTTGTCTCTAGAAGTGCACTGGTCAATTCTGTACTTTCAGAAGATACCTAGAAGAACTATAGAGTCTCCAACTCTCAATGTCCCATAACCAGACATCATAGATTCTCCTAACAATCATACTAAGATCAATATTCCTTTGATCCTTAGATTGCAAATATATTGTTTTAAGCAAACCATGAAGAGTTTGTTCATGCAAATCTACATTTGTCTCTTTATATGTTGTTAGGTTTGTTTAGGGGCTAAAGACTATAGATTATCATAACGGATATTTCTCCAAATGAGGGTTAAGTTTTTTGCTAATCCTAACGGATTATTTCTCCAAATGAGTCAAAGCAGGCGCCTTCGTCTTAATCAAAGATGTTGACGTCGAAGCATTCGTCTAGAAAAATATAATCTGTCGGCATGGGACTCCCCACGAAATCGTGTAGACAACGGGTCACTGTTTATATCCAAAAAATTCATAACATTTTGCTACATCAATAACGTGGAACTGAGGATGTCAACACCACGATACCCTCAGGGAAACGGACACGCAGAGGCAGCAAACAAGACCATAGTAAACTCCATCAAAAAGAGGCTCACGGCTAGGAAAGGACGATGGGCAGAAGAGTTATCAAGTGTGCTCTAGGCCTACCGAACCAGCCCGCGAAGACCGACTGGGGAAACTCCGTTTTCCTTAGTACATGGAGTCGAATCAGTCATCCCAGTCGAACACCAGGCCCAGACTCTAAGGACGATGCACGCACACCAAGATGAGCCAGAAAATGAATAGTCGCTATGCGATGCTTTGGATTTTATAGACAAAAAGCGAGAGTCGGCCTTGATACGGCTATCCCACTACAAACAGTTCATCGCCAGATTCTATAATAAGGGCATAAGCTCTAGAAAATTCAAAGTAGATGACTTAGTCCTCCGAAAAATATTTCAAAACACTGCCGAAAATAATGCCGGGAAACTAGGCGCAAATTGGGAAGGCCCTTTTAGAGTCACCAAGATCGCGCATCCCGGCGTCTATGAACTTGAAACGCTCAACGGAATCCTGGTTTTAAGGTCATGGAACGTCTCGAACCTCAAAAATTACTACAGCTAAAACCAGTAAGAATCAAACTACGTCTGACTTAATCCCTACATAAGGGTACGTAGGCAGCCTTTCTTCGCAAAGGCACAGTCCCACCTTAATACTCAAACCTCTCTTTTCTAGAAAAGAACTAAAAATATAATAATATGGCTCCGTAGCCAACACTTCGTCCAAGAGGTGAGATCTGAAATCTCACTTCGTCATCTCACGTAGCACTTGAATTAAGAGGTCGCACCTCGGTAAGATCGACCTCGCCCAAAAAGATTAAGTGAAACTTTTTGTATCTCGACAATCTAAAGGACTTAACAGCATCTAGGTAAAATTTATTTGATTACTCTAGCCTAAGGGAAACATTTTAGATATTTGATGATCTAAAAGACTTAGCAGATATAAAAGACATATGTCCATGTGACTCCGGCCTAAGGAAAACATTTTAGATATTTCGACGATCAAAGAGACTTGGCGAATTTGAAAATGTCATTATACGACTTCGGCCTAAAATCTTAAGGGAAATGTTTTTTTATTGCGGCGATCTAAAATACTT